>NC_043709.1:115889737-115914079 GCF_006229205.1 Suricata suricatta
CCGGGCACATCATTACAGCCCAATAAACTGCTAACCCTCTTGGATGCTGCTGAGCTTGACACCGAGCCCTAGGCATCAGAGGAACCCGCATTTGGGTGACTATTCTCTATCTTAAATAGATAGCATTTCAAACCTGACTTGAACTGCACAGAAAACGTGAAAAAAATGTAGGAAATCTACATGTTCAAGGGGAACCTGTCACATTTTCTCTTCCTCACCTCATGATACTGTAGATTACCTAAGAAGACTTTTAAATTTGGGGCTCTTCAGAAATACTTAAACTCTCTGCATATCCCAATAACACAGCCCTTACATACATCAGCGTCCTGTATTTAAAACCCACCCACATGCATGTGCACACGCACACGCACACACACGCACACACTGCATACAACTTACACAGCTCACAGCAGCCACAAACGTCTTTTCTCACAAAATTTCCTGCACAGGGGCGCCTGGGTGGCTCAGTCGGTTAAGCGTCCAGCTTCGGCTCAGGACATGATCGCACGTTCGTGTGTTCAAGCCCCGCGTCAGGCTCTGTGCTGACGGCTTGGAGCCTGGAGCCTGCTTCAGATTCTGTGTCTCCCTCTCTCTTTGCCCCTCCCCGCTCATGCTCTGCCTCTCTCTGTCTCAAAAATAAATAAAATGCTAAAAAAAAAAAAAAAAAAGTAAAAAAAAAAATTTCCTGCACATAAAAAAATTCAAGTGCACAGTTCAATGACATTTTGTAACTTTACAGAGGTAAACAACCACCAGTTTTATCACAACCCAGTTTTAGATTTCTATCTCCCCAAAGAGATCCCTCATTCCTAATTTCTACACACATACACCCTCCCCCCCACAGCCATTGATGGAGTTTTTACCTCGGTCTCCTACAGGATTTTGTGTCTGGCTTCTTCTACTTAGCATAATGTTTTCTTCCACATTGCAGGGTGTCATTATTTCATACCTTTTTGTTGCTAATTAGCATTTCATGTATAGATACACCACATTTTGTCAATCCACTCACTGGCTGATGAATGTTCGGGTTGTTTCCACTGTCTGGATATTATAAATCATGTCGCCATAAGCATCCACATACAAATCCTTTGTGTGGACACATGGTCTTATTTATCTTGGGTAGACATCTCAGAGTGAAATTCCTAGGTCATGTGATAAGATTATGTTTAACTCTGAGAAACCTTCCCTTTTCCAGAGGAGCTGTACTTGGACTTCTATGGAGGATTGGTTGAATGCCAGCAACCTCTAAGGCTCTTCCCTGCGTCCTGCACAATCCTGACAACTTATTCTACCACCACTACCACCCCCAGGGTGCCCTCGGAGGCACCAGGCAAACAGGGCAGCGGAGCCTCCCGAATCCCATCACCCAAGGGAACACAGGCCATTAGAACACCAAGAGCACCAAATATCTTTGCAGCTCCTCCTGCCCTTGCTTTGCTATAAAGACCGAGTCTTCAGGGTTACGGAGGGACTCACGCTTGGTGCCCAGAAGCTAAAGCTCAAACACTAACCAGCCCTGAATGCTTTACCTCCTCACCTACTAAGGGTCACTAGGAAACCAACGAGTTCCTAAGTGAAGGTAATGATAACCGACAAAGAGGAATTCTTCTTTGCTCTCCAGTATTTCAACAAATGCCCAAGAGCAACAAATGCCAAGAAGCGAGACTGAGATCCCTGAGACAAGAAGGCTTATAACGATTATCCTGGGGGTGATAACTTCCCTGAGGGAGACCCCTGGAGTGATGGGTCCCATTAATGCACTTGATTCTGTCCCATTTCTCCACCATCACAGACACCTTTACATTCATTCACGTCTGAGGTGTCCCAATGTACCTTTGCTAAATTACCCAAGGGGCACACCATCTCCACACCATTTATGCAGTCAGGGTCTTCACAGGCTTGCTCTGCTCTCAAGCATCCCAGCCATGACCTTACACTGACAACATCTTACTGAGGGGAGAACTCATAAAGCTGCCACACAAGACACTCCAAATGTGGTTCGGACTTAGCTGGGTCACTGCGTCCCAAAAGACCTAAGGCTCCACCACCTCTGTGAGATCTGGGGGCATCATTTGGTCCCCAGAAGCCCACTCCATGCCAGATCCCGTCAATAACCCTATCCCAGAACTCTCAAACAAGCCCAAGATCTACTTGCTTACTTGAGTTCTAGAAGCAATAGCTTCCCCACCAACACGTTTCATTAAAACCTCTTAAGACAGTCCCAAGAAAGTCAGCTCAGTTGGAATGAAGGCCACCCCAACAACTGGCCCTGGAAGCCACCCAGAAAGCTAATAATGCCACTAGTCCCATCTGGCATTCCATTACTCTGGAAACCCTTGTCGCTAATCCTCACGTTTTCTGGTTATCTCCTTGCCCAAGTCCATGGGTCCAAGAAAGATCACCCCTCTCCTGGTCCTCCTGGCTATTTGCAGGGTTGTGAGTCCTGGAGAAAGGGAACCCCTTCATTTTATGGACAACACCACCACCATCACATGTGATGGGGATCCACTAGAGACTTGTTTGCTAAGACTCGGTTGATAAAGGATGAGATCCAAAGGGTGATCACTTTGGCACTGAAAGATTCCCTCAATAAAGGTAAGTTCTTTATCCATATTTTTACAGACTCCCAGGTAGTAGCCAATGGCCTCACTGTTTGGTCTAATCAATGGGCACAGAATCGATTCCACATTCAGGATTGCTCCCTGTGGGCCTTCCACACTGGGAATATACAGCGGCTCACCCCTCGCATATTACAATTAAAGTCTCTCATGTCTCAGGTCTCATGGAGAAGGCTCAGTGTGATGCTAGAGCTGACCAGCTAGTTCACATTTCTTAAGGAAATTCATATAGCACCCCATTCCATGGGCCTAAAAGCCCAGTCATTGTGGCCTTTGACTCTTTAAACATGAGGCTGAATATCATAGCATCCCCAAACCCCTGGCTTTAGCCAAAACCTAACCTCCCAATGTGATTTTGCACCCTGTTTTCTGTCCTGGCATCATGGCCAATGAGGATCATATTAAGGAGTGAATGCTCCTTTGCTCACTAGCAAACTGATTTTATTGGACTTTTGCCCAAATCTGTAGGCACGAATCACTATGCCCTCACAATGATGCACAATCGTGTGGGCTCACTTTGGGCTTATTCTTCCCAATATGCTAGTGCTGCCCCCACTATCATTAAGTCTTACCAAAACTTTGTTGGTTCCCATTGGGCCCCCAGATATGATCCACTCAGACTGGGATACACACTACTCATTCAGTGTAGACGTGAGTCTTACAACAAGGCATTACTGGGAATTCCATTTCTCCTATGTGTCTCGGTCTCAAAGGATCTTCCAGCAAAGGCCCAGTGTAAACCTGAGTACCACTTCATTTTTGTTTTGAACATGCATTTTTTTAAACATTTACGTACTGAAATGTACATTTCTATAAAAGGTTTCCAGTGCTCTGTGACTAAGAGTTTTCAAAACCCCACAGAAGCAGGGCTTCTCAGATGGGCTACAGAGCTAATTGATCATTAATGTCTAAATTTTTTATTAGAAATCATTCTCCTAAGTACAAGTATCATAAGACAATGTCTGTTTATTCAAATTCTGTATTAATCTAATTTTCCATTTAAGAAATGACTATAGATCTGAGTTTTCAATCTTCCAGGCTTAATCCATCTTTCTCTAATCACCAGTTTTATTTTCTATACTTACAAGAGCACAACTATAAAATCAGGTTTTATCACTGATATTTTACCATGTGAAACTCACTATGTGTCTTTCTCTCAGAATTCAATAGGAGAGAGTTAAGCCCCCCAAACCCAGTACTGTTATTGAGACAAGGCAATAAGATTAAAATCCCAGTATGTTGGGGTTCCAGATTATAGTGGAGATACCACAGTGAAGGAAACAGACAAGGCACAGACCTCACCAAACTTGAATCTATTGCATGAATAATATTCCCTGACATTGAAAACACGAGTACTTTGGTATCCCCAAAATGAAAGGGGAGTGTTAGATGAATTGCCAAATCAAGGACACAAAAATCTGTCTGCAAACTTGATGTGCGAAGAGTAAAGCTGTGATGACAAATGTAAATAAACATGCAAAATATGGGTGTTCCCCTAAAATAACAAAGTAGCAAATATAAAATACATACCAAAGCAAAACACACAGGACCACCCATTATATCCCAGCGTAAGGAAATAAGGAGATACAATCTCAAAAAGAAAATAGAGTTGAGCCTTAACAACACAGCGTTAGGGGTACCAACCCCTGTCTACTCAAAACTCCATGTAGAACTTTTGATTCTCCACAAACTTAACTCCTAATAGCCTCCTGTTGATGAGATGTCTTACAGATAACAGTCAACAGATATTTTATATGTTCTGTGTATTATGTACAGTGTGAAAATCAGCAAAGGGAAACCACACTAGAATGTAGACAGGGGGCAGGTGGGGGGAACACACATGTCCTACCCCCTGTGGGCAACTGCACTCCCAATGGGAAGAGACGGACCTTGCACATGGATACCACTCTACTATGCTGCCTGAGCAAGAAAGGCTTACCTCTTCCTGCCGGCAACAGCCCAGCCAATGAGAGAGTCCCAACTCAGCCAATGAAAAGCCACTATACTTCCAGCTCCCAGTTTACTCCAATGGGCTTTTTCTTTACAACAGCAGTATCAACTCCACCCTCTCCTCTATAAAAGGACATTCTTCTCCTTTGGTGGGTGGAGTCGCCTAACTAAAGTCTGCAGGCTTGTCTGTCCTTGGTTGCAATTCTCTGCTACTCCTGACTAAACCCATTTTGGCTGACAACATAATTGGCAGTTTTAGTTTGAAGGTTACCCACTGCGTTCTTACAATAAAGCATGCTAGAGAAAAGAAAATGGCATTAAGAAAATCTTAAGAGAAAACATATTTACAGTACTATACTGCATTTATTAAAACAAAACGTTCGCATATAAGTGGATGCACACATATCAACCGCAGTCCAGGACTGATGGACTGCATGTGGCACACTGAATAGATCTTCCGCAGGCAGTGTGTAAGGGTGTAACTTGCATTCCAACTGAGATTCTAGCAACAGTGAGAGATCTTAATCATTTTCAAAATTAATGGTCCTCACATTAAAAATAAAAAAAAAAAGAAAAAACGAAACTAATGGTCCTCACAACCCACAATTCCAGTCTTTTGGAATGCCAGTTTAAAAATTACATGTGAGGGGTGCCTGCATGGCTCAGTCGGTTAAGCATCTGACTTCTGCTCAGGTCATGATTTCATGGTTGGTGGGTTCGAGCCCCACATTGGGCTCTGAGCTGACAGCTCAGAGCCTGGAGCCTGCCTCAGATTCTGAGTCTCCCTCACTCTCTGCCTCCCCCACCTGTGTTCTTGCCCTTTCTCTTTCTCTCAAAACTAAAAAATAAACATTAAAAAAAAATTTTAATCATGTTTTGGAATCCTAGTGTTTTCACAGTAACTTACAACAATAACAAGATAATGGAAATTATTTTACAATGATTTCAAAAACACAGGTTATGCCCTATAGAATTATCTTTAGAAATAATTATGCCTGTGGATATGAAGGTTCCCAAGAATGACTGAATGGTTATCTAAAGCAAGTACAAAACATTCTTTCTATTTCCTGAAACAGTTTTTTAAATTTGTGAATAGGAGCAAATTTTGCCACCCCAAGATAGATATGCTTCTTTGGCATATAGATTATTTTAAGGTGGTTATTTTTAAGAAACAGCAGACCCAGGTGAAGTACTGAAAACTGAACAGAAGTTACCCTTCTATAAGACACATTTACATTTTAAGACAAATCTCCATCGGTAAGGGGGTCTCCCTCCCTCCAGCAAGAAAAGGCAGAGAACTCAATCTCCAGAAATTCTTGGGCCACAGCTTAAATATGCACAATCCTACCCTTGTTTACGTTGCTTTTCCTGGTCAGGGTGTGCCCAAAACTGAATCCCCACCCCCAATATCTTTTGTCTTTAGCAAAAGCCTTTAGTGGCTTTGGCCACCTTGGAGGGTTTGGCCTCTCAGTTTTTCTGGGTCTCTCCCATACACATGTTACCAAACTTTCTGCTTTTCTCCTGTTAACTTGCTGTATCATCAATTTAATTATTTGACCAAGCGAAAAACCTAGCAGGAAGAAACTTTCACATGGCTCCCTTTGAGAGTATAGGCAAGACAGATCTAAGCATCCTCACAGAGTGCAAGATGGAGTCACTCCTGTCAAGCAGGGATGTAAGCAGGCAAGAGCGTTGCAGTTGAGGCAGGTGTCACCAAAACCAGGATGGGCTGCCATGCCCAGAGATGAGGACCAGCCGAACCTGAAGAGGCCTGCAAAGGCCCGAGATGGATTAATCTCCCAGGAGCACTTCTGCAGCCAAGACTCTCCAAACACGGACGCTTTCACATCTAACAACACAGAAAAGGCCACCTCCACCGAAGACTCTGTCCAGTTGATCGCTGAACAGAACAGAGACCATCTGCTGCTTGAACATAAGGAGCAGGAAGCTCCCAGAGCTGACCTGGGCCACACAAGTCCTTACGCACGTGTGCGCCCGTGGCCTGCCTTCCCACTGGGTGCGTTACTTCTCACCCCTGCTCCTAGCTTGTTGGCGGTGTGCTGCTGTGTCGGGCTTTGCTTTGTGTGACATGGATGAAGCCAAGATAAACATACGATGAAACATCACTGAGTCTGGAATCCTAAACCTGCTTTACAATTAGGCTAACCTCGCTTCATGACTGAACAAAGCTGACATTGTGGAGAGACATGACTCGTGTACGGGCCTTCATGGCATGCTCGTGACAGACCTAGATTAGCTAACTCCTAAGTGTGTACAGATACATATACTGAAACAATAATCATATTCCTTTTGTTTTTAAATTGTTTTTAATGTTTATTTTTAAGAGACAGACAGAGCACAAGCTAGGGAGGGGCATAGAGAGAGGGAGACACAGAATCTGAATCAGGCTCCAGGCTCTGAGCTGTCAGCACAGAGCCTGATGTGGGGCTTGAACCCACGAACCATGAGATCATGACCTGAGCCGAAGCCGGACGCTTAACCAACTGAGCCACCCAGGCACCCCAATAATCCTGTTCTCAATGGTAACCAAAGCTATAAAACCAGACATCAGGACACAAGAACACTTTTCTCAAGTTTATTCATGGCATCTCTAGCTCTTTAAAGGGCTTCTTTTTCTGCCCCCAAAGGAGAAGCTGTTGAAACCTTTGCACCCTGAAACCGCAGAGCAGCTAATATTAGTGACTCTGAAAAGAATCGCTGCACCTGGCAGATGAAGAGATCTATTTATTTCCTTTTCTTCTCTTCAAATCCCTTCTGCTGTGCCCAGGCCTCTCCTCTCTTTAGTCCTCTGTTAGCACCTAATCTCTCAAAATGTTTGTGCTTCTCCATACCTCCTAAAGACAAGCGTCACTCATGGGGGGCCTGGGTGCCTCAGTTGGTTAAGCATCTGACTTCAGCTCCAGTTCGAGCCCCATGTTGGGGTGTGTGCTGACAGCTCAGAGCCTGGAGCCTGCTTCGGATTCTGTGTCTCCCTCTCTCTCTGCCCCTGCCCTGCTCATGCTCGCTTGCTCTCTCAAAAATAAATAAGCGTTAAAAAAAATTTTTTTTAAAGACAAGCTTCACTCCTACGAAGAAGCAGTCAGATTTATTCTATTGTTGTTTCAAACTCATCCCGAGGCCTGCGGGCTCCAGGAAAACGCCTATGAAGGGCACGGCGGGTGAACACACAAGCCAGACGACACTGAAGCCCCCCTGATCGTGGACCCACTTCCCCTAGGACACACGTGCGGACAGCACTGTCTGCTGAAGGTCGCTTCTCAAGCCAGGAGGAGAAACCCCCAGCCTTCTTGTGAAGAAAGGCCCTGAAAAGGAAGTTGTGGAGTTAGATGAGCCTAAGAGAAAACACAAGTCCACCTCCAACGAGCCCTGAAGGGACAGCTGGCCAGTCAGACACCATTTCGTCCTGAACGCTGGATCTCCTCATCCACCTACTCCCCGAAGCAATGGAAACGCAGAACGTTTCTTCCTGTCCTTCAAGCCCAGCCTGGCCTTCCTGCCTAACGGCCAACCGTGCCTACAGCCCTTGTCCTGCAGCCCCTCGCTGGGCCACCTCCCCCGGACAATTGTGCCCTGCGGCTTTTCCAGGAGAGAGGCGATCAGCAGCAGGGCAGAAGTGAACTCCCAGTTAAGCCTTGAAAATTACGGCTCCAATTAAGACACAGGATTAGGAAGTAGAAAAAGCGGCAGAACGCAAGATTTAAAGCCTCATTTCCAATGATTTCAGACACTTGACTCAAGGCAACTTTAAAGTGTACTGAATTTTTAAAATCAGGATACATACAGAATCATTACTCCTAAAAGCAAAGGAATAAAGATACCAAAGTGAGTTATATTGCTCTCAAAAATAAAATTCAATAGCGTTCATCTATTTGGAGGGTGGGGTAGAGAGGAAAGGGGTAAATGAGAGTGAAAAGCAGCTGTTGTAGAATTATGTTTAGCTCCGTGGCCCTTTTCCAAGCTCTAATTTACACTCATCTTGAATTTCTGAAGCTCACGATTATGATCCCAGTGTGAACATAGACAACAACAGAAAAGTCGAATAAAACATTACTACAACTTTCAGTATGAGGCAGCAAAGACCAAACAGCGCCTGATTCTCTCTCTTCCAGACTATTTACATTCTTATGAAAGTACACAAGTCTACACAAAATGAAAACTGCACATTTTGATGGCAACAGACAGCTGCTTCAGAAATTTGTCAGATTCGGTGGAGAAATACTGTTAACGAGAGGGCATGTGGACCCACAGGGAGAAATTACCAGCAGCTGATGAAACAGCAGGTCTGGGGAGAAAAAAATCAGGGTGACTCTGACCTTCCTCCCACTCTCTACCTTTCTTTACCTGAGCACAGAGAGCCTGCCCCAACCAGAAAATCGGGTGGCTGGGCCCACACAGGAGGGACCTGCTTCCAGAGACGGCGGAGGCTGTTTGGATGCTGCTGTGCCAAGTCCTCGTTCATTATTCCCTGTCTACATTCTCTTGTGATTGGATCCATGCGTGTTATTATGTTACGTTATGTTATATTGTATTACGTTATGTTATATTACATTATATTATATTATGTTATGGTACGCATGGGACAGGGGAAAGGGAATCGGTCCCCACACCCTGGGATATAAAGGAGGTGGCAGCTTTGAGGTGAGCTCCGGGACCCCAGCCCTCTCTGGATTTCAGGTGACATCTGGCATCACTACTACTGTCAGCACCAAAAGTCCAAGTCATTTAAGATAACTTAAGAATACGTACATTTTCTGGCAGTCATGAGATCGACACAGGAGAACAAGAGACAGATTTGAGGTTCCATCTTTAAAAATCTCAAATCAGTAAACTTCATGTTACCTGTATTTTACCATGATTTTCTTTAAATGTGAATGAAAACAGCTCAGACATGTGTTTACAGGCTGTATGGCTCAGCCTCTCATCTGGTGTATGCTCAATGATGGAGACTCTTTCAGCCCCTGGTGGGAGCTGCAAGGCGTCCTAAGGCATCCTGCCTGGCGAGCACAAGGCTAGGGAGAGGCCTTCTCCTGCAGAGATATCTAAATTAAAAAGAAGCCCCCAACCCACAAAACGAAACATAAAACATGTTAAAAAAGATTCTCCAACTGGATTCCTCTGGAGGATGGAGGCAGAATAGGAGGACCCCAGGCTTGTCTCGTCTCAGGAACACAACTAGGTAATTATCAAGTCATGCCGAACACCCCAGATATCAACCTGACAATGAAGGAACAAACCCCACAACTAAAGGGAGAGAAGAGGCCACATCAAAGAAGGTAGAAAGTGGTTTAGGGGAGAAACAAATCACAATTGCTGTGAAGGGGAGGAGGTCCTGGTTGCAGAAAAGGAGAAAGACAGACAGAGAAGAGCACATAGGGGAAGACACAAAGGAAATGTTCCCCCAAAGCCACTGGTGGAGAAAAACAAAAGGGGCTGAATTTCTTAAGTTCTTGCAACCAGTGGGGCTTAAAACCTGGAGTTTAAAATAAAGGTCAGCAGGCTTGGCTGGATTAGAGCCATGAGGGCAGTGCCCTGCTTCTGGAGATAAGGCAGGCAAACAACTGAGGGGCGAATGGCATGGAAACAGCCATCTGAAGAATGCCTGGGCCACAGAGTGGGGAGGTAATTCACTCTCCACAGAGGGCACCCTTGAGAGGCAGAGTTCACAGAGATGCCTCTTTGGGAACAGGGCAGCTGGCTGGCCCCATTTCCCTTCCCCACCCCTCAGCATAAACACAGAGCCACCTATGGGAAGCAGAACAGCTCCAACACTGGCTGCCTAACTTGCTTACCCCAAACTAGACACCCCTGTACTCTGACAGGACTGCCCTTCTCAGTCAAGCTTGCCTCAGTCCCAGGGTGGCAGACCCCTTCCCCAGAAGGCCAGTACAAACCCCTGCCCACACCATGTCTCCAGACCAGAGAGCTCTGCAGGGCCTCAGTTCTGGTGGAAGCGGTGTCAGGTCTCACATCACAAGCAGACCAAGGCACACCTAGTTAAAGGTTGCCACATTTAGGCTAAGGACCAAACACTGCCCACAGCAGGTGAGAAGAGCCTCTTCAGACAACTGGCTTGGAGGGCAGAGCAGATAAACACAACAGGAGAGTGCACACCGCACACGCTAGAGACACTCCTGAAGCACCAGCCCTGGGCACTACATGACGTCTTCTTCATAAGGCCGTTACTTTCAGGAACAAAAAAACAGCTGGATTTCCTAACACAGAGAAGAAGACAGAGACTCAGACAAAATACCATGATGGAGGAATTAATCCCAAATGAAAGAATAAGATAAGGTCATGGCCAGAGATCTCAGCAAAACAGATATAAGTAATATGTCTGATGGAGAATTTAAAGGGCCGATCGTAAGGATATTACTGGGCTTGAGAAAAGAATAGAAGACATCAGTGAGACTCTTACCAGAGATAAAAGAGTTAAAAAAGAATCAATCGGAAATGAAGAACATAATAAATAAAATTGGAAACAGACTAGATGAAATGAACAGCAGGCTGGAAGAATAAGAGGAATGAATTAGTGATACAGAAGACCAAATGGTGGAGAATAATGAAACTGAACAAATGAGAGAAGAAGAATTATGGAACACAAGAATAGACTTAAAGAGCTCAGTGACTTCCCCAAATGTATAGGAGTCTCATAAGAAGAAGAGAGAAAGGAGGGGCAAAAAAATTATATGAGAAAATAATAGCTGAAAACATCCCTAATCTGGGGAATGAAACAGGCATCCAGATCCAGGAGGCACAGAGAACACCCATCAAAATCAACAAAAGCAGACCAATACCAAAACATATTTTAATTAAATTTGCAAAATACAGTGATGAGAAAAAAACTTCTTAAAAACTACAATACAAAAAAGTCATTAACTTATAAAGGAAGACACATAATGCTAGCTGGAGATTTCACAACAGAAATTGGCAAGCCAGAAGGGGGTGGCATGATATACGCAAAGGCCTGCATGGGAAACATCTGCAGCCAAGAACACTTCAGCCAGCTAGGCTGCCGTTCAGAACAGGGGGAGAGACAGGAGCTCCCCAGATAAACAAAAACTAAAGGAGTTCATGATCGCTAAATCAGCCCTGCAAGAAATAGTAAAAGGGACTCTTTTGAGTAGGAAGGAGAGACCAACAGTGGCAAAGACAAGAAAGGAACATAGAAAATTTCCAGGAACTGCAACAAAACAAGTAATAAAATGGCAATAAATACTTATCAGTTTATAATTACACTGAATGTAAAAAAAGAAAGAAAAAATTATTATTCTGAATGCAAACAGACTAAATGCTCCAATCAGAAGACATATGGTGTCAGAATGGATTGTAAAAAAATGAGATCTATCTACACTTGCCTACAAGAGACTAATTTGAGACACTTGCAGATTGAAAGTGAGGGGATAGAGAAACATTTGTCATGCAAATGTATGTCAAAAGAAAGCCAGAATAGCAATACCTGTATCAAAAAAACAAATAGACTTTAAAGCAAAGACTGTAACATGAGATAAAGAAGGGCACTATATCACAATAGAGGGGACAATCCAGCAAGAAGATGTAACAACTGTAAATATTTATGCAGCCAACATAGAGCATCCAAATATGTAAAACAATTAACAACAAACATTAAGGAACTAATTGATAATAATACAATAATAGTAAGGGACTTTAACATCCCACTACATCAGTGGACAAAACATCTAAACAGAAAATCAACAAGGAAACAATGGCTTTGAATGACACCCTAAACCAAATGGACTTAACAGATACATTCAGAACATTCCAACTTAAGGCAGCAGCACACACATTCTTCACAAATGCACATGGAAAATTCTCCAGGACAGACCACATACTGGGTCACAAATCAGCGCTACAAAAAAATTAGAGATCATACCATGCATATTTTCAGATCACAACACTATGAAGCTTAAAGTCAACCACAAGAAAATATTTGGAAAGCTCTCAAATACATGGAGGTTGGAGACCATCTTACTAAAGAATGAATGGGTTAATCAGGAATTTAAAAAAGAAGCTAAAAAATACATGGTAGCAAATGAAAATGAAAACACAACAGCCCAAAACTTTTGAAATGCAGCAAAGGCAGTCCTAAAGGGAAAATACATTGCATTTCAGGCCTATCCCAAGATGCAAGGAAGGTCCCAAATACGCAACCTAACCTTATAACTTAAAAAGCTAGAAAAGGAACAGCAAAAAAGAAAAAAAAAAGCCTAAAGCCATCAAAATAAGGGAAATAATAAAGATTAGAGCAGAAGTAAACATATAGAAACAAACAAAAATAGTAGAACAGATCAAACTAAGAGCTGGTTCTTAGAATTAACAAAATTGATAAATCCCCAGCCAGAATTATCAAAAAGAAAAGAGAAAGGACCCAAACAGAGAAAATCATGAATGAAAGAGGAGAGGTAACAGCCAATACCACAGAAATATAATTATAAGAGAATACTATGAAAAATTGTATGCCAACAAACTGGGCAGTCTGGGAAAATGGACAAATTCCTAGAAACTCATGAACTACCAAAACTGAAACAGGAAGAAACAGAACACACTGATAACCAGAAAAGAAAATGTATCAGTAATTTTTAAAAAATCTTCCAATAAACAAAAATCCAAGGCCAGTTGGCCTCAAAGATGAATTCTACCAAACATTTGAGGAAGAGTTAATACCTATTCTTCTCAGACAATTCCAAAAAAGACAAAAGACAAAAGACAAGGAAACTTCCAATTTCATTCTAAGAGGCCAGCATTACCAAACCAGACAATGAGTCCACTAAAAAAGAGAAGTACAGGCCAATATCCCTGATGACCATGGATGCAAACCTCTCAATAAAATACTAGCAAACTGAATCCAACAATGCATTAAAAGAATCATTCACCACAATCAAGTGGGATTTATTCCTGGGTTTCAAGGGTGTTTCAATATGTTCAACTCACACAACACAACATACCACATAAGTAAAAGAAAGAATAAGAACCATATGATCCTCTCAATAGATACAGGAAAAGCATTTGACAAAGAAAACATCCATTCATGGTAAGAAACCTCAACAAAGTAAGTTCAGAGAGAACATTCCTCAACACAATCAAGGCCACAGCTAATATTATCCTATGGGCAGGAACAAGACAGAGACATCCACTCTCATCCCTTTTATTTAACATAGTACCGGAAGTTCCAGCCACAGCAATCAGACAGCAAAAAGAAATAAAAGCCATCCAACTTGGCAAGGAAGAAGGAAAATTTTCACCATCTGTAGATGACATGATACTGTATGTTGAAAACCCGAAAGACTCCACCAAAAACTTGCTAGAACTCATATATGAGTTCAGTAAAGTCACAGGATACAAGATCAATATACTGAAATCTGTTGCATTTCTAGACATCAATAATGAAGCACCAGAAAGATAAATTAAAAAATCAATCCCATTTAACTGCACCAAACCCCACAAGATACCTAGGAATAAACCTAACGAAAGAAGTGAAAGACCTATACTCTGAAAACTATACACAGTGATGAAAGAAATTGAAGAAGACACAAAGAAATGGAAAGACAAGAGCACGTGGGTGGCTTAGTCAGTTAAGTGCCCAACTCTTGATTTCGGCTCAGGTCATGATCCCACAGTTCATGAGGTCAAGCCCTACGTCAGGCTCCATGCTGTCAGTGTGGAGCCTGCTTGGAATTCTTTCTCCCTCTCACTCTGCCCTTTCCCAGCTCACTCTCTCTCTCTTTCTCTCTCTCTCAAAATAAATAAATAAACTTAAGAAAGAAGAAATCGAAAGACATTCCATGCTTATGGATTGGAAGAACAAATATTGTTAAAATACCCAAACCAATCTACACATTTAATGAACTCCCTATCAAAACACCACCAGCATTTTTCACAGAGTTATAACAAACAATCCTAAAGCCTGCATGGAACCACAAAAGTCCCTGAATAGCCGAAGCAACCTTGAAAATGAGCAGCGATGCTGGAGGCATCACAATTCAGGACTTCAAGTTATATTACAAAGCTGTAGTCATCCAAAGAGTGTGGTACTGGTGCAAAATAGAACAAAGATCAATAGAACAGAATGAAAATCCAGAACTGAACCCACAACTATATGGTCAATTAATCTTCAACACAGCAGGAAAGAATATTCAATGAGAAAAAGCCTCTTCATCAAAAGGTGTTGTGAAAACTGAAGAGCAACATGCAAGAGAATAAAACTGGACCACTTTCTGACACCAGACACAAAAATAAATTCAAAATAGATTAAAAACTTAAATGTGAGACATGAAACCATTAAAATCCTAGGGGAGAACACAGGCAGTAACCTCTTTGACATGGGCTCTGGCAACTTCTTACTCGATGTGTCTCCTGAGGCAAGGAAAACAAAATCAAAAATAAACTACTGGGCACGCCTGGGTGGCTCAGTCAGTTAAGGGTCCAGCTTTTGATTTTGGTTCAGGTCATGATCTCACGGTCATGAGGCTGAGCCCCATGTCGGGCTCTGTGCTGAATGTGGAGCCTGCTTGAGATTCTCTCTCTTTCTCTCTGCCCCTCCCTCACCTACCTACACATATGCACTCACTCTCTCTCTTTCTGTCTCCCTCACAGAATAAATAAACATTTAAAAATAAATAAATTAAATTTAAAATAATAAAGTATTGCAATGACATCAAAATAAAAACTTCTACACCGTGAAGGAAATGATCAATAACCCTAAAAAGCAACCCATGGAATGAAAGAGGATATTTGCAAATGATGTATCTGATAAGTGACTAATATCCAAAATATATAAAGAACTTATAAAGCTCAACACCCCAGGGGCACCTGGGTGGCCCAGTCGGTTAAGTGTCGGCTTCAGCTCAGGTCATGATCTCATGGTTCGTGGGTTCGAGCCCCACGTCAGGCTCTGTGCTGACAGCTAGCTCAGAGCCTGGAGCCTGCTTCAGATCCTGTGTCTCCCTCTCTCTCTCTGACCCTCCCCTGATCACAATGTCTCTCTCTGTCTCTCAAAAATAAAAATAAAAAGCATTAAAAAATTTTTTAAAAAGCTCAACACCCCAAAAATCAATTAAAAATGGACAGAAGAAATGAACATTTTTCCAGAGAAGACATACATATGGCCAACAGACACATGAAAAGATGCTCGACATCACATATCATCCGAGAAATACAAATCAAAACTATAATGAGATAGCACCTCACACCTGTCAGAATGGCTAAAATCAACAACACAACGAACAACACAAGGTGTTGGCAAGGATGTGGAGAAAGGGAAACCCACTGTTGATGTTTATCAAGTGAGAATACTCTGTAAAACAGTATGAAGGGTCTTCTAAAAGTTAGAAATAGAACTACCCTAGGATCCAGCAATTGCACTAGTATTTACCCAAAGAACACAAACATACTAATTCAAATGGATACATGCACCCCAATGTTTATAGTAGCAATATCTACAATAGCCAGACTTTGGTAACAGCCCACGTGTCCATCGAATAGCTGAAGATGTGATATGGGCATACAATGGAAAATTGCTCAGCCATAAAAAAGACTAGACTCTTGCCATCTGCAATGATGTGGATGGAGCCAGATTATTATCCTAAGCAAAAGAGGTCATACAGAGAAAGACGAATACCATACGATTTCACTCATGTGTGGAATTTAAGTAACAAAACAAATGAGCAAAGGAAAAAAAAAAAGAAAAGAAAACTAAAAAACAGACTCTTAATTATAGAGAACAAACTGAAGGTTACCAGAGGGGAGGTGGGTGGGGCATGGGGATTTAGGAGTGCTCTTATGATACGCACTGGGTGATGTGTGGAAGCGCTGAATCACTAGATTATACACCCGAAACTAGGATAACACTGTATGTCAACTAACGGGAATTTAAATAAAAACAAAAAAATATTTTCTAACTTGAGAGAACAGTGTTCCCAAGATGTAAGAAAAAATTATACTTTTTGAGAAAGTCACTATAACAAATAGGAGAAATCTTTATAAGGCATTTGCTTTATGTTCTCAATAAAGTGCAAGAAAACTTGAAGTAACAAATGGAGGGTGAGGTTTATTAAAAGGTTACTTAGATGCTCTCTAAGATGTAAGCAACTGATGTGCTAAGGTGCGGGCTGAGAGGAGAAAACACTGTAAAGAATAAAAATGTAATAGATTTACTGTTTTAGACAGGGCAAAACAGAGAATTGACACTATACAGAAATAATTCAGTAATGTAGACGACAGCTTGGAGCAGCTGTCCCAGAGGGCAGAGGGGGGGAAAATCACGCACACACAAAGAGAAAATCAAACTAAAAAAACCAATTGTTTACACGGAAAGGCAACGTAGGTAAGAAGTACAGCAATGCAAGGCAGAAAAGGAATCAATTCGCCAGAACTGTGTCACACACCCACAACCGTTTATAGCAGACTGTGGAACACATCAAGCAATCCATGAGAGCATACAAAACAGAATAAACAGGCCAGTGGGTTAAAAAAAAAAAAAAGTTTACAGACAAAATTAACTGCAAGAGGTCACCAAAAAGACATAGCTGGATCCATAAAACAAATCATCAAACAGGTGACTTTTGAAAAAATAGAAGTTAAGGGGCGCCTGGGTGGCTCAGTAGGTTAAGCATCTGACTCTTGATTTCAGCTCAGGTCATGATCTCAAGGTTCGAGATGAGCCAGCCCTGCACTGGGCTCTGCGCTTAGGTATCTCTGTCTCTCTCTCTCTCTCTCTCTCTCTCTCTCTCTCTCTCTCTCTCTGTCTCTCCCTCTCCCTCCCTCCCTCTCCCACCTCTCTCAAAATAAGTAAATAAACTTTAAAAAAAAAAAAAGGAAAGGAAAGGTTAAGACTGCTCTTACTTGTTTTTCAGGGCCCTAAAAAGCAGAAAATAGAAGAACAGGAATCTTATAAAAATTTTAAAACCAAAAAACAGGTAGAGTCATGATGCAATATTTCAGTACTCATGTGTAAAAAATAAGAATTGCACCCTTAAATATCTGAAGTTTCGGAAACACCACCATCCACACTCCAAGGCTGACCAAGAAAGGAATGGAAACAAGATCTGAAGAAGTGAGGGAAGAGCTCATTTACGATGGCAACCGGCAGACATTGAAAAGAGAATCTATAATCGGTATTTCTAGATTTGTAAGCAAGAGCTTAATTCAAATTAAAAAAAATAAAGAATTCTCCATCTCTCAAAGGAGAAAGTACATGATAGGATAATAGATTAATAAAAGCCCACGCCATCCGCCACACGCCAAGAGAAGGTCTAGATGGAGTAAAGGTTTAAACATGTAAAAATGTATTTAAAATGTACTCTTAGCTCAGCCTAACAAACATGTCAATAAGTGATCAGTAAGTTTATCAGTTCAGAAACAGAACTGAGAAAGAAAAGTAGATATAAATGATAGGAATACAGAAAGGTTGAAAACCTGTATAAACCTCCATAACCACAGACATAATTAAATGTTAACTAAATTAGAAAATCAATTTCAATGCATGGTAAATAAATTTTCTATTCCTGTTCTTCATAAACCTCTTATAAATCACTAAGAAAACAGAGTATTTGATATAAATATAGACAAGAGAATGCGAAGCCAACTTAATATAAAAAAATCTTTAAAATTAAACACATTGGTAAAGAAATAAACACAAATTAAGATATCAATAAAATGACTATCTCTTGAGAATGAAACTAGAAAAATGAAAAGAAAGTCTAATACGCAAAATGGTCGAGAGTAAGAGTCAACGGTCACTTTCACACTTTTCTAACGCTGAGTATAAGTTGGAATCAACTTTCGTTGTTGGACAAGTCATAGCAACATTTTGAAATTTCACTTATTCTTTGATCGAGTCCCTCTATTCTATTAATTTATCTGATAATCAAAAATATGTGCAAGGATATAAAGTTGTTCTTTTCAAAGCATGAAAATCAAAAAGAATAAATAACCCAAAGAAAATCAAAAAGAATAAATAACCCAAATGTGCAGAAGGAAAGAATAAATAAATCACGGTCCATGCATACATTCAAACACGACGTTCTAAAACTGATGTTGCAGAAGGCCAGTGATGTGAAGAAAAGTTGAGATGTTGTTAAAAAAGGGTTACTAACCCACACCAAAATATGCATAGCCAAACTACTAGGTATGTGTATACAATGTTATCGAAAATATGAATAGCACCCATCTTTTTTTTGGATGATGAAATGACAGGCAGTTTTCTTTTTCCTTCTGTGTTCACCTAAAAACATGAAATAAGGGGCACCTGGGTGACTCAGCCACTTAAGTGTCTGACTTCCTCTTAGGTCATTATCCCAAGGTTGGTGAGTTTGGGTCCCGCATCGGCCTCTGTGCTGAAAGGGGGGAACCTGAAGCCTGCTTCAGATTCTGTGTCTCCCTCTCTCTGCCCCTCTCTTATTCACAATCTGTCTCTCTCTCTCTTAAAAATAAGTAAACATTAAAAAAAAATTTTACTGAAAAAAATGAAATAAAACCTCTGCATAACGTTCCCTACAATAATGAGTTGGGATAGGACTCAACGGACTTTAGATGTCTGCTCTCCGTGGAGGCCGGGGTCTCAAACAGGGCCGAGTCAAAGTTCCACCACAGGGAGAAGGGCTACAGGAGCCCAAAGACAGTCCATTGATGGAAAAAGCAGGTAAGGCTCTATAGGAATGCAGAAATGCAGAAGTAGGGTGCCCACATCTCTGGAAAGCTCACAGTCCCATTGTCCCAGACGGTGCACTGACTTTCAAAGCATAGCTGCTGCTCTCTGGGAAAGCCAGCCAGCCACCGGGCTGCAGTCACCACGACGGATGCTGAAGCCAGAACGGACACTGCACGCACAGGTGCCAAGTCACCACTGGGACCTGGATAGTTCCATGGAGGGACCCTGGAATTCCAGGCCGGCTACTTACAGAGACTTGCTCTGGCCGTGTGGTTCACGTCACTACAGTTCAATCTCTCCTAGTTTGAGAACTAACTTTAGGACATTCTAGAAGGTTGTACTGGATTTCTTTTATTATCAAAAGTAAAATTAATATTCAAAAGAATATTTCAATAAAAAAAGAGAAAGAATATTCAATCAGTATTTCTTTTTAATTCCAACCACTTGGGAATTTAAAAGTACTCCTCCAGGGGCACCTGGGTGGCACCTGGGTGGCTCTGTCCAGCTTCAGCTCATTATCTCATGGTTCCATGAGCCCACGACAGGCTCTCTGCCATCAACCCGGAACCTGCATGGGATCCTGTGTCTCCTTCTCTCTCTGCCCCTCCCCCACTCTCTCTTTCTCAAAAATAAATAAACATTTTAAAAATGCTTTAAAAAGTGCTCTCCTAAACAACCATAGAGATAAAAATTATTTAAAATTTTAATATAATTATAGGGGCGCCAGGGTGGCTCAGTGGGCGGAGCATGTAACTGTTGATCTTGAAGTTGTGAGTTGGAGCCCCACGTTGGGTGTACAGATTGCTTAAAAAAATAAAATCATAAAAAAAATTGTAATGTAATTACAAACAATTTAGAATACATTTTTAAAGCCTGAGCACTACGTATCCAAACTTGCGGAACAGATCAAAGCTGTATTTAAGGGAAAATTCACAGCAGTAAATTTTAGCAGAAAGTATTCAGTAATAAATATTTCTGTTACAAAGAAAAATGGGGGGAGAAATAAGGCATTCACTTCAAGGAATTAAGTTGGGGGAAAAGGTATGATTTAAACAAACAAACAAAAAAGGTAACACAAAGAAAATACAACATGGAAAAAATATCAGAATTGACAAATAAACCCAAGAGCTGGTTCTAAGAAACAAACCCAAGACACACTCTGACAAAGCTTACTGGAAAGAGAAGCATCCATTGCAATGGGGTTGTATTTTGAGAATTATTATTAAATTTTTCTCTTTGGTCTTTCTGATTCTGACGTGACTTTTCCCTAAGTCATTTTGAAGCGTCCTTAGGGGGCTTCTGAGAAGCTTTTGAGAAAGAGAGGGGAGGGGAGGGACAGAGAGATAAAGACTTGTTACTGAAAAAAATGCAAAGAGAAAGCATAAGGTGACACTCAGCTTGAGCCAAGCAAAACGAGATATGCTACTGCCCCAAGAAAAGAGTTTCCAAATTCCTCTCGTTCTGCCTCTTCAGCACGTTCACCATCTTACCTGGAAGACACAGCTCCCGGAGCTTTCTCAACCCATCTACTCCTGGTGCCCACAAATTACCATTAAGGCCTTAGGTTTGAATCAGGCCTGGAGGTCTGAGTCAGGACAAACGGAAAGACAAGGGACAGGGGTGGCCTGCACATTTCTAACTGGGGGCACGGGTGGGAAGAAGACAGAGAAGGGAAGAGGAGAGCTCTGGATTGGAGACAGAAAGGTAAGAGTAACCAAAAGGGTAGAGGGGGTTTGGCCTCCTCCCCCAGCTGCGACTCTGGAAAGAGCTCTCCTCTCCAGCAACCTCCCAGCCGGAAATTAACTTAGAGCAGGGGCTGGGGCAAGCTGAGGGAGGCCCTGATATTTCATTTCCTGAACCCGCTTTGGTTCTTCTATGTTTAGATGGGTTCCAGAAATAGCCGGGAGACTGGCTGTGGAGCTGGCTAGCCAGAGCTGGATGCCAGAGCCTCGGAGCGAATGTCACAGCGAGACGATGCAGGATAGGACTAAAAGAGAATGTTCTCCAGGTCCCTGAGAGGGAGCACCAGGAGCTCACTCAGGTGAGGTCGATAGAGCGGGGTCCCAGGAGGGGAGAAAGCCCGAGGAAAAAGAACGGACCACACGCTGCAGCTTGCCTAACTGGCTATCAGCAGGTTAGGACCCAGACGTGGAGTTAGAAAATGGACAATATCACCCTGGTGATTGGCAGAGCCAAAGGGTACCAGGATCACGAAGCCCAGGCCTTAACTGTTAGCCACACATCATCTAAGGCCCTCCTCTCTTATATCTGGGCATCATCTTAAGTAGGAAGAGATGATGGAGACCATATGAAAGGCTGAGTAGTTGCTCCCAGAAAGAATTAATATTACCAGAAAGACCTGGAGACACAGACACACAAACACACACACAAGAAGGCTATACAGCAGGGACATTAAGAGAGTGGGATGCCGGGGGTGCCTGGGTAGTTCAGTCAATTGAGCACTCAACTTCAGCTCAGGTGGGTTCAAGCCCCGCCTCCGGCTCTGTGCTGACAGCTCAGAGCCTAGAGCCTGCTTCGGATTCTGCGTCTCTGTCTCCCTCTGCTCCTCCCCCGCTCATGCTCTGTCTCTCTCTCCCTCTCTCAAAAATGAATAAATATGAAAAAATTTAATAAAAATAAAAGAGTGTGGGATTCTGGACCCACATGGCCTGGGTCTGACTCTTAGCTCCTCAAATTTGCCAACTCTGTGACTCTGGGCAGTTTAGTTAATCTCTCTGTGCCTCAGTTTCCTCAACAATAAAACGACGACTACATCATAGGTTCCCTCCGCATTTCTTCAGGCTTAAGTGAGCTAATAAATGTTAAGTGCTTAGATCAGTATCTGGCCCGTCAGAACATTCAGTAAGTGCTGGTCATCCTGATTGCTATTAGTGTCACTATTATATGATAACTTTTACCTATCACTTCCAGTGTGGGGCTCGTGAAGGAAAGGGCAGATGAGCTACAGATAAATTAAGAAATTAGAGTTTCTCTACATCATCAAGTAGCATAAATTAAAAATCGTACCCTTGCTACATAAATCATCAAAATCATAAATGTTAAAGGGGAGAGAAAATAAACCAGACAGGTTTTAAAAAATGTACCAGAATGGTCTAAAATAATCTTGGAACCAGATTTCAGAGAAAACATATGAATTACCTCTAGTAGCTCAAGATGTATGCAAAGTAGAAAAGAAGTACGCCAAAGGAGGCTGAAAAATTCATCAAAGAATTACCTCAAAAAAGGCCCAAGACCAGAAAATTCAATTAGCACATTCTTTCTAATTTCCCCAAGGGGAAACGCAAAAATGGATAAAGAATAGTACCAAGGCCCAGAAAGAGACGGAGTGCTCCCCAAATCACTGGAAAGCCATGCTATCTATAGTATACAATCCTGCAACACATAAAGCCAGAGGCCACTATCTTTCTCAAAAGCACTGTGACTCCAGGATTTCTTAGTGCCTCTAACCTGCTGTAAAATTCGAATAGTAGGGTTGTGAGAGGCTGTCCCTGCACTTCCAGATTTCTTCCAGGTCCCCCCAGACTCTTCTCAGGACCGTGCAAGAGCCACACAGAAGCCTGGGGTCATGCAATCCAAGGATTCAGCCAGTCCAAGAGCCAAGAATGTACAGAAGCAAACAGAGGGAAAGGGAGTCGCAAGACTTAAGCAGAGGAAAAGAGACAGTACACAGAACTGCAGAAATAACAGCAATGCTGAGGCACAAAGCAGTACATTCTTCCCGGGAAAACGTAAACTGAATCCATGCTTCTAGGATGTAATTGGCCATGTGCGTTCGGAACCTACAATGTAATGTACATACGCTTTAACCTAACAATACAACTTCTCTCACTCCATCCTGGATAAATAATTGAAGATGAAGGTGAAGATTTACATACACAGATGCACTTAATAGAATTATTAACAGTAAATCAAAACAGGAAACGATCTAAACGTCTGGAACCACAGTTAAATAGACAATGGCACGTTCATAGGAATTATGCAACAATCACAAGTAATGGGGGGGGCTTAAGGAAATGTACTGCATTTGTCCATTTTTTAGGGATAAAAAGGCAGAACACAAAGTATAATCTTCAGTATATTTTTAAAATCCATGCACATAGGAAAAACTCCTGGAAGAATCCAGACCAAAGCCTGGATACGATCTCTGGGTGGCACTGCTCTCGGTGAATGTTTTAATACACTTCGCATATTATCTAACTTTCTGCAACAAGCATGAATTACTTTTATAATGGGGGGGGGCAGGATTTAAACCAAAAAAATCATTGCACACGGTTAAACAGTCCTCGAAGTGAAAAAGAACAATTTGAAGTCTCCATTCAATAAGGACAAAACATTCTCAACGTTGTGCACAGAATTCCCCATACGTGAATGCTCCACGGGTGCCCTGAAAAGCATAAAGACAAAAAAGCAAACCGACCCAACCCCTCCATAGACAGGCCAAACTGCCTCTCTGGGGGGGGGGGGGCGGGGGTCAACACACGGTTATGGAGAAGGGACCTCAGCACCCATTTTTAAAAGTGCAGCTGTTTGAGCATCTCCCTTGGTTCAAAGAACGTCTACAGGGAGGAACAGGCTTTACAGGGGAAGACTGAGGGAGTGTGAGGGGTTACACACACACACACACACACACACACACACACACACACACACACTCACACACACACTCACACACACACACACACACACACACACACACACTCAACCGTGCGGTCCCAGCCAGACAACTCGAAGCGAGTCCTGCGGGCGCAGCCGCCCCGCGCCGCCCGTACCTGTTCGTGGGGCGCGGCAGCTGGGTCGCCGGGCTCCGGAGCGTCCTCAGCGCGGCGGGGGTGCCGCGGGTGGCGCCCCTGCTCTCCTCCACCAAGAGCCTGCACAGCCGGGAAGAAAACTAAGTTGTGACACCTCGGCCGGCAGACTCGCCGGCCGCCGCGCGCTCGCACCTGGCGCCCCGGCTCCCCCGGCAGCTCCCAAACCCCGGAGTTTGAAGCCGCTTCGGGCGCGGAGGGAGGGAAAGCACCGACCGCAACGCCGGGCCCCCGGGAGACCGCCGGGCCCCCCGACGGCAGG
>NC_043709.1:115914179-115945026 GCF_006229205.1 Suricata suricatta
GCCCACGCAGCTCACCCGAGCACGCCCCAGCTCGTTCCGCGTCCCTGCGGTGCAGCGCGAGGGCCCGGAGGGGTGCGGAAGGAGAGAAGAAGGGGCCCGCTTCCAAACTTTCAGAACTGGGGAGCCGCTCGGCTGGATCGCCCCGCGCAAAGGTGGCCAAGGACTTGGTTTCGTTGGGTAGATCCTGGTACCCAAGGGAAGGCGTAACCTCCCCTTGCTGCACGGCAGATTCGGAGGCGCAGAGAGTGGATTTCCGGGGGCCGGGCAGTCTTTCGGGGTTGGCAAACTACCACCCGAAGGCGGAATTGGGCCGCGGCTTGTGTTTGCAGATAGTTTTTTTTGGAACACCTACATGCCCATTCCTTTGTTTTATCCCTGGCTGTATTACCTAGGGCTGCTTTGGCGTCGAAAGGGCAAAGTTGAGTGGTGGGGACAAAGAGCCTATGGCTCGCAAAGCCTAAAGTATTTATTATCTGCCCCTTTCCAGAAAAAAAAATAATTAGCAGAACCCTGATCTAAATCATATTGGTCTAGAGGCGTGGGTGGCTCAGTCCACTAAGCGTCCGACTTTGGCTTGGGTTATGATCCCACGGTTTGTGGGTTCGAGCCCCGCTAGCTCAGAGCCTGGAGCCTGCTTCAGATTCTGTGTCTCCCAAGCGTTCTGCCCCTCCAACACTCATGCTCTGTTTCTCTCTGTCTCAATAATAAAACATCTAAAAAATTAAATCATATTGGTCTAGATCATAGTGGTTAGATCTGATTTCTTAGTATTTCATTTATTGTAGGAAAATGACCCTGTGACAGTGTGATAGACCCTGGCTCTCCTCTTCCATCCCGAAGCCATTCTGTCCACGTGTCTCTGGCAGGCTGCCCAAGTGCCCCCCTCCCCTGCTGCGCAAACTCAGTTTTGCTCCTGACCCAACCCTTGACGAACCCCAGTAAACTATAAACCCCCACAAGTGTTATGTGGGGGCTCATTCACTCTAGTTCTGTACAGACTTGGGATTTTTCCAAATGCAACCCCTGGACTCTACCCTCTTGCAAATACCTTGACACGTTACTTTGAAAAGGCTTTGAAACTTTTGGAAAGGCTTTAATCAGTTAGCTTCCCCAAGTGACAAAAATAGTTGTATTTCATTTGGAGTCTCCTAGAGGCATTAGGCCTTAACCTGAAAGAGCCACCTTTGGGGGAGCAAGTTGGCCAGACAGCTCAACAAAGCTATTGCCAGGGATTTTGTTACTGAAAAAAATAACGTTTATCAAGAAGAGAAATATGGGCTGCCTAGCTCCAGTCTGCTAATCCTGCATTTACTCTCATTAAAAAATATTTAGTTGAAAACACACCAGGGGCGCCTGGGTGGCTCAGTTGGTTGAGCGTCTGGTTTCTGCTCAGGTCATGATCTCACAGTTTGTGGGTTTGAGTCTCACATCGGGCTCTGTGCTGACAGCTCAGAGCCTGGAGCCTGCTTCCGAATCTGTATCTCACTCTCTCTCTGACCCTCCCCTGCTCACGCTTTCTCTCTTTCTCTCTCTCTCTCTCTCTCTCTCTCTCTCTCTCTCTCTCTCTCTGTCTCAAAAATAAACATAAGAAAAAAAGAAAACACACCAAAACTTTGCACCTAGTAGTCGATCAATAAATGTTTGGTCAATGAATAAAACACCTAGAAACTAATACTGTTCTTAAAGAGAAAAAGGAGGAAAAAAACTGAAAAGAGGTGTGCCCGGAAATACAATTTCCTTCCACCTCACTGTTAAAATATGTACCAACCAATGAAGAAAAATGTGCTCCTTTTACGTAAGACTGACATTTTTAGGAATGTGGCTGCTTATCTGAGCATGGCATAAAAAATTAACACTGTGTTCAGGAGGAGCTAAAACAAGAAAGAAATCCATGGCCACGTGTTTGAAAGTTGAAGCATTGTTAGATAAGCAGGACACGGCACGATTCTCTTGAAAATGAAAAGTTGTCTGGATTTGGAAGATAGTCTGAATTTTATTTCTCTTGGAACAGAATTGTGCAGACAGCTCATACAGGAGATGGTTTGCAGAAAAAGAAAAGGGCATTATTGTATCAGCCAGGAAGCTGCAATTTCACCTAATTTACTAAAGTTTAATATTTCAGCACAGCTGGGCTCAAGGCAACAGCAGAACACCCTTGCCGTAAATGAAGTTACTTTTTATCAAGCCAATGGCTATCAGCAGGGGACTCACAAAAGCCCATTTTAATTGGAAAACTGAGTGTAAATTTGCAATGGGACTTCTGAACCCAGTGTTAAAATTTGACAGTTGGGAACTTTACCATAAGCTTTCTACATGAAGACTTGAGTTGGTAAAATATGAATTATTCTGCTTATCCTTGAGAGATTAAAAAAAAAAAAGCCCGATAAAAACATGAGTCCTTAAATATTATCAGCCAAAGAACCCAAACTGGAAAAACGGTGTATTTGGTAATATAAGATGAGGAGGTCTGACCAGCAACCTCAAAGATCTGGACCATGTGATCATTTGAGTACTCTGCTGAGGCTCGATAACAGAAACCTAGGCTGTTGTGTGGAAATTCAGGCCAATGTGTGAACCTGGCTCGCTCACCCAGTCTGCCGAGCATTTGCCCCTCATTGGCCTTTGTTATTCTTTATTTCTCATCATCCAATGCCCTTACTTTCCTAAAATAACCTTTAAAACATGGTTGGGAGAGACTCTTGAATACTGAAAACGAACTGAGGGCTGAAGGGGGAGGGGGTAAGGGAAAGGGGGTTGATGGTCATGGAGGAGGGCACTTGTGGTGAAGAGCACTGGGTGTTATATGGAAACCAACTTGACAGTAAACTATATGAAAAAAAATAAATATATATATATATTTTTTAAACCTGGTTGGGAAGGAAGGCAATATAAAAAATGTCCAAGTAATTGAAAACCTTCCTGGATATTGGGGTTTCTCATTTGGGGGGTAAGGTTTTAAAGATTACCAGGCGCACGGATTTGGGGAGGCATGAAGAAGAATCCCAAATATCAAATGGCTACTGTAACCACTGGCACACATGAGTGGAAACGCTCAGTATAGACAAATATGGAAAATCGATGCTTCATTTGGGTGACATTTTTATCTCCCTGATAGAAAGGGTGGATTCTAACGTCTTCAAGCAGCTTCATTGGTTTTAGTAATATTCGAGATTTGTGAAGACTACAATGGTACGTTTATAAATATTAAACTATTCCTTGGGGGAGGAAATTCATAAGGATAGTATAACCAAGGCTACATATTTTCAGTAAGTCGTAAGATATAAATAAAAGTAGAAATAACTTCAAGAGATCAGCAACCTTGTATGAGAGGGAGCTATGCGTCCAAATGTGTTTTATTACAGATTTTTCCCACCACTAATTGAATATAAAAAAATTGACGCAATTCTGCGCATAAAGTAGTTTTAACTTTAAAGATAGAACACCTATCATCTAAAGATGATACACAAATTTCATATAGGTCTTACATATATAAGAAATCCAATTTGTGGTGTAACTAAAATTACAGAATGAAAAAATAAGAGCTATTATTCAACACTGTGAAACAAATTTTTAATGCATAAAACATTCAAACTTCTAAAATTCCTCTCCCTGAAATCCACTTAAAAGATCATCAAGGACCAAAAAGAGAAATGGAAACTACTTATCCTGAAACAATAAAATGGCCACAGTCCTATTCCATAAATTCCTAAGAATATCTGCAAAGGGTGAACCAACCTGACCCAAATACCATGTTCAAGACTCATTGACCCTCTTTATGAACTTAAATTTGTGGTGGGTAGAGGGAATGGAGTTTTTCAAGGCCCTCCTCCTACACAATTTGGAAGAGCAAAGTCTGGGAGTAGGTCACAACAAAAATGAGTAGCAATTAGTGTAAATGGCCAGGGTTATGGAGTTAAAAGAGAGATATCGACCCACATTTCTGTTTCCAGTTTTCTAGCCAGAGGAATGATGATCTAGAGATAATGCTTATCTTGCAGAGAGATACTACAAAAAAAAATTATAGCTACTGATTAATGTCAATTTACCAAAGCAAAATTAGTACCTATTCTATGTATTTAATAAACAAAAGGCCCTCAAGCCATTGGTTTTTATACTGAACTGGCTTCTCCCAATGATCCTTTCTGATTCCAGAGTTTGCAAGACCAGGCAGAACCTCAGCTATTTCAAAAGACTGGGGGTGGGAGTTGGCGATGCAGAGATAATATATCCAAACCTGATATATTTTCTCTTCAACTTCTCTCCCCCACCGCTTCATTATGTACAACCTCTACCATAAGCAGATAAATAACTAAATAAAAAATATCCAATAGCAAGCCCTTCATGCTAAACTACGTTTCAACAAGTAGGTAAATAAAAAAGCACTGTCCAAAATTTTCCATTGACAATATTCCTGGCAAGTAGCAGAAAACAATAATTAACAACCAAAACACAAAAAGACAGGCATGGTATCTTTCAAAGATGAGTAAGCAAAAGAAAAAAATATGCAAGAGTTCTGCAAAATATAAAAGGAAAGGAAAATAACCAATAACAAGAAAAATGGAGACTATATGTTGGAACAAGACTTACTCCAGGAAACAGCAGAAAAGGTAAACAACAATCACTTGATAGTGCCCAGGAAATGAAACATAAACATGATGACATAAAAACCCAAAGAAGAAATAAGAACTGAAAAAAGAGATAGCAAAGCAACAGTATGAGAAGTGAACTGACAACAAGAGAAAGAAGAAAAAAAAAGCAAGCAAAAACCATTGCAGAACTTATATTTTAGAAGCCTGGGCAGAGCTTAGATGGTAAAAATCCAAACCAGTATTAAGGAGATTAGGCTGATGTAAATACAGGAAACATAAAGGAGAAGGACAAGAAAATACAATGATTAGAAAAACAATTATACGTATCAAAGACAGATTTTACATATATACCGTGTAAGTATTAGGGTTCATTTTTAAAAGCAAAAGAATAAAATATTAAAAACCATTAAGGATATAATGGAAGAAAACCTTACTGAAATAAAATATGTAAATTTGCAATGTTTTGTGTTCTTGTTGTCTGAATTCATTATGTGAAATCATGATGTTCTAGAGAAATTTATAGAAAACAACTAACTTCTTGATTTTTTCTCCTGCAGAGATTATTAAAAAACAAAACCTAAGAGCCCAAAGACAGAAGAAACAGGTAGAAATTAATCTTACTTCTGACTTTGACTCAGCACCATTAGACTGAGAGGGAACAAAATTATATTTCTAGGGTTTTTGAGCAGAAAAGATGTGATTTCAAAATTCTATACCCAGCTAAGATAGCTTTTATAAATAAAAGCAAACATTTTTACATATGATGTTTTCAGATATTAAAAAAAAAAAAACAACAATCAGGACATCTAGGTGGCTCAGTCAGTTAGGAGGTTAAGTAGTTAAGCATCAGACTCTGAATTTTGGCTACAGTCAGGATCTCACAGTTCATGAGTCTGAACCCACTGCATTGAACTCAGTGCCCGCAGTGTAGGGTCTGCTTAGGATTCTCTCTCTCACTCTCTCTGCCCCTCCCCAACTCATGCTGTCTCTGTCTCTCTCAACATAAGTAAATAAACCGTAAAAAAATAAAATAAATAAAATAAAATAAAATAACAGAATATATGTTCCTTATGTATATATCCTGGGAAAAAAAATCAACTGGAGCCATAATCCAAGCATAAAACAAATCAAAATAAAGAATTCACAATGAAGAAATGTTGCTCATAAGGAACTCAGATGAGCAATAGATCATTTTACAAATAGAACTGAGTCTAAATAATAGAATCTCATAATGTGTTACCTTTTCTTTAAAAATCACTATATAAATATAAAGCTAAAAGTTGACATGGTAAATCTGGGAAGGAAAATCTCTAGTTCACAGTATATAATGGGAAGTATGAAATAAGAATAGTAATGAAGGATGGAGTACAAGTATATTACTTTCCTTATCTTTCAGGGTGGATATATAGAATCAAATGATCAAAATGCAGCTATCTTTTAAAAAGCAATAGTTTTTAGGGTGCCTGGGTGGCTCATTAAGTGTCTGACTTTGGCTCAGGTCATGATCTCATGGTCTGTGGGTTCAAGCCCCACATGGGGCTCTGTGCTGACAGCTCAGAGCCTGGAGCCTGGTTCTCATTCTATGTCTCCTTCTCTCTCTGCCCCTCTCCCACTCATACTCTGTTCCTCTCTGTCTCTCAAACATATATAAACATTTAAAATATTTAAAAGTAATAATTGTTTTATTACAAAAAATGTATGAAAAAATATATAAATATTTTATAAAGAAGGAGAGAGGAAGAAAGAAAACTCAGATTTTTTTTTTTTAGCTAAAGACAGAAAAATACCTATCAGAGTAATACATGGATCTATTACAAACACCTAGAAATGTTTTATAAAATATAACAGTAAAAAAGAAATGAATAGCTGAGCTCTCAATGAAAAAAGAAAAGCCCCAGGTACCAAAAATGAGGAGGGAACTGGAAAAAAAAAAAAAAAGGAAGAGCAGTGAGTGTGTGATGTGACCAGGTAGTCACCTGGAGTATGTGATTGTCCTGGGAACCTGGAGGTTTGCTTTTAATTATCATCTTTTCAGTGAGTGAAAGCGGAGGACTGGATTCTCTAGTGAGAAAGAGTTAGAACTAAAATTTCTGTGTAAAGCTTTGTTTCTTGTTAAAAACAAAATATGTGAACTAGAGAAACAAAGATCCACATACCTCACAATGAAAACTGTCTCCATCTGAGCTCTGGGCAAAAGGATTTTATTTTATTCTAAAACTTTGGTTTCATTTCCATTTGTGGCCCAGTTTTATCCCACCCACGTTTTTCCTGAAGTTAACATGAATATTAGTTTTTGGCTAATGATGTTCTGAGGTGTAATCTCTGTAATCTCGGGGAAAAGGAAATATCACTAAAAATGACCTCAAAAGACAAAAATATTTTCTAATATTACTATTACAAAATACCTAAGGAATTCACCGATGAGTATGTCCCAACAGTTATCACTAATGGAAGGATCATTAACCAGAAATCAAAAAGACAATATAAAACAATGAAGTTTAAAATCATTAAGGACATGGAAGGGTGAATCACCATACTGGGGAAAGAATGATAAGAGTTTTCCTAAAGAGTTTCCTAAAGAACTAAGCGAACAATGAGAAACAAATATATAGTCATTGACATCAAAATAGTCAATGATGGGTCAAGTGATAGGATTACACCTGGCTGGACACCAGAATCAATGACCTAGAAAACCAATCTGAGCAAATTATCCACTGAAAGGTAAAGAGATGGAAAATATGAAAGCATGGCTAAAGACCTGTAGAAAAGAAAACCCATCCTATTATCTACTGCTGCACCCCAATACCCACTGGTTTATAACAATAACATTTGGGGGTGCCTGGGTGGCTCAGTCAGTTGAGCATCCAACTTCGGCTCAGGTCATGATCTCGAGGTCATGGGTTCGAGCTCCGTGTCAGGTTCTGTGCTGACAGCTAGCTCAGAGCCTGGAGCCTGCTTTGGATTCTGTGTCTCCCTTTCTTTCTGCTCCTCCCCCACTCATGCTCTGTCTCTCTCTGCCTCTCAAAAATAAATAAAAGTTAAAAAAAAAAACCATAACGTTTTATTATACCTAAAGATTTTGTAGGTTAGGAATTCAGACAGTACCCAGCTGGGTGATACTATCACATAGTATCAAATAGTGATCTGGAAGGTTCAATATGGTTTCACTCATACCTTGCCCTTTGATGGATGGTTGAAAGGGTAAGTTCAGCTGACATTGTCAACCGGAGTGCCCATACATGACAGCCCCACAAGAGTGATTTCAAGGGACTCAGACTTCTTACAATAAAGCTCAGCATTCCCAGTGACACTGCTCTGACAGACCTGCATAGAAGCTGCATGTTTTTTATAAGCTAGTGACAGAAATCCCAGGCCATTGCTTCTGCTTTATTCTATTGATCAAACAAGTTCCTAAGTCTAACATATATTTAAGGGAAGAGGAAATAGACTCCTTCTCTTAAGAGAAATAATAAATAATGTGTGGCTATCTTAATCTACCGCAATCCCACTTTGTGTAACAGGAATTCTGGAAGAAGAAAATAGAAAGAATGGGCAAGAGGTAATATTTGAAGAGTGAATGTCTATAAACTTTCCAGAATTAATTAATGATTTGAAACCTTTTGAAAGGTGACAACAAGTCCTGACCAGGATGAATAAAAACAGATCCAACTCAAGGGGCATCTGGGCAGCTCAGTCAGTTAAGCATCGAAATTCAGCTCAGGTCATAATCTCATAATTGGTGGATCTGAGCCTGGCATTGGGCTCTGGGCTGACAGCTCAGAGCCTGGAGCCTGTCTTTGGATTCTGTGTCTCCCTCTCTCGCTGACCCTGACCTGCTCATGCTCTGTCTTTCTGTCTCTCAAAAAATAAATTAAAACGTTTTTAAAAATTTTTAAAAATACTTCCAACTCTAGATACACTGTAATAAAACTACAAAACCCAAAGACAAAGTCTTCAGAAAGAAATGTAACTTATAAAGAAATGATAATTAGATTATAGTATATTTCTCATCAACAAAAGTAGAGCCCTAAAGTTAACTAAATCTTCCAAGAGTCAGGGTAAAAAATTGTCATTATTAAATTTTATAACTGGATAAACTATCACACAATGTGAGGGTAAACTAGAAAGTATTTACACGGATTGAAAACGTTTACCTCCAGTAGACTCGTGTTGAAAAGATCTATAAATGGTCCATTCCAGGATCAAACAAATGGATCCCAGATGGAAGAAGTGAAATGCAAGACAAAAGGTGAAGAAGGAAAATGACTAAAACTGGCTATATAATACAAAATAATGACTGATCCATGAAGGGAACTTCAAAGCAAGATCGAACTAAAATAATAGAAATAACATCAAAGACAACAGTCGCTAACAGAGTGGAAGCAGTCAAAGCCCCTTGGTCTATTCGGATCAGTAGCAATAGTAATGACCTTTATACAGTATTAAGTCAAATATGCACTTTTAATTTTTTATTTAATTTTTTAAAAATTTACATCCGAGTTAGTTAGCACATAGTGCAACAATGATTTCAGGAGTAGATTCCTTAATGCCCTGTACCCATGTAGCCCATCCCCCCTCCCACAACCCCTCCATGAACCTTCTGTTTGTACTCCAAAATATGCACTTTTTAAATGTTAAGACATCCACTGGAGGAGCGCCTGGGTGGCTCAGTTGGTTAAGTGCCCGACTTCAGCTCAGGTCACGATTCCACAGTTTGTAAGTTCGAGTCCCGCATCAGGCTCTGGTCTGACAACTCAGAGCCTGGAGCCTTCTTCTGATTCTGTGTCTCCCTCTCTCTCTGCCCCTCCCTCACTCACACTCTGTCTCTCTCTCTCTCAAAAATAAATAAATATTAAAAAATAAATTAAGAAAAAGACATCCATTGTGATACATGAGGAAATGAATATGTCAAGTAACTCAAATGTGGGAAATGTTTCACAATATACGTTTATCAAATCACCACGTCATACACTCTAATTAACTTACAATTTTCTTTGTCGATTATATCTCAATAAAGCTGAGGAAAAGAGATCATCCACAATAAAGTAAAAAAATATGATAACTCTTACACTAGCGAAGGAGTGAAGAGAATAAAGAAAAATCAACCATTCAACAGAAGGCAGAAAAGGAAGGGAAAGAAAGGTAAATAAAAGTCAAAAATAAAGCAGAGGGGTGCCTGGATGCCTCAGTTGGTTAAGCGCCAACTTCGGCTCAGGTCATGATCTCACGGTTTGTGAATTCAAGCCCCACGTTGGGCTCTGTGCTGACAGCTCAGAGCCTGGAGCCCACCTCACATTCTGTATATCCCTTGCTCTCTGCCCCTCCCCATTCATGCCCTGTCTCTCTCATTCTCAAAAATAAAAGAAATATTTTTTAAAAAAAGAATGTAAAACAAACCACAAAATAAGATCATATAAATAAATTCAATTATGTTCTTTGACAGAGTGAATATAAATAAACTCAGTAGTTAAAAAACTCACAGATTAGATTAAAACAAACAAAATGTTACTTAAAAAAAGTAAATAACAATATATAAAATCATATACAAATGAAGTACTAACCAAAAGGAAACTACAACAATATGAGACGAAACAGACAGGGAGGGGAAAAGTATTATTCAAAGCAAGGTAGGTCATTTCATAGCAATAAAAGGCACAATGCACTAGACAGAAAAATCATGAATCCATAGGGAACAATCAACAATGTAACCTCAAATTGTACAAAACAAACTTGATTAAAAAAAAAACTTGATAGATTCAGTACAGCTTTTTTTCAAAGAGAAAAAATTAGAAAACTCGTGGACTGTACAACACAATTCAAAATATTCTTTTCAAGCTAACCTGATATACCTCTGGCATATTCTACTCCACAGAGCAAGTCACAGCTGTATTCTAGACATCGTTTTCCCTGATCACAAAGCAGGAAATTAGAAACCAATAACAGAAAGATTAATAAAACCATTCCCATACTTAAACACACGTTCAAATAATTAACAGGTCAAAAAGCCCATCTTGATTAAGTTTAGGGCATATTTAAGACAAAACCAATAATGAAAAGACAGCATTTCAAACTGTGGGCTTCAGTAAAGGCGGGAATACAGACAGCCTTAAATATATTTATTAAAAATTAAAAATTGGGGCGCCTGGGTGGCTCAGTCGGTTAAATGGCTGACTTTGGCTCAGGTCATGATCTCACGGTTCATGGGTTCAAGCCCCACATGGGCTCTGTGCTGACAGCTCAGAGCCTGGAGCCTGCTTCAAATTCTGTGCCTCCCCCTCTCTCTGCCCCTCCCCCACTTGCATTCTGTCTCTCTCAAAAATCAACATAAAAAAAATCTTTTTAGAGGTGCCTGGGTGGCTCAGTTGGTTGCACATCCTACTTCAGCTCATGATCTCATGGTTTGTGGGTTCAAGCCCCGCATCGGGCTCTGTGCTAACAGCTTGGAGCCTGGAGCCTGCTTCAGATTCTGTCTCTTCCTTTCTCTCTGCCCCTCCCCTGCCAGCACTCTGTCTCTCTCTTTCAAAATAAATAAACATTTCAAAAATTGTTTTTAATTTTTTTTAATTTAAAAATTGAAAATCAGTGAGTTAAGCATCCAACTCAAGATGCTGGGGAAATAAGGCTAAGTAAAGTGAAAGACTGAAATATATCAAAAACGGCGTGATAAGGTAAGACAAATGGAAGATCATCACAAGGATCCTGTTATTCAATGAGTCCGGGTCTTCCCACTCCATCTCCAAAAGCAAAGTTGAACAGGGGCTTTTGTGCAGGTCATTTGTTTAAAAATAAATCCCTGGGGGGACCCCTGGGGGGCTCAGTAGGTTAAGTGTCTGACTTCAGCTCAGGTCATGATCTCATGGTTTATGAGTTCGAGACCAGCGTTGGGCTCTGTGCTGACAGCTCAGAGCCTGGAACCTGCTTCGGATTCTGTGTCTTCCCCTCTCTCTGCTCCTCCCCAGCTCATGCTCTGTCGCTCTCTGTCTCTCAATAATAAATAAATGTTTAAATAAATAAAAATAAATCCCTGGGGCGCCTGGGTGGCTCAGTCAGTTAAGTGTCCCACTTTATTTCAGGTCATGATATCGCGGTTTGTGAATGCTGATAGCTCAGAGCCTGGAGTCTGCTTCAGATTTTGTGTCTCCCTCTCTCTCTGCCCCTCCCCCACTTCCACACTCTCTCTCAAAAATGAATAAACTTTTCAAAAAAATTTTAAAAAGTAAATAAATAAATCCCTGGAAGCAGGCGTGCAAAACCGAAGTGAAGCAGTGACAAGAAAGCCAGCCTGAACGCACGTCATTAAATTGGACATGGCTGTGGACACAGAGTTTCATCACACCCAGGATTCTTTGAGGAACCTCACAGAATGTGGGTTCGCACGATTGCCTGAAGGCCATCCCCCCCACCCCCCCGCTCCACTGTTGTCCAGGGACATTCTCAGGTTGCATGAGAATGAGTGGCAGGTGTCCTGCAGGGGTACCATGACACATCAGACTTCACAGAAGAGTGCTCCCTTATTAATGAATTCTCCCCTCTTCGGTGCGGATTCTGCCTTGTCTGCTCCAGCGCTTTGAAGATCCGCACCCAGATGCGGGGCTTCCTTTCTGCCAGCAGGTACTGCAGTATATTGCATGTGGATTCTCGTTCCTTCTGGAATCTAGACTGTTTTCCTGTTTGTGCCATGCTGTGACTTGACCCTGGTTTTCAGTCTGGAGGCAATGAGAGACGGAGAGACAGGTCGTGAGGAGGAAAGACATGATCATAAGAAGTGTCTGTCTTTATTAAGGGCAAAGATCTGGGCAAGGGGAAGCTCATCTCCCTCATCAGGGTGGTGGGAAATCAGCTGGCTTGGGCCAGTCTGGAGAGTTTAGGAGACACTAGAGATTCAAGATTCTCCGGCTCATCTACCCGAATGCCCCACGATGGGTCTCAAAGCCTCCCCTCTTTCCTATCGTGACCTTGGCATTTCCTGTAGATTTAATCCACTTTGTAGCACTGCTACCCACAGAACTCCCTCTTGAGCCCAAATATTCTGCAGCACCAAGCGATGATACTTTCTCTAAGTGCTGACGTAGGGGTCTTCTAGCTTCCAAAGCCTGCTTAGAGTTGATAGCTGAACTAGAACCTGTCAGTTTCTTAATTTAAAGCTGCCAAAGTTCTAAGCAAAGCCAGGCAATCTGATTCTTCCCACTACCCCCTGGGCATTTTTATCTTTACCTACCCCTCACCCCCATTCACTTCAGTGAGAGTCTCGGTGATTACATCAAGGGATGTCACCTCACCAACTGCCACCAGCAATGGGGTCCTCATTGTGGCCTCCCAGGTGAGTAACTCAGTTCCAGAACTGGATCCTGAGATTCTGCTTTCTAGGGCTGATCATGAGACCAACTTTTGACCTGCCCACCACTCACCTGTCCCCAAGCGAAGCTGAGGCAAACGCTTGCAAGTAGAAAGCTTAGTTGAGAAGCAATCCCCGGATATAGGACTGAGAGATGGCAGAAAAATGAATCATTCCATTGGACTCTGGAGCTCAGTCCCAGGAGGCAACCCCTACAGAACCACAGAGAATGTAGATCAGAATTTTTCATGGGGCGGCCAGTCAGGAGGAACATTTATCCAGGAGCTTGTATCCCCGGCTCTCAAGGGTTGTCTTCTGAGCTGCAAACGCCCTCATACTTTCAGGTTGCACATGAGTGAGGACCAGGTGGATTCCTGCTGAGATAGGACCAACACATCATGGTATCAGTGAAGCCCCAGGAAGAAAGCGGGAGATCTACGTAGCAACCGAAGTTTACCCCTGCACTAATACAGTAACCTCAGCAGTGGATACCAGATTTAAAAACGGATCATACACAAAGGATCAGGAACTAAATTGTCTTGAGAGATGATATAATCTAGTGGTGGAAAAGGAATTCAGAAAGTAGACTACCTGGGTTTACAGGCAGACGTTCCCACTGGGCTGCCATAGAATGTGGGGTAAGACATTGATCCTTTCTGTGCCTCGGTCTCCTCATATTTGAAATGAGTATACTAATAATAGTATCTACCTCATAATGCTCTTATACATATTAAATGAGATATTTTATGTAAAGAGGTTAGGACAATGCCAACATATAAACACCATACGAATGTTTACTATTACCTTCTTGACAGCAACAGTGGAAGCTGGAAGACAATGGAAAAACAGCTTGGAAATTCTGAGGCAAAATTATTTCCAATCTGGAATTTTATACCAAGGAACAAAGTAGAAATTACCTAATTGCCCTTCAGTGGGAGAATGATAAATATTTTGTCACTTATCCATTCAGCAATGAAAATGAATGAACAAGGCTACAGGTCATAAATTTCAAAAACTACATTAAAAAGAGCCATTAGCACTTTATGCATCCAACTAGATGACTTTCTGGAAAAAGAAAAACTATGGAGACATAAAATGATCACTGATTGCCAGAGGTTGAGGGATGGGGAGAAAGGCAGAGCACAAGGGGGGTTTTAGAGCCATGAAACGACTCGGGGTGATACCGTTATGGCAGATCTGTGCCACACATTTGTCCAAACCCATAGAATGTACAAAACCAAGAGGGAGCCCTAATGTTAACTATAGACTCTGGGTGATAATGATGTGTCCATGCGGGTTCATTCATTGTAACACATGCTAAGAGTGGAGGCTCTGTGCCCGTGGGAGAAAGGGGGTTATGGGAACTCTGTACTTTTTTTTAATGTCTTTTCAACATTTATTCATTTTTGAGAGAAAGAGGCAGAGTGTGAGTGGGAAAGAAGCACAGAGAAAAGGGAGACACAGAATCTGAAGCAGGCTCCAGACTCTGAGCTGTTAGCACAGAGCCCAATGCAGGGCTGGAACTCACGAGCCGTGAGTTGGACACTTAACTTACTGAGCCACCCAGGTGCCCCAAGGAACTCTGGACTTTTTACTCAATTTTGCTGCGAATCTAAAACAGCCTGAAAAATAAGGTTGTTGTAAAATCTTTTTAAAAAGGACCACCAGCATTTACTCTCATGATGCAAAGATAGTTCAACATGAGACAATCTAATTTTATTTATCCTATTACCTGGTCATTGCAGGAAAGAGCAATCATCCTAGCAAAACAAAAAGGCATTTAATAAAATTTAGCAACATTTTCCTAGATTTAAAAACTCTTTAGTAAAATAGGATTTGACAGCAGTTTTTTAAAAAGTGATAGAAAAGTAATAATTGTCTCAAATTAAAAGGTTTCTTTCTCATGCTTAATTAATTGTTTAATAAAATATTTTAGGGATGACTGGATGGCTCAGTTGGTTAAGCCTCTGACTTTGGCTCAGGTCATGATATCACAGTTTGTGAATTCCAGCCCCGCACTGGGGCTCTGGGCTAACAGCTCAGAGCCTGGAGCATGTCTTCAGATCCTGTGTCTCCCTCTCTCTCTGCCCCTTCCCTGCTCAGGCTCTGTCTTTGTCTCTCAAAAATAATTAAACATTAAAAGAAAATTTTTTAAATTTTCTATCAGGAATGAGACAAGCTCTCAATAAATATTTATTACGTGAAGTGTATCCATGGTCCTAACCAGGTTCTTGGCAACAGCATTTGACTACTCAACACACTAAAAATAAGCTTTAAAACTTTAAGCCCAAATGGAACCGTGTGAAAATACTCAACACTTTCATTCATAGCTCTAGAACCAATATATTTGCAAGTTGACAATTGTTCTATTTCTTTTTTTTTAATGTTATTTATTTATTTTGAGAGCCTGAAGTAGGGAGGAACCGACAGATAGGCTCCTAAGGAGGCTCCATGCTGTCAGCACAAAGTCAAACACGGGGCGAAACCCCATTAACTGTGAGACTTATGACCTGAGCTGAAATCAAGAATCTGACGCTGAACTGACTGAGTCCCCCAGGAAGCTCCCAATTGTTTTATTTCCATATTGAAGACTCAACCCTAGGACTGATTCCACAGCTATCTCTAAAACTCGAGAAGAGAAAGTAAGCTTGATTTTATCATTGGTAGCAATTAACTCCAAAGATATTCCTCACTACTCGTTTGTATGATTAATTTGATCCCTGCCTAAATGCAGATGTGTGTGTGTGTGTGTGTGTGTGTGTGTGTGTGTGTGTGTGTGTTTATTTTTGAGACAGAGAGAGAGGCAGAGCATGAGCAGGGGAGGCCAGAGAGAGAGACACACACACACACAGAATCCAAAATGGGCTCCAGGCTCTGAGCTGTCAGCACGGAGCCTGATGCAGGGCTCAAACCCATGAGCCACAAGACAGTGATCTGAGCCAAAGTCAGACGCTTAACTGACTGAGCCACCCAGGCGCCTCCTAAATGCAGATTTTAGGCCTAGTAGCAGGTTTCTAGCTCTGTCAGCACAAGTAATTCACCTTTTGTTGTCACTGGCCATTCAGAATCCCTAATGGCATTTTTCTTCCAGACATACTTCTAGAATACGATCTCATAATTCAAAATTGAAGAAGGATATCTTAGAAATATTTTGGAGTCAGGAATAAACTTTAGATCATTTTCTTCTTGTCTCCTCCCTAGCTCTTTACTCCTATACAATGAGGAAGGGAATATACAATACACAGGAGAAACAAGAGGTCAAATTATTTTGTCACAGTGCTTCATACTTTCAGTTCTGTTCCCTCTTCCAGAAATACTGTTGTTCCAGATATGTCCGGGGCTTATTCCCTCTTCCTTCAGTCTGATCAAATGTTACCTTAATAAAATGAGAAATCATCCTCAACTCTAGGTGCCCTGAATTTCTTACCTTGCTATATGTTTTCCATAGCCCTTATCAGCACCAAATACATTATATATTTATTTGTACATTGTCAGCCTCTCCCAGTTACAACAGAAGGTTTGTGAAGGCACAGATTTTTTTTTGTCTATTTTGCTCTATTCCTGAATTCCCAATACCTAGAAAACAGAGAAGCAACAGAATAAATATTTGTTAAATATATAAAGACATATAAATCCTAGAGTGTTTAGGATACACGACCAGTATTCTTCCTGTAGCTAACCCCAAACCTGGTTTTCCTCTGGAAATTTAAGTGGCCCTTAGAAACGCTGGGCACTATGCCAGTAATAATACAGGAGCAAATATAAGGAGTTTTCGTCACTAAACAATGCAGAATAAAGTGTAATGAAAGACCAGTAAATTGTATTAGCTACAGACTGGAAAATTCTAGCAAGTTGTTTCTCTATTAAAGTATTTTTCCCACTGGGGCACCTGGGTGGCTCAGTCAGTTGAATGTCCATCTCTTGATCTCACTTTTTTAAAATATATATTTTTAATGTTTTATTTATATTTGATACGGAGAGAGACAGAATGTGAGAGGGGGAGGGGCAGAGAGAGAGGGAGACAGAACTGGAAGCAGGCTCCAGGCTCTGAGCTGGCTGTCAGCACAGAGCCCGATGCAGGGCTCGAACCCACAAACGTGAGATCTGACCTGAGCCGAAGTCGGAGGCTCAACCGACTGAGCCACCCAGGAGCCCCTCTTGATTTCACTTTTGATCATAATCCCAGGGTCATGGGATCAAGCCTCATGTTGGACTCTGCACTGAGCGTGGAGCCTGCTTGAAATTCTCTCTCTCTCCCTCTCTCTCTCTTTCTCTCTCTCTCTCTCTCTCTCTCTCTCTCTCTCTCTCAACCCTTCTCCCCCCACTCATGTTCTCTCTTTCTCTCTAAAATAAAATATTTTCCCTTTTAAAATGTCAGTTGGAAATACTTCCTTGGAAAAGATGACACATACAATTGTGGAGCCAAGATTTAAATAAATTACCCCCAATCTTCTTCTTCTGACACTCAGAGTACTTTGTGTAAGAGAAAGAGCACCAGGTTCTCATTCAGATAAGATCTGGCGCGTATTCTGGTCCCGCCCCTCACTGGTGTGACGATAAGCAAACGTAACCTCACCAAGTTTCTTCACCTGCCAAGCAGGGGTAAAATGAACCGAATGCAGACTCACTTCCTCCATCCTGCTTCTCTAAGTGGAGAACACATCAGTCAGCAAGTTGCACACACCTTCTGTTCCGCACCACTCCCCACATCTACCTGATCAATAAACCATTTCCGTTCGGCACCATTAAGAAATCTGGAACCCATTCATTTCTCTCCATCCACACTGCCTTCTGCCACTTCCATGGGCCAGATCGCCATCACTTCTCTTTATCTGGGTTACTGCAACAATCTCTTAGCTGATTTTATAGCAGTCTCCCCTCCGCCAAAGCATTTCCCCTCCGTTCCCCACCGTCCGAGGGAATGATCATTATTCTAAAAGACACACATGAGAATAAGAAGCAGGCAGTTTCCTCTTTTCTTGGCAGCCTAATATTCTAATTCCGCTTTCCGCCTTTGTTGGTGTTCTGGGAGAATTTCACATTTTATGAATTTGGGAGGGAAAGAAGCCAACCTCCCACAATCAACGTCTGTAGGGGTCAGACGTCCTACCTCCTGACCCTCTGGCAGCTGAGTTCCGGGCCTGTGACCCAGGCATGGCCAATCACACACGCTCACCTCCAGAACTCTGACTACTGAGGAGGTGGTACCAAACTGCAGGGACAGCTAGGAACCGAGCCAGCACAGCACCAGCGGCGTCTGTGAGGATTCTGTGGCTCTGCAGTGGTGTTCATCCATGGAGAGGTATGGATTACCAAGCCCTGGCGCCTTGTCCCTGTCACCTGGCCTCCTTTGATCCATATCCATTTTCCAAGCTCTATTCTCTAGGCCTCCTGATGTCTCCAGAACTGCCCAATAAATACCCTTCTCCGAAATTCCACTGCTGCCTGTGTCAATTACCTATGCTGGCAACGGAGAGCACCGCCCGGTACATCATGAAACGCCCGCCCGCTCCACCTCCTACGAGCCTTCCTACCACTCCCAGTGGTCTTGTGTTAACGCCCACCATCCTTAGAACTGCTTTCGGACTCAAGTACTGCTCACCTTTCTGGCTTCTTCTTCTCACCTTGCACCCCAACCACGCGTCCCTTCCTGCCATTGGGTAGGCATGGCGTGTTCTCTCTTGCTTCCGGACATGCTTGATTTTCTCTGCCTAAAACCCTCCCCACTTGCATGTGAGCTTCCTTCCCTCCTTTTGCCAGAGGACTCTTGATCTAACAGGGAACATAGCTAGAGGCTGAACCATAACTACGCCCTTAAGTTTCATGAAAAGACTGCTTTCACACTAGCCGCAATTAAAAAAAATCCCAGAGCAGGGCCCGCTTTGGGTCATGAGTTCACCTTTCTCATAATAAGGATAAGGATTTGTGACTGTCTCAGGGAGGTCAAGTGCCCCCCTGTGTGGCCCAGAGGGAGAGTCTTTGACTGTCCTCTTTCTGCCCCCTTGTGGTATCCTTTCCCCACATGGATGACCCAGTATCTAGCTCTTTTATTTAGGAAAGACTTTCTTTTTTTTATTACTTTTAATTTTTCTTTCTCTTTTGAGAGAGAGAGAGACATCAAGCGCAGGGGAGGGGCAGAGAGAGAGGAAGACAGTCATTCTCAAGCAGACTCTGCACTGACAGCGCAGAACCTGAAGTAGGGCTCAAACTCATGAACCATGAGATCATGACCTGAGGGGAAATCAAGAGTCAGATGCTTAACTGACTGAGTCACCCAGGTGCCCCTAGGAGAGAATTTCTGAGCTCTGATTGTGAGGAGGGGGAAGTATAAAGGAGAGAGAATGGGGGGGGGGGGAAGCTATAGGCATTTCTGGAGAAAACAACAAAGATAGAGCTCTACAATCAGGACAAAGCTGAAGTTGAGTGTTTTGCAGTGTCTGAAGGCAGTGGAGGCTTAGGGCTCGAAGGGAATTCTAGAAGACAGGAGAAGAGCACTTGTTAACGGAGAGGAGGGGACAGAAGCTGCAGGTGTTTTATAAATCTGCCTAGGCTTATAGATGGAAAATCGTCCCATAGCCTTAAGTGACAAGAAGAAGTAAAATGAACTTGAGATTTAAAGTCAGGCAGACATGAATTCTCAGTCCTGACAACTTTAAGCTCAGTCAACTTAAACTCTCGGAAACTCAATTTCCTCATTTGAGAAATGAAGATAAAATACTGTTCTCAGTATTAAATGTCCAAAGTGAGATGCAGAACCATGTATGGTAGGGTTCCACCTGTCTTTTTTAGCAAAGGTGGTATTCATCAAATATCGCTACCATCTGCAGGAAGTGAAAACCATAGTTACTTCCTGGAAGGAAGAGGAGTAAGACATTCCACTGTAGTATATTCCTGTGTATTTTTTGATTTAAATACGAGGCGTGAATTTTAACTTCTCATGAATTAAATAATCACACAAAAATATCTATTTTACAAAGTTGTTGCCAAGAAAACCCACCCTCTGAGTTCCCTTCCTATTTGTAAGAATTCACATATCATTCATCTGGAATAGTGTAAACCCCATTGGTCAATGTGAGGGAGCCCACACATGTGCTTTAGTGTGAGTGAGTGTATGTGTGTGTGTGTGTGTGTGTGTGTGTGTGTGTGTGTGTAAATCTTACATGTATATAGTAAATGGGCATCAGACAACTTGAACCCATATCCTGTTGAGACTGATGTCTCACTAAGTCATCTTCAAGAAAATTTACAAAGTTTGAAGGTTCTTAGTTCATACCTCAGTCTCTGTTTAATTTTTAAAAGGAAAAAATAAACATGAAACATTGAACAAGCCACTTTGACACTTTCCACTTCTGAACATTGATATACAAGGTGAAGGTGGTCCAATCTGAGCTAATAATTCTGAAAAGTGGGGGAAATGTTATGGTCCTTGCAGAATAACCCTCATTTCTACCCATCAGGAAAGTGCTATCTGTGACAGGTCCTCTAACTCATTAACAGTCACCTGCTAAGGTCTGCCCACTATTCGGCCCATGAGCCATTTCACCAATCCAGTCTCTAAATCAATAGCATATGCATCTACCTGTTCATTTTTCCACTACCAAAATATGAACAGAAAATGGAACACAGGGCTAAAAGCAATAGTCTTTTGAAAAGAACAGTCTATTAACCCAGAATAACTAGGAATATGCAGAAACCACGTGACTTACCAGCCAGTCTGAGTTGGATATTCATTAGAAGCAAACACATGAAATATATTGTGGATCTAAATATATAACTCATACTGCATAAAGGTATTCCAGAGTAACAGAGGCTCAGGTATCTATCAAGTATTTATGTGGTTCTTCTAAATACATGTTTTATTTACCATAAAATGTATCAAATATTTACTTTTTTTTCCTAAAAAGATCCTCTGAATTATTCAAAGCCCAAAGAAAAATCGGTTCACCATTTCTTTCCATGAGTAAAGTAGGTTTCTTGGATCACTAGCAATTTTTTTTAAAAAGCAATCCTGAGATCCCAGGAAAGCACCATTCAGTAAAATCAAACACTCACACAGGAGACTTAATTGTTTCAAAAGCTAACATGAAAAATTGGATGTCCATATGGAAAAGCAAAGGTAGTCATAGTGATTAGAAATAGCACTATCATGATTAGAAAATAGTACAGAAATTAAATATCATTCTTCCATACCTTATTAAAGTAGGAGATGAAAAATTAAGGTTTGAAGGCATTTTTTTAAACTCTAGAGTCACATGAACTACAGTGGAATTTCTATTTAAATCAAAACTATTTTGATAATTAAGCAGATCCTTGATGAATACAATACTTCATTTCAGATGCCTTATCTTTTTGTTATTACTTTTTAATTCTGTTATATACAGACATGTAAATAGCATTTCCCCAGAAGAGCAATTGGTAAGGAGACACCTGCTTACTATTGGATCTTGGAGTCACCGTTCTTTAAGAGAACATTTTCTTAAAGTCTTAAATTCATTGAATTACCTAGCCTGGCTCCATGCCAAACACATGAATCCCCACACTGTTCCAACTTACATATGTTATAAACTAGAATTCTTATTCTCTTAGAGTCTACATGATGTGTCAATGGTAATTTCCCTTTTAAGTTAGGAGATAGCCATATGTTTACCCATCTTAGTTAATTTTCCCTTGGAAAATGTTCCTTTAATTATGTTTTGCATATTTGAATGATTTCTGTTTTCCACCTGTGTTCAAAAACACCTGATTCTCATGGATTGATTCTCAGAGTTAGAGAAAGGATACTTTGATAACGGACCTTACACATTTAATGTTTTGTAACCTATTTTATCACCTCATTACTCGATTAAGACTTTTCAATGATATTGAACATCCTGTCGATATGGAGCTAAAATATAAATCTAACCAAATTTGTGTTACAGCTAAGATTATAGAGCCAAGACAGCTCTGCCTTTTCCTCACGGCTTCTTTGAGGGGCTTTCATGAACAACACGACCCATGTCTCGCTCATCTTCACTGTCTTTCTTCCACGGGCACTTTATTTCTCCTTAAGTTTTCCTCTGTGTATCACTTTGCATCAGTTAAGTTTCCAGAACTCACATAAAATAAAAGTTTGAAGGAGTCATTCGGATCATCGGAGCCAATATCATGTTTCATGTCTGGATCGCGGGAGGAAGGCCAGCAGAGCCAGAATTTTCCTTCCTGCCTTGTCCAAACAACAGCCTAATTACCCTTTCAATTCCAGCTGTGAAAGCCCAGCCAGTGGGAAGTGAACAGATTTTCCCTTAGTTCCAAAGCAACTGATTAGCAGCTGGGGACCCAAGAACCCCCACCATCTCTGTGGGTGCCCATCGAATATTACCCCATGAGCAACTGAGTTGGAAGATCCTTCTCCATCCTTCTTCCCGGAAACAGCTGCACACTGTTGGAGCCACTCATCACATTCTACCTTAGACTGACTGACTGTGTCCTAATTATTTTAAATCTGTTCCAGAAAATAGTCTAAATACGTACAATAATGTTACTACCATATTAGGGCTTTCATTTTTTAGAGAAATCACCTTAAGGATTAAAATGCTTTTACTCATAATTTTGTTTTTAGGTTGGTATAAATATAAATTATAGGAGTGTGTCAGTAATAGAGGACCCTCTAGGTATAGGTCAGCACCTCTGAGAAATGTTTAGGAATTAGAAGCAAGGACAGCTAGAGAATTAAAGTTTAATACAAGAGACTGCAAAAATTGAAAGTTACAGACTAAGGATGAGTTGCCATTCGAAGAGCACACCTTTTTATAGACTCGGTCATCAAGTTCAAGCAGAACGGAACAGATGGGTATCGCTCAGCACAGGAGAGAAAGCGTCCTCATCTGTGAAACACCACAGCACAACAGAACAGAAGGGAAGGAAAATTCCTCGAGCTTTTTTTTCTCATCAGCTATTTTTTAGTAAAGCACATTCTCTGAATTTGTAATGTTCCAATACAGGTATTGGAAAAACATGACTTAATTTAAGCCTCACACATAAGTAACTGGTCACTCTCTCATACATTTCCCCCAACCCCCCAGGAATGACCAACTAGCTGTATACATCCATTTCTTGTGTTTCTAGGTATTTAAGAAATTTAAATTTTCCCATTTTTCCTATGAAAAAAATTTTTAATGTTTATTTATTTTTGAGAGAGAGAGAAAGAGAGAGAGAGTATGAGCAGGGGAGGGGCAGAGAAAGAGAGGGAGACACAGAATCTAGAGCAGGCTCCAGCCCACGAACCATGAGATCATGACTTAAGCCAAAGTCAGATGCTTAACCGACTGAGCCACCCAGGTGCACCCCCTCTTTCTTTCTTAAATAGTCTTTTTTAGTTAAGGAAATAGATAAAACTCATGAGTTTTTCTGTTCCTAAATGCAAGCCCCCTGAGGACAGGGTGCCGCCTACCCTGCTTACCCCTTGACATTCAGAATGACACCATTCCTTGAGCAGGCATTGTCAAGAGTTTGCAGAATAAATGGAAAAAATCACAGAAGGAATGGAAAAATTACTTGCACAATACGCATTATCATGATGCCTTACAAAGATAAAATCCATACTACCTGGAGCTTTTAGAAAATATAAGTGGCTTCTTGAATTTGAAAGTGACAGACCTGTGGAATTCACAGCAGCAAACAGGGCAAGAGACTTTCTTCTGAGAGCACCGGCGGGCCAGACTAAAATGTCATTTTTACTGGGGAAACGAGACGAGTTCTATTTTGGAAGTGGTGACACCAACACCAGCTGCGTTCTTTCAGGAACAGGAAAGCCAGAAAGTATAAACTAAAACTTGCGGACGAGAGCCACAGTTAGAAGCGGGCACGCCTTTCAATCTACAGTCTCCCACGTCTTAGGACAGAGCGGCAGCAGCCTCTTGTCATCATCAAGGGTTGCCTTCCCAGTGGCTTCTGGTTATGCCACCTTATCCTGAAACCAAAGTGCATCGTACCATAATCCACTGATGGCTCTGCTCATGCCCTGAGTACATTATGTGTCTCCGGTTTGGGGGTGAAAGAAAGGATGAAAACCACTGAAAAAATGTGGGCATTTTCTCCCTAAATTTTAATCCTCAGTCCTTTCCTCTGCTATGGTCCTCAGGGAATGCATCCACAGGCATGGATTGGCTCCATTGCTCTGTAATTGGATGACTTCTACATTTGACCTCCAACTTTGTCCTCTCTAGTAAAGAGAAAACTTCTATTTCTGGAAGCCTGCTGGATACCTCCACTTTGACTTGCCACAACTTTGATCTGTTCCTCCTCCCAGACCATGTCTTCTTCGTGGCCTTTCTGGTCCCTTCAGGGACGCTCTCAAACACTGCCAAGCCACTGGGGCTAGATTTCCCAAACTCATCTCTGCCCCACCCCCTTCCCTCCTCTACAATCCACTCCCAATGTCACCGCTTTCCCTGTTACAGCATCAGAACTGGTCCTTCGACTTCGAGTTCATCCTCTTCTGATCCATCCTACATGCCGCTACTGAAATGATTTTCCTTAAACTTGTCACACTGCTGTTTCAAAATCTAATATTCAGTGTCCTTCAATCGCCTTTCCGTTGAGATGAAACTCTGTGATCAAGGCGTCAACCATTCTCTCCTGTTATTCTCAGCACCCAGACGGCAGGGTTCAATATCCTGGGTTTGTTACTTACTATCTGTGTGATCTCCGCCTTCATATCTCCACGCCTTTTCTTCACCTGAAAAACTTCCTCTTGGGTTGCGTAAAGATTAAAAGCATTAATGTACATTAAAAAGTTAGAACAGTGCCAAGTACTTAGTCCGTGTTTTCTTGGTATTTCTTATAATCTCACTGATCTTATAATCTAACAAATGGAAATTCTCGCCATTTCCCAAACACATCTTCACCGCTATCATTCCTGATCCGCTCAGCGTGTTCCCTCTGTCTTAAGTGACCTTTCCTCCACCTGAAATCCACCCACTTTTCAAAATCTACCTCAAATACCAAGTGTTCCCTTGAAACTCTCGCTTAAAAGATTTCTTTTTCTGAATGTGAGATAATGGATCTACCCCACCTTTATTCACAATAAATGATATAATATAGATTTTAGTGTTTTTTAAATCTCTGGATACAATGCTATCTTATAGAGCCATTATGTTCTTAAATTGACCTTTTATTGCAGCCATATCCCAAATATGTTTTATTATGGTATTTTATTGCATTTGCTTGTAAGCGACTTTGAATTTGAAATCGTTCTCAATAGCCAAACCAGGAAAAAAAAAAACCACAGCTTTAGAAAGAAAGAGATTAGAGCTTTCTAAAAACATAACGTTCTAGGCTTTAGGAAGCTTTTAAAGAGAAAAGGTACTAAATATTTTTTTGAAGAAGTGTAAATTCAGAGCATTTCTGAGGAATCTGAAGAAACAGATGTAGCAGCAAGCCAGTGTCAGGCTATTTCCTAGTATTTCACAGATGACTTTAAGATTTGGATGACTCTTTGTTTCCCTTCAACTTCATTTTTTATGCTGTCTTTGATGCATTGGGAGGTTTTAAAGGTTGGCCCCTCGCGGAGACAGATCACACCTGGGGAAATTAGTCCAGGTGCAGCGATTAATTACGGAGTCAGACCCCTCCCCCACCACCACTGGTGTAGCGACTATGCGTTCCCACTACTGACTCTACTTTAGGCTTCTTCTCACATGATGGATCTTTGCTTTTAATGAGAGAAAAGTGCCCCCATGAGGTTTGGACCTGACATTGGGTTTGTTTGTTTTTAGTCTAAAAATGATGCACTTTCCTATGGAGCATCTGGTGGCACTCAGAAGACCACGCTCTCCCTGGCTTCCCTTCTCCCCTTTTTGGGTTCCTTATAGGTAGCAGATCCCCCGGAGGGGCGGGGGCGGGTCCCTTCACTCGCCCACCTGCTTCCAGTCAATTGCTGCACATCATCTTCCACCTGTCCTCACTGGAATGTTCCATGCCCTCTGCTCCCTCAGGGCAGGATCTCTTGGTAGATCAATCTATTCCAAAGTCTTCGCTAGAGAACCAAAAGAATGGCTTCAATGGTGGTCTGTGCTGGGCCCCTCCCTCCTCTAGACATGTGATTCCCTTGGTTTCTCTCTCCCACTCTCATCCCTCCCAACCTTCTCCCCCAGGCTTTTTAGTATCCTTAATGAAGAGTCTCTTATCTGCATTTATTCTTATAAAATATATAGTTGGTTTTGTGTGCATTTTCATTTTTTAAATTTTTTTCTAATGTTTTATTTATTTTTGAGAGAGAGACAGACAGCATGAGCAGGGAAGAGTCAGAGAGAGAGGAAGACACAGAATCCGAAGCAGGCTCCAGGCTCTGAGCCAGCTGTCAGCACAGAGCCGGATGAGGGGCTCGAACCCACAAACTGCGAGATCATGACCTGAGCTGAGGATGGATGTTCAACTGACTGAGCCACCCTTGTGCCCCATATGTGTGCATTTCTTAAAGCCTCACATAAATGGTATTGGTCTGCCTCTAGCGTTCTTTCCTTAGTTACTCAGCACTGGGTCTTTAAGACATTCACATCGCGGAGTGCGTGGTCAGTGCATTGTTTCTGACTACTGCCTGTATTCTATCTGATGTTCCACTTAGAATTTTACAGCCATCTTCTTCCTCAGTGATGGACAACCAGATGGCCTCCAGTCCCCACAAAGAATGCTATGACGAACACCCATGTTCTGTGGCGGACCTGGGCATGAATTCCTTTGAGAAATGCCAAGGGAGAGAATTCCAGGAATCTACAATATGCACATACTTACTCTGACCATTTTCTGCCAGGATACCCTTTGGGATGTCTACACCAAGCTGTCTACACCGCATACCCTCTTGTGGTTACTCTACACCCCTCTCACTCTGCCAGGCGAATGTGTGTGAAGCGACACCTCATTGTAATTTTAACTTACATTTGTGATGAATAATGGATTTGAGTAACTCTCAGGCCCGTGTTAACTTTTGGGGTTTTCCCTTCTATAAATTGGCTGTTCATATTCTTAGCCCATTTTTTATGTCAGGTTTCCTACCTTCTTCTGGTTAATTGACAGAAAGTCCCCATTCCTTATGTGGTACATTTTAGTCCCTTGTCAGTTTTAGGCTGTCAGATAATTTCCCTTATCTGTCACTTCTAACCTTGTCCATGGCATCTTTCATTGAATGAAATCCTTAGTTTTGCTTTATGGTATGTGCCTGTGAAGGTGTAGGAAGTCCTTTTGACCCCCATAGAAGAAGTTACTCTCTGACATTGTCTTCTATAAAATTTTAATGCATACTTTTCACACTCAAGTCTTTAATTCATCCAGAATCCACCTTTGCAGATAAGATAGGACATTTCATTCATTTTCTCTTATAGGGGTCCATTTTTCCAACATTATCTATTAGCATGCAGCTTCCCATTAGCTTGAGTGCCACCTTTATCATCTATTAAGTCAGTAAATTGTCTATTCTATTCCGATGTATATTTGTTCTTATGCTAGTGTCATTGTTTTAAATCACTGTGGCTTTGTGGTATATCTTAATATATATCTCGTAGGGCAAGAACCCTCTCTTTTCATTTTCCTAAAGACTGATTTAGCCATTCATGGATGTTTATTCTTTCACATAAGTTTATAGCACATCCGACCAGGAATTTGAAGTTTCCCTTGAATATATGGATTAAATTAGGAAAAAATTGATGTCTTTATATTAACATTCATCCAAAGACAATGAAAATTTATTTATTTGGATTCATTTTTGCATTCTTTACTTAGCTTAACATTTTTCTCAAAAAGTCTTTGTTAATTCCTAAATACTTTAAAATGTTATTGGAATTATGAATCATATCTTGTATTTTCTTGTATTTTATAGACAATTAATACAATTTTTTTTAATGTTTCATTTCTTTTTGAGAAATCTCTCAAAAGAGAGCTGGGGTGGGGCAGAGAAAGGAGATCCAAAGTGGGCTCTGTGCGGACAGCAGCGAGCCCAGATGTGGGGCTGGAACTTAAGAATTGCAAGATCAGGGCACCTGGATGGCTCAGTCAGTTTAAGCATCCAACTTCAGCTCAGGTCATGATTTCATGGTTTGTGAGTTCAAGCCCCATGGCAGGCTCTGTGTTGACAGCTCAGAGCCTGGAGCCTGATTCAGATTCTGTGTCTCCCTCTCTCTCTCTGCCCACCTTCCTGCTCATACTCTGTCTCTGTCTCTCTCTCTTTCTCTCAAAAATAAACATTAAAAAAAAATTGCAAGATCATGACCTGAGGCAAAGCTAGACGTTCAACCTACTGAGTCATCCAGGTTCCCCAATACAATAATTTTTTTAAATCATTGATTTTCACAAGTCAATGTATCTAGCAATCTTCCTAAACTCCCTTAATTATTCTAGTAGCTTGCATATGAATTCTTTGGGTCTTTTCTAGGTTAATTATATCATCTAGAATAATGACCGCTCCATCTCTTTTTTGACCAAGTATTGTATGTAATTTCTTCCCTTTTTTTAGAGCATTTGCTAAAATGATCATAACCAGTATTATGCTAGTAGGCACTCTTGTCTTTTCCCCATCTGAAAGGGACTTTTTCCCTGGTCTAAAACTGGAATATATAATGGTGGCAAACATTTTCCACTTTCAACCCATTTTCCATTATGTTATAAAACCTCTGAATTTTTGGCTGGACTCACATCCAACTAGAATCAAGACCACCTTCCCCAATATGTCTTGCAGCTAGGCATAGCCTCATGGCTAAGTTCTGATCAGTGGAATATGAGTAAAAGTGATATACTCATCTTTGGTTGTAATTCTACAAAAAGAAATGGCTGGGTACCTGGGTAGCTCAATTGGGTAAGCATTCAACTTTTGATTTCACCTCAGGTCATGATCTTGCTGTTCATAGGATCAAGTTCCAAGTTGGGATCCTCACTGACAGCATGGAGCCTGCTTGGAATGCTTAGAATTCTCTCTCTCCCTTTCTCCATCCCTCCCCTGATCATTCTCTCTCTCTCTCTCTCTCTCTCTCTCTCTCTCTCAAAATAAATAAGCATTAAAAAAATAAAAATAGGGGCACCTGGGTGGCTCAGTTGGTTAAGCATCTGACGTGATCAACTCAGGTCATGACCTCATGGTTCAGGAGACTGAGCCCCAGTCTCATGAGGGATTCATTCTCTCCCTTTCTCTCTATGCCCCTTTCTGCTTATGCTCTGTCTTGATAAATAAACTTTTAAAATTAAATTTAAAAATTTAAAAGGAAATGGCATGGCTCTCCCTTCCTCATTCCTGGTGGCTGAAATATGCATGCAGAGTGATAGCTAGAGTAGTCACCATGGACCATTAGAGACAATGACACCAGCCCCCTTAGGGATGTCACACCTACATGATAGAGCAAACCTGGGCCCCCCAAACCATGACATTGTCCTGTCAGTCCTAAACTGCTGTTATACAAACAACACACTTGGAATACTTAAACTTTTATTTATACTCATGTTTAAATGCTGATATGGCTGGATATGTCTTAGTACAAAATTAATTTGTCTTTAATTCTTTAAAAATATCAAGCCCCTGTTTTCTTGTATCCAGTGCTATTTTGAAAGTTGTATTTTTGTTTCTTTGTAGGTAATCTGCTGTCTATCTCTAGATATTTTGATAATTCTCTCTTTCTCTTTGAAGTTCTTAAAATTTAGTGTGGCATCTCGGTGTGTGGGTTTTATTGTCTGCTTTTTTTTAATAAAAATTTTTTAATGTTTAATTATGTTTGAGAGAGAGAGAAAGAGACAGAGTGCAAGTGAGGGAGAGGAGGGAGGGACAGAGAGAGAGGGAGACACAGAATTGAAAGCAGACTCCAGGTTATGAGCTATCAGCACAGAGCCTGATGTAGGGCTTGAACTCACGAACTATGAGATCATGACCTGAGCCAAATGCTCAACCTACTGAACCACCTAGGTGCCCCATGTTGTTTGTTTTTTAATAGCTATACCACACTTGGCACTTTATGAGGCACCTGTTCTTGTCAGAGATTCACCTTTAAACTCCTCAAAAGAGTAGGTATTATGAATAGATAGTTCCCCTTTGTTGCAATCTACTAGCCCTGGGAATTTAGAGACACAGAAGTGAACACATTGCCAGAGTGTGGCTGGTCATTCTTCATCTATTTTCATAAACTCCTCACTCCTCTAAGTCTTCTGCTCTGTCTTGCTATTAACCCAAGGGCCCTGGCATCAGAGACATGGGCTCTAATAGTTGATTTCTGTAGTCAAGGGTCCATCAACTATTGACTCAAGGTCATGTGAGGAAGAAGCAAAAATAGAACATAGACACCTGTCTGCAACCTGTTTTCTCACTGCACCTGCACTGCTCCCCTCAAGCTACTCTTCCCTCCAATCTGCCCTCCACTTGTCCCCCACCCAAACACAGTTCACCATACTGTCACTCTCCCAAGGAGGTTCCTGCCATTTTTGTTAATTTCTCAAATCCATGCTTTCCTCTCGCTTGTCTAAAGTTGATTTGGAGAGAGGAAGCCAGCAACCTATCCTACTTTGCCATCCTTACCAGAAGCCAAAATCAGATACCGGAATTTTTTTAATGACCTTATGGAGATATGGGCATATTAGTAATAAGTAATAAAATTTTTAGACCTGCAAGGAAGAGAAGATGCCTTCACAAGAGCCTGGAGAGGAATATAAATTAAGACAAATAGAAGACAAATAGAAACTTGCTACACCTTATAGGCAGTCCACTCGGTAGGCAGCTACAAACTCCTCAAACCATCAATGGGGCTGTCTCTGGGTGAAGGAAGGCATGACCAGAGTAGAAAAACAACAGGAATTCCCTAGAATGTCCCCTACTGATGCATTCCCTTAACTGGTTCTAATGGTGAATATGATTCAGGTAAGAAGAGCAATCAAATAAAGCTTTCTTTCCCATTACTGACCAGTATATATATATATA
>NC_043709.1:115945126-115970205 GCF_006229205.1 Suricata suricatta
CAAAAGAAACATAAGGACTGTAATTAAACTGATGGTGTCAGGAGTGAGAGTAAAAGTTCTAAAGTCTTTCATGAGAATTTTGATGGGTCTGAGTTTTTTCTCCTACCTTTTCTAGAGAAAAAGTAGAGATGTCTGGTCTTTTAAAACAAGCATTAGAAAACCCCAAACATAAACCAAAGAAGGGCTATTCTAAAGAGCAAAATAAGGAAAATATCAACAGAGGATACTACTGTTGCCAATTAAACTGGATTGATCCCAAAATAATACTGTCACACAGTACCTTTATTATTGGCTCTTCAGACTTCATTCTACCACATCATCTACCCCTAGAGACAGCCATGCCCATTAGTATTAATTAAATGTGAATGTTAAAATATAGAAAGATTTATAACTTCCTCTGCCTGACAGGTATGCTGTAGCTGAAATCCATCAAGAAGGATGAATGACCCAGTCTAATGAATGTGAATTACGATCCACTTCTCCAAATTGACCAGAGCATTTTAAAAGTATTTCGGGGAACTTGCCAAACAAGGCCTTTCCATCCTATCTTCTCGTCCCCATTCTACCCACTCCAACTCTCATAAAAGGAAAATATCTACACAAAGTAGTGTATAAAATTGGGGCCCAGGTTTTTAAAGGGGGAAAAGAAGTGGGTAGAAAAACCTAGTAATCAAGTGCAAGTTTACACAGTTGCACAGAAAAACCATGCAGGCTAGAATCCCCCCTACTGGAACCACAGCCAAACACAACAATACATTTCATGTAATCTACCAATACAGATTTGAGGTAGGTCAGAAACAAAATTCTTGTCTTACTTTAAACTCTGGGGTTAGATGCCAGAATGAATGGATGTCAAAACACCTCTGAAATTTCACAACAGGAAATAGACAACAAATGTGAAACTGACAGTCATTGCTCATCATCATACTTCATGTTGATTTCAAATCCAGCATTTTTCAAAACGTAACCAATTTATCCACATTATGACTTGTGGGAAACAAGAAGCTTTCACAACCCTGAGATTTATATATTCAATGTACTTACATGGTCAGAGTCTCTATGTTACCATGATTACTATCCATTTTTCTTTTCAGCTTTATAGCATGACATTACAGTTCCAGCAAACTCTTCCCTGGGAATAACTCGATTGATCGATATAGGAAATTCCCTAAAGATCCACAAAGGCTTCCCTACAAGGCATCAACAACTGGTTAATACTTCCCTTCCTGCTTCAAACTTCTTGCCTCAAATGTCTTGCTTTGCCATTTCCACTAATCCTAAACTATTAGATTCTTTTCCTTATCCAGTACTGATCAACCTCCTGCTTTGAAAACCCCACTTTAAAGTTTCAAATTCTTCATAAAATCCAGCCTGACTTTCTCTTTTGAGATGCTGTAAAAAACTGTTGAGGTGATGGATTCCCCATTATTATAGTAAGCAGTAAACGTTGTCTTATGAATAGATTGTTGGTAATATTTGAGAAGAATTTGATGTCAGAAAATGTAATATACAGCTGCATATCCATTAGATGCACTTAGAACTTGTAGAGAGAAGGATAATATAAATGAGAAATTATTTTTCAGTTAATAAAGGTTCATCTGGAAGAGAAGCCAACAGAGAGAACTTTAAATTGTCATAAATAGTAAATGGGAGGGTCTTGTTCTATATATAGTTATGTGTCCCCTATATAAAGTAGCAAGCCTTTCCTGCCCCCTGCCCCTGGCACCTTCTATTCCCCCTATATTGCTGCCTTTCTTTTTTGCAGGGAGAAATAGAGGGTAGGAATCCGCATTCATCTGGCCCACTAAACACATATGTTCGAAGTTGCTTATTTCTTTATTGTCTGTCTCCACACACAATTCTAACTCAAATGTAAGCTTCATGATGGATTCCCAGCACTTAGAACAGTACCAGACTTAAATATTTTAGGAAAGAAGGAACAAAGAACCAGAAGGAAGAGGGGGAGGAAGGAAGGAAAGAAAACAAAACAGGGCTAAATTAAATCAGGCTACTTAATCCAGTGGCAAATGCCCAGATTTGGACATCAGACTGAATTTGAATTCTTGCATCAACTTACTATTTCTTTTTTTCTATTTTAATAATTTTTAATTAATTTTTTAATGTTTATTTATTTTTGAAAGAGAGAGAGACAGAGAGAGAGAGCATGTGTGTGCGCATGAGTGGGGGAGAGGCAGAGACACAAAATCTGAAGCAGGCTCCAGGCTCTGAGCTGTCAGCACAGAGTTCGATGTGGGACTTGAACCCGCAAACCATGAGATCATGATCTGAACTGAAGTCAGATGCTCAACCGACTGAGCCACCCAGGGGCCCCATCAGTTTACTATTGCAATGAACTTGAACAAAATACTACAATGTTGTGAGCCCCTAGTCTCTTGTCTATAGCAGGGAGATAATAATGTCCATCTTGCACAGCTGTGAGAACAGCAAATGTGTAAAAAATCTGAAATGTGTCTGGCGTAATGTCTCACAAGCAGTAAACCATTAGTAAATATAAGATGAAAGAAAAGTCAAGAAAGTAAAGAGAAGAAACTTCAGTAGGAAAGACCAATGGCCAAGCCTTGCACCCATTTATTTTAGTGGGAAATAGAACTTGGGTTGAAAAACACCCCTTAAGGAGCCTCTTCCTCTTCAGTTTAGAAACCGGAGCCCCTTTGGCAAGACACAAAGAGAGAAATTAGCACATAGGTGCTCAAGCATTTTGCAAGGGGGATGGAAACTTCCTGGGGGGATCACAGGAGAGAAGAGGGCAGGGGCCGAGGGCAGAAATTAGGAGTGTCCTCTAGAGCCAGGAGCTGGTGGCAGGCCCTGCAGAGAAGGGCAGCCAGAGCCAAATTCCCCGGGGCAGGGAAGGCCTGGGGACTTCAGAACAGGGCCATCCACCATTCCTGTCTCAGTGTATATGTGCTCAGGTGCTCTCCAACCGACCCGTCCAGTTGGCTGCCTGCATTTGTCTTGTGTTCCTGGCACCCTGGGGGATTTAGGTGTGAGCAGCAAGGAAGTGCTGCCTTCTTGGATCACCAGCTTTAGATTCTAGCATGGCTGCAGTCATATATTAAAGCAAGAGCGGGCATCTCAGGGAGTACTGACTCAGGAGCAGGCGCACGCAAAACCTGCTCCCCAGGGAGGACCCTGGAAAGCAGCAGAACAGAGCCTTGGGCACTGCAGCCCCTGTGATCTGCAAGGCAGATGTGAGAGAGGAAGAGAAGCTCCAGGGACCCTAGCAGGGCCTGACTAGGGTGAGGCAAGGGAGACATACCTCAGTGGTAAAACATTGGGGCTCTCTGGAACACCCCATACTCTAGAGAAATGATATTTTCATGTAATAGATCAGTAAGCCAAAATGATGCAAAAACATCCTGATGAGCAAATATCAAAATTTTAAATAAAGACAGGATTGTTAAGACTGATATTTCCTTTTTTAAAAATGTCTCTTGGGGCACCTGGGTGGCTCAGTCGGTTGAGCATCCGATGTTGGCTCAGGTCATGATCTCGCGGTTGGTGGATTCAAGTCCCGTGTCGGGCTCTGTGCTGACAGCTGAGAGCCTGGAGCATGTTTCAGATTCTGTGCCTCCCTCTCTCTGCCCCTCCCCACTCGTGCTTTGTCTCTCTCTATCTCAAAAATAAGCTATATTAAAAAATTAAAAATATTTGTTTATTTTTTAGAGAGAGAGAGCACATGCAGGTGGGGTCGGGGTAGAGAGAGGAGGAAAGGGTCCAAAATGAGCCTGATATGGGGCTTGAACTCTTGAACCATGAGATCATGACCTGAGCCAAAATCAGAGGCTTAACTGACTGAGCCACCCAGGTGTCCTAAGACTGATTTTTCCTTTTGCCTCACCCTCCAGTACAGCTCAGCATGGCTCTGTTACTGATTCTGACTTTATCTAAAATACTGATATTTTGGTCTTCATGGATATTTTTATATTACCTTTAATGTGTTGTGTGTTAAAATAGTAGATTAGCGTTTTCCAGAGAAATAAACTAATGGAATATATATAACATATATAAATGTACATATAAAATTATATATAATGAATAAGAAATATATAATAGAGATTTTTTCTTAAAGGTATTGGCTCATGTGATTGTGAGGGCTGGGATGTCCCCAATCTGCCATCTGAAGACTGGAGACCCAACAGAGCTGATGGTATGGGTCAAGACCTCAGAACAGGAGAGTCAAAGGTGGAGATTCTAGTCCAAGTCTGAAGACTGAAAGCCAGGAGCACCGAGGTCAGAAGATTGATGTCCCCACTCAACAGTCAGGCAGAAAGGGCACATCCAACCTTCCCATACCTTTTTGTGCCACTCAGGGACTCGGTGGCTTGGATGGTGCCTGCCCACCATCGGAATGGGTTACCTGCTTCACTCAGTCCACCATCTCAGGGTAATCTCTTCCTGACACATTGCCATAGACACCCCTACAAATAACATGTACTCAGGTATCTGGGCATCCCGTGGCTCAGTCAAGTTAACACATAAAATGAACCATCACAAACATTATTTATCTCAATTACTGGGCTTCTTTGGTATGCCCTAAGTTTTGAACAGGGCTAACTTTTGGCCCACCCTAAGCCCAGTCCTGGACCATAGATACCGTGTTAATATATATGGGAATCTTATTTCAAGAAACATGAATTGAACACCTACTCAGTGTTGGGCACTGTGTTCAATTCTAGAGACTGAATAGTAAGCAAGACAATCAGCCTCTGCCTCATGAAAATTACTGTTTAGTGAGAGACACATACATCAACAGTCAGAGGGATGGTTGTTATGGAGAAAGCACAGAAAACCCTGGAAACCTATAGCAGCAGGGCCTCTCCAAGGCAAGGAGTCAGGGAAGTCTTCTCTGCAGAAAGGATATTTCACTTCAGTCCCAAGAGATACACAGGAACTGCTTAGCTCAAAGAGGAGGTAGAGAGTAGATGAGTGTTCTAGGCAGACAGTCAAGTATATGGAGAGGCCTGAAGAAAAGAAGCTTGTCTTTGGACAGGCAGTGAAAGAAAGGCAGTGCATATGAGGCATAAAAAGTATTAGGCCGGTTAAAAAATAACCAGTTGCTGGAGATGTCATGTAGAGCGCAATGACTATAGTTAGCAGTACTCTATTATATACTCGAAAATTGCTAAGAGAATAGGTCTTAGTTCTCATCACAAGAAAAAACTGTGTAGCACACTGTGCTGATTGATGTTGACAAGACTTAGCATGGTGATCATTTCCCAACATATACAAATATCAAATCATTATGTTGTACATCTGAAACTTAGTGTTGTGGGGATTATGCTGAGGAATTCCCTGAGCTCACACCCGTGAGTTAACAAGGCGTATAGGAATAGGAAGCCTCCCGATGAAAGCATCCAAGATGAGGTAATCAAGATGAGGTACTCTGGCAGAAGCACGCCCCAATTAATACAATAGCAGAAAGCTGCTTTCACAGGAGGGAAGGACCAGTATAGATAAATGGGTAAACAGGGTTATTGACTGCAGCAGGATGAAGTTGCCCAGAGCAGAGCTAATTAGCAAAAGAAAGGTGCCTTGTTGACCCTGAGGCAGCATACTCCGTCTCATCCCCTAGGCTAGCTAAGATAAGCAGATGTAGCACCTCATGGCTGCTGCAACATTGATCTGCTCAGCCCCAGGACTTTATTTTGTATTGACCCAAACCCCTAACACCACATATCTTCAAACCCCCTTTCCCCTCACACACAAGTTAATTTTCACAGTTTCATTGTCTCTTTGTGCATGTCCCTCATGCTTGCAAGCCTTTTGATTCTAATAAAATGGAGCAAAGACTCTTACTCAGGGCTTTTGTCTTTTCCGGGACATTAGCCTCTCTAACATTTCAATCCTGCTTCCACTCTCTTGCTGGACAAGAGGGAACTCAATACTTAGAGTCTCTGACATAATGTTATATGTCAGTTATATCTCAAATACAGAGGGTGGAAGACTCAGAAAGTCACATTACACATTCGGAACTTCATCCAAAAAGTGACGAGAAGACTTCAAAGATGTTTAAGAGAAGGAACAGAGTAAGATTTATGCTTTGAGAAATCAAAATTTGGAGATGGTACTGGAAGAGAGAAATGTTACAATGGTCCAGGTAAAAGGGAGGGTGCTCAGGACCAATGTAATGGCAGCAGGGTTACAGAGAAGCAGAAAAATTCTAGAGACATTCATAGACAAAACAATCAGGATTTGATGTCTTCTTTATAGGAGTGGTGAGGTCGAAAATGGGAATCAGGGGCGCCTGGGTGGCTCAGTTGATTAAGCGTCCAGCTTCAGCTCAGGTCATGATCTCATGATTTGTGGGTTTGAGCCCTGCATCGGGTTCTGTGCTGACAGCTCGCTCAGAGCCTAGAGCCTGCTTCAGATTCTGTCTCCCTCTTTCTCTGACCCTCCCCTGCTCATGCTGTCTCTCTCTGTCTCTCAAAAATAAATAAAAGACATAAAAAATTTTTTAAAAATGGGAATCAAATCCAATACCTCGACTGCTAGCTTGGGCAACCAATTGGTTGATAAGAGTCATTTCCTGGAGAGCAGGCACATTAAGAAAGGTAGACCTCACTGTACACGCAACAGAACATGAGACCTGAAATCATTTTGTGTGCGACCTATTGTACTTACTTACTCCCCCAGAAAAGAATCAGATCCTTTCAGACAAAGAAAGTTTCTTCAAAAATAGAAATCAATTATAGAAGTTGATTGCCATACCATGGTATAAGAAATTACAAGTTGTCATTAGTCATTTTGAAGGGAAAATAAGTGATCTAAGATTTGGCAGTCACACAAAATACAATAAAGGAACAGCAATAGTGGGATCTTGAAAGTGTGAAAGTTCATTTCCTTCTAATTCATCCAGTTTGTGTTTCTGGGCTTATTATTCATACATTCTGTAGGCTTAGATTTCTGAGAGGCTTATCATAGAAAAAAGGTCATAATTCTCGTTATTTATTTTGAAGGGGATTGGAATGATTTATTCCATAATATTATAAATGGAGACAAAACAGCATTCTCTACGGAGACCCTTGATATTTTCCAAATCTTGCTCAAGGATTTTCATTGTATCTTGAAACAATATCATGTTTATTGGCTGATCTGTTTAAGGGGAGGAAAAGGACAAAGCCATTACAAAGAAAAACAAATAAAATCTCACATTGGGTTTTATATATTCAAAAATATCTACAGCAGCACATTTGGTCCCAAATTACCCATAGGCAGGAAGATCCCAGCAGTGGCAATAACATGGGTTTTCAATCTCCCCAAATGACCCCCAGAATAATATGCAGGACAACTGAGAAAGCAAAGCAGAAACCCATGGACAGTATCTACAACAAAAGTGACAGGGACTTATTTCCAAAAGCAGGAGGAGGCAAAGCACTAGCAGCTTCAAGACGTGTAGCAACAAGTACAGGAAGAAGCAGGAGGACAAGGAACTTTCAAGGAACAGCTCCGAAATGGAATTACCAACAGTTAGCCACTCCCACACGGAAGGGACCGCTCTGAGCACCTAGAGCTCTCTAGGCCAATCAGACAAGAGTAACCAAACTGGGGAAGGGGCTTTGTCAGCTCCAGATACCCTGCAAACTCTCTGACTGCCTTCGTAACTCTAAAAGCTAACATTCACCGTGACATTATGATAGGACATTCACATTTCTGCACTCAACACTCAGAACCACTTTCATAGAACAGAGACGACAGGAAATCCCCCAAAGAAACCAGTGCACGTTGGCTGCAAACAGAACAGATCAGGGACACTAAAGGCAAAAGAGAGAGAGGGGGAGGGAAGGAGAGAAGAGTTAGACCACAGGGGGAGGGGTAGCGAAGGCAACATATCTCAGAAAGGGTAAGTTCACAGAGCCGAAGGTACTATGGTAACAATAGAAAATGGAGCCATAGGGCATTTAAGCTAGGAAGGACACTCAGGGTACCTCCCCTTTAAGAGCACAGAAAAACCACAAGCAATAGCTGTGTTGGTGGTTGAATCCATATGATGTTATTTTAAAGAAGAAAAAAGTTAGTAATTGACAGAGAACACTATTCCTATAAACAGTAAAATCATACTGTAAAGATATGACCATAAAACAATAAAAACCATAACTTGATACAGTAAAACCTTGGTTTGCAAGCATAATTCATTCTGGAAACATGCTTGTAATCTAAAGCACTTGTATATCAAAGAGAATTTCCCCATAAGAAATAATAGAAACTCAGATGATTTGCTTCACAACCCAAAAATACTCATATACAAATGACTGCAATACTGTCATATAATACAAAATCATAAAGAAAATAAACCAATTGACCTGCACTTACCTTTGAAAACTTTCGTGGCTGGTGTGAGGGAGATGAGAGAGTAGGGTTATTATGCAAGAGGGCTTTCACTATCACTAATGGAATCTCCACAGTCTACTGGCCCAAGGGAATCTTTTTATTTTCATGCAAAATTTAACAAGGAACCTGTCCAATGACACTTCCTTTTACCTCCTTTTGAGGATTTTGTAGAAATGTGACATTGCATCTTGTTAAGCAGATTCATCATTTGCACTGCTACAGCCTTATTTGGGTGGTGTTCTTTACAAAATTTTGCACTGTTTCCCACATTTTACACATCTCCCTGTCTCATATGAAGCAAGGTATTCCTCGTCTTGTTCTCTTCCTGCTCTACAGATGATAGATGTAGACTCTTATAAAACCTTGCAATTTCAGCCCTTGCATACCTTGATCATAGTTCTTGATGATTGCCTTCTTAACTTCCACCATAATCATCTTCTTCTTATTGCCTTTCTTTTCAACCTTTTGCTGCATGGGGGCCATTGTATATGCTCGCACGGATGTTGACTACAGTACAGTATTAATAAACTCTTGTCATGTACCATATTTAATGTAACTGGCAATAAAGCAGCAGAGGAAAAAGGTCTGTATTTGCAGGCAGTCTGAGCTAGAATAAAGCAAAACATTCCTAAGTTTACTCCTGTATGGAAAGGCAACAGACTGTCCACAGGTGCTTTGAAGTGACAAAAAATACACTAGTACCAGTTGTGGGCACCTTCCAACATTCTGAAAAATCATTGATTTCTGCCAAACTCTGTGGCCTGAGACTGAGCATTAAAGCATGGGAGATGATCACCCACAATCCCATAGGGAGAGAGAAGAACCATTGGCTCAGTTGTGATCATGTGATCTTTGGCATCATGTACTCCTCGTACTACAAGACATCACTTGTTTATCAAGTTAAAATATACTAGAAATATTTGCTTGTCTTGTGGAACACTCGCAGAACAAGTTACTCGCAATCCAGGGTTTTACTGTGGCTCCAAGTGAGCTAAGAGAATTAGAGAAAATGATAGGAGCTATGGAAGAACGTCATAAGACAGGAATAGAACATGAGATGAGTGGACAAAAGAATAGCTTGAAAAGTGAACTGAGAGAATTTGAGAATTAGAAGTAAAAAAAATAATTTCAGAAAGAATAAAAGCAGGGGGAACACAGCTCAAATCAGCATCATAAGACAGAAAATAGAATGGATAGAAAATAAGAAACAGAAACAAAACAAAGAAAAAAGATTAAAAGCATTAGACAGAAAATAATAGGTTATTCAGGAAAATGTCAATATAAAGATGATCTGTATCTGCATATTTATTTATTTTTAATGTTGATTTATTTTTAAGAGAGAGAGGAAGAGAGCTTCTGAGCAGGGGAGGGGCAGAGAGAGAGAGAAACACAGAATCTAAAGCAGGCTCCAGGCTCTGAGCTGTCAGCACAGAGCCTGACAGAGGGCTCAAACTCACAAGCTGTGAGATCATGACCTGAGCCAAAGTCGGACGTTCAAACGACCGGGTCATCCAGGGGCCCCTGGATCTACATATTTAAAGGGCATGTGAGGACCCTGAAAAATCAGCTCAGAGTGGCCAAAATGATACATATTTTAGTAAATCTGTTGAACTAAAACAAAAACAAAAACAAAACATAACAAACCCCCCCCAAAAAAATCCTTCAGACATCAAAGCAAAATGACCAGACTCCAACATCAGACTTTTCTTTTTCTTTTTTTAAATTTATGTCTTTATTTTATTTTGAGAGACAGAGACAGAGAGTGAGCAGGAGAGGGACAGAGAGAGGAGACACAGAATGTGAAGCAGGCTCCAGACTCTGAGCTGTCAGCACAGAGCCCGACACGGGGCTCGAATCCATGGACTGTGAGATCATGACCTGAGCCAAAGTCAGACATTCAACCAACTGAGCCACCCAGGTGCCCCAACATCAGACTTTTCAATAGCAACATTTTTTGCCATAGGACAACAGAGTAACAAAAGGTTAAAAAAAATGTGGGCATGAATTTTCTATCCAGAAAATCAGACATTGAACTTTAAAGTCATGTAAAAACCAATGAATATGTAAGAACTCAGGAAGTGCTGTTCTCATGTGCCCTCTTTGAGGAATTCACTAGAAATGACTTCTACAACCATTAGGTTGAAGAACTGGCATCCACTGGCTATGTACATATGCGTAACCTAACGCTAAGTGAGGGGTGTAAGGAAGACAGTATACAAAAAGGGGGGGTCACCTGGATGACTCAGTCAGTTAAGCATCCAACCTTCTATTTTGGCTCAAGTCATGATCTCACAGTTCATGGGATGGAGCCCCCTGTCAGACTTTTCACTGACAACAGAGAGCCTGCTTGGGATGCTCTCTCTCCCTTCCCCCACTCATCTCTGTCTTCCCCCCTCTGTCTCTCAAAATAGATAAATAAACTGTAAATAAATATGTCTAGAATTTTTATGTTATAGCACAACTATAAGTAATTAAAATTTTAATTTTTTTTTAAAAGCAGTCCCTATAAATTAAAGCAAAATAAAGTGAATAAACCTAACTGTTCATTCATTTGGCAGCATGAGCACAGAAAGAGGAAGTATTTTAAGTGATTTTAAAATATGCCAATCTGGAAAAAAAAGATAGAAAAAAATAAATAATAAAATAAAATACGCCAATCTGGTGATACACCCCTAGCGATATGGGTCTTAAAAACTAAAAACGATTTTTAGTAATAATATTGGCATTGCCATTCTATAACTATTATACATTCTATAGGAGAAATCGAATAAATAATTGCTGGAAGCCATTTCTGAACTCACTAAGTTGAGAAAAAAAAAATTCCTCGTGAGGTAATGTGGGTTTAGAAGACCTCCTGCCGTCAGATGGCGACCGATGTCTACCCCCCACTCAATTATTTTTGCTTGAGCACCAACTCCCACGGCACCTTGTTGACTAGTATCAGGAATGACTTGATCCCTTATCCTAAAAATATGCTAATTGCACCTTGTGAAGCAACTTATTGTAGGAATTTCTTCTTTTGTGTTTATGAGAGCAAATATTACATTTCCTGAGAAACCTGTTTTCCTTCCCCTCAAGAAAACAGGCTATTGACCCCTGCTCACAAAGAACTAACTTTTGCTTATTAAAAACATTGCCTGTATTTGAATTGCTGAGGATGCCTTCCTTCCCCATATGATAAGCATCTAAATCACCTAAAATCAATCACTATTGATAAAGATTATGCAGGAGTCTTCTACCAATCTCTGTTCTGGGAGATTTTTACATGCCAAAGAATGTGTCGTCAGAAATCATTGTCAAAGGCAATTGTCACTTCTGTTTTGTACCCCATACATTTTTTCCATAAATAAAGCTGACTCTCTGGTCAGTGCAGAGATGCCTGCCTGGTGAACAGAAAGAAACTCAAGGCTCTCTCACTCTCTCTTTCGCCAACACCAACTTCAGGGAGCCCTGGACCTGCTGGAGCTGGACTCCGGCAAGTAATTCTGCCAGTGTTCTTAGGAACAAATCAAGATTTCCAGTGTGAGTGGGGGAAAGTTAAAATCAAAGAATTGTTCATTCTTATAACTTATAATCTAATCTAATTCTCTATTATGTAAAATTTCTGGGATTTTTAATAAAAATTTTTAAATGTTTCTTTATCTTTGAGAGAGAGGGGGAGACAGAGCCATCAGCGGGGAGGAACAGAGAGAGGGAGAGAGAGACACAGAGTCTGAGGTAGACTCCAGGCTCTGAATTGTCAGCACAGAGCTCAACCCAGGGCTGGATGGAGCTCACAAACCATGAGATCGTGACCTGGGCCAAAGTCAGACGCTGACTGAGCCACCCAGGTACCCCTCTTCTATCTAAAATTTTAATTGGAAATGTAAATATAAACATTATAATTTAAAAATATATACATCTGCACATAGATGTCAGAAAAACCAAGGCTTCCTGGGTAAGTGGCTGATTCCAGATCTTGGGCAAGAAATGTACATGATGAGCCTAAAGTGTCTTATCATGACAATATAAACCTAAAACATTGTGTCAAAAGAACTTAAGAGCCAAACTGAGGAGACTTTAACTGACCAACAACAGGACAATTTGAGCTTCAGTAAATATTGACTGCCATGAACTTTAAAGACATTTTAAATCCATTAACCAGTATTGATCCTAAAAAAATCTCATTGGTCCCATTTGGACGATGTGAAGAATCAGTTTGTTATTTTGACGACTGATGAGAGCCAGAATGAACTCAAGCAGTTATCATACCTGATATGTTCGAATTGCACTTCAGGACAATAATTAATGAGAGAAAATTGGACAGCATTTTATCCAACAAATGAAGAAAGAGTGATAAAATTAGAACATCACCACCTTGGCAAACCTGAATGAGATAATGCATCGAGATCTAGGCAATGATCGTTAATGACTGTTAATAACACAGACAGCCAACCAGATAACAGGTACCTCCTGGTGGAAATAAATACTTTTATGAAATATTACCATCAAAAATTTGAATCTGAATAATTAAGCCTCTAGATCTCACTCCACAGTTTACAGAAAGTGCAAGAAAGAGTTAAACCGTATAGTACAGGGATGCATTTAGAAAATTTCAGAAGCTTACCAGAGGAGAAGCCTCCCAGACAAGTAATCTGGTTTCCTTAAGTCAATTATAATGAAAAATCAAAGAGCAGGAATTTGGGGGAGTCCATAGATAAAAAGAAACTTAAATGGTTTATCAATAGATTACAACATTGAGATAGTATTTCATACAAACAAATTACAAAAAATTATGAATCAGACAAATTTGAACACTAATGAATAGCTGATAATATCAGGAAATTATTGTTAAATTTTTAGGTCTAATAGTGATGCTCTGGTTGTATTTTGAAAGGGTCTTTATGCTTTAGGGATGCATATTAACATATTTTTGGATCAAAGACTAGGAACAGTATCATAACATTTGCTTCAGTAAAAAAATGAACTTGCCTCAAAATAATCTAGTAAGGAGAGGAGTATTTATAGGCCAATATTGGCCTTGAGTGTATAATTATTCAAATTGAGTGATGAAACCTGAGGTTTTTTTATACTATTCTCTATACTTTTGTATATGTTTGAAATTTTCCATCATGAAGAGTTTTAAAAACATTTGTGGTCATTTTTTAAAAAGTTTTCTTAATGTTTATTTATTTTTGAGAGAGAGAGACAGAGTGCAAACAGGGGGGCAGAGGGAGGGGCAGAGAGAGAAGCAGGCACAAAATCTGAAGCAGGTTCCAGGCTCTGAGCTGTCAGCACAGAGCCCACAACGGTGGGGCCCAAACTCACAAACAGTGAGACCATGACCTGTGCCAAAGTCAGATGCTTAACTGACGGAGCCACCAAGGGCCCCTATTTTTGTTTGTTTTTTTTTACATTCCAGCTTGACTGATCTCAACCAGTCCATCTGCAACGAGCATGTTAGATTAACTTTCCAGATTATCAAGCCATTTGCAAATGGACCACAAGTTGAAAAAATAAATCCTACCACAGATATGACACACTTCGCCGAAGTTGGTATATATCATCTGTCAATGAATTTTAATAAACACTAGGTGGCATCATGATTGCTTTATACTAAACCGGCAAAAGGGAAAATGGATTACTCACGCTTATATGCATAATGCCATCTTTTGATGCTATGACACGGTGACATCACTTTTTGAAATTATCCCATCTTTTAATAGATGAAAATATCTTTTTTCACTTCAAAATGACAATTCTGCTTCTGCATTACAAGTTCGCCTGAACATAATTTATTAAAACTTCTATTTACCTAGTAATTTTCATTCTTGTCTTTTTTTTTTTTTTTTTTGCAACTCTTAGTTGTTTTTAACATGGCTATGCCCTTCCAGGAAGAAGCTGGAAGTCAAGTCTACATAGTCAAGTAGGAGGAAGAGTGTTATTTTCTTCAGACTGGATTGACACCCAGTATTTTATATGCAGCAAAAATTCGTATGAGGTCGCCTTGAGCCCCTTCTCTGTTATCTCCATATTGCTTCCAGCTTCTCATACTCACATCATTAATTGGTCCCAGATCTTGTTTTAGCTATCTTGACATTCCTGTCAGCTGATTTCTTTTTCTTAACCCAAATAATATACTGTTCTATTTTTACAGTGCATGACTAATTTAGAGAATCACTAAGGTTTTAATTAATGGCTTACAATTAAAGTGTTCAGCTTCAAAATCCATTATTTTGGACAGGAAATAAACTTACCAGGCAGCGAGATAGTAAAGAAAACAGTGGATTTAAATGCCTGGAGGTCTGCTATACCGCGTGGCATGGGTCCCTTTAATTCATTTCTCAGCGTCTGTCAGTTTCCTCCATTCAGTCTTCCACTGAATGACTTTATGCACCTACTAAGTGGCTGGCTTTGTGCTAAAGCTAGGAATACAGAGGCGGGTACAAACCCATGGTGGGGTTTGGATGGAGACTGGAAAAATGTCTAAGGGTCACAGTGAAGAGTGGGAGACAGACGTGTCTAAGCGAAGATAACAAACTCAGTGGTGCTGAGGAAAGAAGCTGGCATAAAATGGGTAAGCATGACTTAGAATGAAGCAGGGAGATAAACTAGAGAGACACACCTGCTACATGGAAGGATTGGGGTGCCTGAGTGACTCAGTTGGGTAAACCCCCGTCTTTGACTCAGATCATGATCTCACGGTTTGTGAGTTTGAGCCCCACATTGGGATCTATGCTGACAGCTCAGAGCCTGGAGCCTGCTTCAGAGTCTGTCTCCATCTCTCTCTGCTCCTTCGCTGCTTGTGCTCTCTCTCTCTCAAATATAGAATAAAACATTAAAAATTGTTTAAATAAAATAAATAAATACATGGAAAGATTAAACAAAATAGTCCATTAGATCCATTCTCAGTGCTTCTACAATTGGATTGCAGTTGAATCAGAGAATCTTGCCTTTGCCACTTATTACAGTCATGATTATATGCAAATTCTTAGTGTCTCTAAACCTCAGTATCCTATTCTATAGAATAGTTAGTCTACCTGCCTCAAGATTGTTCTGGGGCTTAAATGAGGTTATATATTTAAAGCCTATGTAGGTATATACAAAGCATTCCATATAGAAATGGTAATGATTAGGACACCTTGGTGGCTCAGTGGGTTAACCAACTGACTCTTAGTTTTGGCTCAGGTCATGGCCTCACAGTTTGTGGGTTTGAGCCCCACATTGAGATTCCCTCTCTCTCCCTCTCTCTCTGCCCCTCCCTTGCTTGTGCTCTCTCTCTCTCTCAAACCTTAAAAACATGGTAATGATTGATAGCTTCTATCCTCCCCTCTCAAAGAAGCTTCTGCATCTTGTATCTGATTTTATCCCAACAAATGGCTAAAAGAGATGTATGAGATTAATGGCAGAATATTATTTTTGTTTTACAAATGAGAACACACGAAGTCAAAGAAGCGACATTGGCAATGAATGGAAGAACCTGGTCTCCTGGTTTCCTGTTCAGCCTTTTTTTCTCCATTGCACGATATCCTTCTGACCATTTTAACTTCCTTTTGAACAAATAGGGAATCTTAACACAGACTGGAGACTTGTATAGATTTGTTCCTCTTAGAGCTTAAGATTTCAGCTTTGCCTTTGCTTTTTGGTTCCCTATTATTTCAGCAGATCGATCTTACACAGAAACGATTTTTTTTCATGCTAAGCCTTCTTTTTGGAGTATTAAGGTTATGAGTGTCCTGTCAGTCAATGACCTGTTAGAATGAAGACCAGCAAGTGTTTTTAATCATTTTTATGTGTCCCATAGTGTCTTCTCTTTCATTCTTCCATTACTTTGGATTTGTGAGCGAAAGCTTTCTTTATAAGCTATTTCTCAAGAAATCAGTAAAGCGTCCACTAGAAATAGCCTCAATTGGATGACATACCTCAAATAAAAAGTCACACTCTCTTGCACTGTGCACTCATCTTCTCTTGACAATTCAGTAGAAGTAGGATCATTCCTAGACTAGTTTTGACTCGAATTGCAGACAGTCGGGAAAACCCCAAAAGCAATCATGACTGCAAGTCCCGGGTAGTAGAGAAAGAACAAAGTTGGACACTGACTGACCTATTACAACAGCCTTTTCAACTTTTCAACACTTACAGAGCTGACCTCTCTACTATTTAAAAAATGACTCAATGGAAGTTCCTCTTATTGGCTGCTGTGCAGTCAGGAACGTGGGTACAATGACTCCAACTTAGCTGTCTTTTGGGCAACGTTCTGAGTCGGTCCAGGAAGAGAAACAAGATATTTTCTTCTTGAAAACAACTCAGAGGGAAGAGTCAACTTCATCGGTTTCCCTAACTCTATCAAGGAAGTATTTTTTCAGCTGTCTACCTGAAATTTGCTTGGATAGTAAACTTGTAGTACAGCTGACGATGTTTCCTAAAGATGAGATATCCATTTTGAGTGTGTTGACAAGTGTGACAAGTTAATTTTACTGGCATTGTCACACCTGTTTCTATCTATCAAACCTCTCCCCACTCTTATGAAACCTGTCCTGATTCTCCCCACCCCTGTCACATGGAAACTTGCCTAGACTTGCGCCTCCACCTAACCCATAGCTAGCCATCTGTACCTCCATTGAATTGTGGTTATTTGCATTTGGTCACAGCTCTTCCTGGACTATATGCTTCCTAAGCTAAGCCTTTGGTATCTCTCCTCCCCACAGGACTTATTGTGACCCTCTGCGCATAGTAGGTAGGCATCTCAGAAATGCATTAGAACTGAATTCTCCTACCTCAAACCAAAAGTACTTATATGCCAGAATGATGATGCCTGGGGGGAGTGGGGAAATGCATTCCTTTGAAGCCTTTGGGGAAAAGATATTAACAATGATACAGTATACTTCAAGTTATGGATCTTAGACTTCTCAGCTTTTAACACAAGCCATAAATTTAGGCATCAAATTGCTCTTGCTACAAAAAGAAAGCGTGAATGAAGGTTTTGGTTGTATGCTGATGATTAGGGCTGCTTTTATGGGGGAGAAGTCTGTCTATCAAGAGACTCAGAGTGCTGTGTGCTGCATAATCATTACCACTCAGTACATGGCTGTCAAAGGTCTTATTTTAAGAGTGTTTCCCTGAAAATTATCCCTGGCCATTTGCCTTGAGTAGCTGTATTTCAAAAATAAAATCTTTATAGAAAAAAAGTAAAGACAAAAGAGAAAAGAAATGGACACTGGTGAAAGAGGTCTCACTGGTGAAGATTCACAGAATAAGCCCAGTGACAGCTTGATTTTGTAGGAATCCTGTCTTTTCACTGACCCTGGAATGGTTTCCACTATAAAGTCAAATTTGTAGGTAGGACACCATCGTCAGTAGAGATCTAGGCTACAAGTTGACTGATACACCAACACAGTCATTAATTTCTTAGACGTAATCAATGAAATATGCACATGATAAAAGAAACTCACAAGAAATACCTACTCAAATGGTTAAAAACTGGTGATTCACATAATCTGTATATAGTCTTTCCGTGAGGTCCAGAAGAATGAGACCACTCATGCTCCCTCTCGAGTTCTCATGGTACCTTGACAAACCACCAACCATGACAGCCAGATTTATTCTGTTTCTTTACTTTGTACTTCATCTACCTCTTTATCCTTATGATGTTTGAACCAGAGTGCTGCCTCACTATTCTCACTGGAGACTTTCTCATCAAAATCTACACCAGTGTGCTCCTTCTATTACTGAAACTGGAATCAGATGACTCATTTCATTTGATTTCTATGTAATAACTACCTTCAAATTTGTATGACTACCAATTGTCCTGTTTCTCCTTAGGAAATGACATGAGTGACATGGATCATATCTCATGCATGATATGAATGTTGTAGCATTTTGAGTTTCCTGTTTGCTTTGGCTTCCTGAATGTTCAGAGTCCAATTTGTAGCCCCATTTAGTAGACTCAGAGGACCCTGCTCTTTGCATCGATCCATAATATTTTCCAGCTTGTCTTATCTTGATGGTGAGCCTGTATTTTCTCTGGCCTGGATTTTTTTTCCATTACTCTCACATTTTCTATTGCTTTTAAACCATATCAAAATCTTAAATGGTAAACAAGTACACTGACACATAAATAATTACTTCAGTTACAGAATGCTGTTCAGAGAATCAGAGTCTTCTTTTTGGTGATGGGAGAGAGGATGACAAGACAAAAGATTATGTCTTTTTAGAAAATTATATCCAAAGGACCTCATGGTGCAACAGTAGTACATCTGACTCCAGAAAATCATATCTGAAATAAAATATCAAGCCTAATAATTATCCACTAATTGTTTGCCTCCATTCTTATGCCATTCTAATCCATCTAGCACCTTGAAATTAATGATCTCTCTTAAGCACAGATTAGATCATAGTACTTTCCTACTCAGATATCCTAATGGTACTATCTACAGAATAAAGTTCAAGTTCTTTACAAGAGACTACCATCTCATCTGCCTAGCATTTTCTCCCTGCCCAGCTCCAATGGACCCTGCCTGCAAGCCAATTTGTACAGTGTATTTCTTTATGAGCATTTCATTTTATAAAAAGCTGGTTTTGTTGTTTTCTTATTAACCTCAAAAAGTCAAGTTTCACCACTTCTTCCCTAGTTCAGTTCAAAAACTGTATCTCTTAGTGCAAAATGATCTCTTGTGATTAATGTTTACTCTGTAGCATATTTGGAAGTGATATGCCTTAATGATGGGGAGGTTTGGCTTTGGAGCCAACTCAGTTTGGATTCAGCCACTTTAACCTGATAAGTAAACTAAGATAATAATATCCACTGATGTCTTAAAATATATCCAAAAAATTTTTGATAAATTTCCAATGAAGAGGCAGCATTTTCATATTCTGTTAAGATGAGGTGCATTTATGACTTGTTTGTAATCAATAGGATAAGGGAGAAATGATACTGGGTAATCTCCAAGATCAAGGTATAAACTTTATGCAGCTTCTGCCTTCTTCATCGAGAGATTCACTGTTGGAGCCTTGAGTCATCATTTAAGAAGTCCAGCTACTCTGAATCACTGTGCTGTGGGGAAGCCCAGGCCACACGAAGAGGCCATTCACGAGGTATTTCAGTAGGCACCCCCAGCTGAGGTCCTAGCCAACAGTCAGCATCAATTGCTTGACATGGGAGTAAAGACACCTCCAGATGATTCTAGCCATCAACTGTCAAATCATTGCCTGCCCATTGAGACTTCCATGTAAGGCCCCAAGCATCATGGAGCAAAGGCAAGCCATTTCTGTTGGCCCTGTCCAACTTTCTGAGCCCTAGGATGTATAAGCATAAGAAAATGGTTGTTTCAAGCTGCTCATTTTAGGAACAATTGGCTGTGCAGCAGTAATAACGAGGACAGGTATTTGGTACCTAGAAGTAGAGTGCTTCAATATCAAAAACTTAAAGCGTGAGACATTGGCTTTGAGGCCACTGTCAAGGTGCAGCTGAATCTGAAGGAGACAATAAATGAGAGCCTAGCAAGGCTAGAGGAGACTGCTGGTAAGGATTTGAAGAAAAGCAAGGAAAATGTTATAAGAAGCTAGAGGAAAATGAAATCTTATTACCTAGTGGTGCAAAGTTTGGCCAAACTATCGCATGTGGTAATGTGAAAAATTGGAAATATACCTAAGGAATTTGATGCTGTAGCAAAGCATATTTCCCTGCAGAATATTTAAAGATCCCCCTGACTTCTTCTTGCTGCCTATGAAAAAATGCAAGCAGGGTGGCTAAAAGGCAAGGTGTTTGGTGGTCAAGCAAACTTTTGAGCAAACGCACAGGGGCCGGACATTACTGAGTTCAAAAGTAAAACTGTTGCATATTCCTGGCATCTTCAAATGCCAAACAATTTCCAAATTAAGAAGTATTCCTAGGGCAAAGATAATACCTAAAGGGGAAGCCGTAAGATTATTTGTTGAGGCCTCAGGAAGATCTCAAAGATGATCATAGAAACTTTCAGACATACAAAAAGACACCAAAGGATATCAAAGGATATCTCATAGACCCTCCCATTTAAAGGGCTTCCAGTAATTTCAAAGGCTTTGTCACTCACCAACCTCTCAGAACATCATGATAAAGAAGGTATCTTAAAGATACCTGTGCTCATGGATTTGAATAATGGAGTAAATCTTAAAGAGCCAGAGAAAACCCACGAAGTTTTACGAAACTCGTACTGATGGAAACATGTCAGTTTGTACTAAGAGGGACAGAAATAGTACATGAAGGGAGGCATTTGGACTAAACCCATATTCCTATGGGCAGGAAGCAGGATGAATTTGCTCAGGTGCAAACATGGGTCAATTCTAATGGAAAAGAAAGGACGACTCAAAGGGTTGAACCAAAGTTGAGAGAGACGTGTCCACGACCACAGAGGCAAACTCTTAAGAAGTAGAGCTGAGCTCTAATCAAGTAGAGCTGAGCATCCCATGCCTGACTAGATTTCAGAATTGCTATAGACCACTGGCTGCTGTGTGCCTCCCATTCTCTAAACTTTTGAACCAGGATGCATTAACAGTTATCTCATGCCTGTCCCATCCTGGAATGGTGTCAAGTTGGGTATGTATAGGGTAAATACTTTGTTTCTTAGATCCTCAGGTTCTTGGAGAAAGAGGAACCCTAATGTGAAGGGCTCCCCAAGGAGTCTCATTCACACCTGGATTGATTTTGATGCAAGATACTAGATCTCAAGCCTAATCCTGATGCCAAGTCACTTTCAGGGGACCTTGGGAAGAAGCAAATGTATTTTACATGAGTATAAATTGTGGCTACTTTAAGATGTGTCGGCAGGGGCACCTGGGTGGTTGAGAGTCTGGCTTCGGCTCAGGTCATGATCTCATGGTTGTGGGTTCAAGCCCGGTGTCGGGCTCTATGCTGACAGCTAGCTCAGAGCCTGGAGCCACTTCAGATTCTGTGTCTCCCTCTCTCTCTGATCCTCCCCTGTTCATGCTGTTTCTCCCTCTCTTTCAAAAATTAAGTAAAACATTAAAAAAATTTTTTAATGTGTCTGCAAATTCTTTGGCATCTTTTCTTTAAGGGGTGGGGATCTAGGGGTACCTGGGCGACTCCATTGGTTAAGCATCTGATTTATTTCAGCTCAGATTATTATTTCCTGATTCATGAGTTTGAATCCCACATCATGCTCTGTGCTGACAGTGTAGAGCCTGCTTGGGATTCTATCTCTCTCTGTCCCTCCCCCAGTCACTTCCGCATATGCGCTCTCTTGCTCTCGCTCTCTCTCTCTCTCTCTCTCTCTCTCTCTCAAAAATAAATAAATAACCTTAAAAAAAAAAGAGGTGGGGATCTATGTACCGTCTTCAGGGCAGACTTGAAATTCAATCATAACCAATAGAGTGTATTGGAAATAATGCTGGATGGCATCCAAACCTATTCATTAAAGCAAATGAAGTTTCCTTCTTGTTAGCTGGAATAATCAGTCTTGGAGGTCCTGGAAACACCATGCTGTGAGGAAGCCCCAGCCACATGGAGAGGCCAAGTGTAGGTGCCCAAGTCAACAGCCCCAATCAACAGCTAATATCACCCAACATGTGAATAAGAACATCTCCAGATGGTTTTAGATCCCGCTTTCAAATTGTCACTGCTGAGACCTCAGACTTCATGAACCACAAACAAGCCATTTCCTCTGTGCTCTGTCTAAATTTTTGACCCTGAATCTGTCCGAATAATAAAGAGTTATTGTGAGCTATCAAGTTTGGGGTTATGTGTCATATAGCAATAGTAAGTAGATTAATACCCCCAAGAGCTTATTATGAGGGTTAAAGATACATAAAGCAACAAGGTTGGTGTTTGGCAAACTAAACATTCAGTGAATGGGACTTATCAAGAGCGACCTCTTCTACTTACTTGGCTCTGCTCACAATAGTTAGTGAGGTATACAAGAGATGCCTACTAGATACTTGGTTGACTTGAGATGATTACAGACTTGAGGACCGAAAGGATGAGACTGCAGATAAATCATGACCTCATTTTTCCTGACCCGAGAGGGATCTTTTTTAATGCTACTAAAAGAAACAGAATTCTCCCAGTTGCAGCCTACCAAAGTCTAAAATTTAGCTTGGTAAGAAATCAGATCACACAATTCACTTAATTACTGCCTTCTCCGTGAAGTCTAAGGTAACAAGATTGTAAGTACTTGGATTCAGTGAGTAATAGTTCATTTGGGAAATGAGGGAGCCTGGCAAGCAGATGTGAGATATGGGGCCTGCAGCAGCTCACATCTGTCTGAACCTCCACCGCAGCTGTGAAGTGAGGTTTCCGCCCCCTCATCTACTCTTCCGTACCCTCAGACCCTCCCCCAGTCCAGCCCTGTCACAATCTTCCTCTCCTTGCTACGGCTCATCAGGTACAGTCAAATACTGGAAGGAATTTTGTAGCAAAGCATTAAAAATTTTTTTTTTCTGGGACAAAACCCCTCCTAAGGTTGGACATCCCCACCAATTTTGGGATATTTGTATCACAAGTACCACTTTTGCAAATTACTTTCATAAAGACTTTCTTAAAATACAAATACATAACTACTTTCGTAAAATACGCTGGATGAAAACAGTCCCTAATTTCTTACCAACTTGGTCACGGTTGGTGCAAGGGACAATACAAAGTGGTGAGCCTTGCCTGGTTCCTAACCTGTGGAGTCTTAATATCCCATGGCTGAAAACAAGCCCTGAGGGCACTTCGCTTAGAAGGAATGCGCAGGGAGCTAGCTCAGCCCGAAACAACACTGGGATGTCTGTGTTCCATGTCTGACAAATGGTCTTTGCCTCATTTCCATTGCAAAACTTGCTAGAATCATGGGTCTTCTTGGACCAAGGTCCTGCCTTGCTGTTACTAATCAACTGCTTAGGAAATTCTCATTTTCTGGGTATACCCCTGAGTAATAACAAGAGGTCTTTCCGGCAACAATATGCTTCCCTAACACGAAGGGTTCAAAATCAGGACTCCAACAATTATTTGTGCCAGTTTTCTCCCTCACCAAAGCCAGGCTAGCCCTTTGGTGCACTGTAATACCTTTGCCAGCCTCTCCCAACTCACCCCACACCTCCCAGAGCTAATAGCTGGCCTGCTGCTTGGCTGTTGTGGCCTCTGAATAGTGTATTTTGCCTCGATGTGGAATTTTCCAGCATCTGCCCATCCAGTGAATGAGACTAGTTTTGTTCTGGTTTAGCAAGTCATGTGGAATAAAATGATAGTAATGTGAAGATGAAAACTTTCTTAGATTTTTAGATGGTTCGATTTTACAATCACAGCACGACAAATTAAGTACGCAAATACCTTTGCTTCTTGAATTGTTCTTTAGAGAAGGAGAAAGAAGTTTCAAAATATCTGTAAAACGAGGCGAAAGGACATAGCTTTCAGTCATTTGAGTAATTATTTCCCTGCTGAGAAAAGGGCAAACAGTAAATAATTTCATTTTATTTAATACCGAAGATACAGAAAATGTATCTTTTCTAAATTAATTTCTAAAACACTATCCAAAAATGTTCTTGGCTCTAGGGCAAATCTTTTACTGGAACCAAAAAAATAACAGAAAAGGAGGATAAGAAAAGGAAGAAATACTTTTCGCCCAAAAGTTGGTCTCATGCTTGTTTTTGACTCAGAGTACTCTCTGAGGAGAGGGTGTGGGAAGAAGGGTAAACAGTTAAGGTCCATAGTCATTTTCCGTCGGGAGAAACTCTGGGAGATAATGAGACAGAAAGGCTTGACAGGTCCCTCCAAGGACAAGGCCAACACGCTGCCTCAAGTGGCAGTTCCAAAAGTACATCTGTAAGATTCTCAGATTTCTCACCCATTAAAATTCTAGGAAAAGGAAGCTAAGTTTGCAAGTAGCCAATTCTAACTTCCTGTTATATGTCCCTCTTCTAAAATGACAAGAAGAGGATTCTATGATAAGAAGACTTAAATAGGCAAGGCGGTTTTTCCAGGAACTCGTTTGGTAAATAGATATCTCGATATGTTTGCAACTGTTTGTTTTTAAATAATGAATTAGATACAGGCTTCCAGGAATGGGATGAGTAAGCCCTGGGGACAAAAGGTACAGCATAGGGAATATAGTCAATGGTGACTAATTGTAGCTACACTGAAGTGAGCACTGCATAATGTATAGAATTGTGGAATGACCATGTTGTACAGCGGAAACTAATATAACATTGTATGTCAACTACACTTCCAACAACACCAACAAAAACTAAACTTGTAAGCACAAAAAGTACTACTGAAGTAGTTACCAAGAGAACTGGCAACACGATTACATAAAATTTATCTCAGCTGTTGGACCCAGCGGTCCCACTGTGCTTTGTGGAATATGTGCAAAAGAGGCACATTATGTAGAAAGGTTGGTAGATGGAAGACCCAAGGAAAAGGAGAAGAAAATCTCTTAGCCAAGGTAAGCTACATAATTAGGAGAGGAGAAATAAGATGAAGGAACCAGTGAAAGCAATTACATGCTATGGCAGATCATTTCCCAAGATGGCGCCAACAATTCCTCTCATTTCTATAGGCGTGTGCTACTCCTTCCATCAAGAGGTAGAATTTATTGCTCTGCCCCTTGAATCTGGGCTGGCCTAATCGCTTGCTTTGACCAAGGGAAGGCAAGGGAAATAATGCCTCTTCACGTCACTGGGACCTCTGAGTCAAGTCTTCAAAGATCTTGTAGCTTTGGCTTTCACCTAAAAAGCCAGCCACCAGGTAAAGAAGGCCAGATGGAGAAAGAAAGCCCCGG
>NC_043709.1:115970305-116001476 GCF_006229205.1 Suricata suricatta
TATATATGAAGCATATATATATGTATGTGTATATAAATATATAGCATGTTTGTGTATATATGTGTATATAGCATGTATGTGTGTATATATTTATCTATGTGTGTGTGTGTGTGTGTGTATATATATATATATATATATATAGCAATGTGCTAGGAAAAGGGGTAGAGACTTTCAGCACGGATCCACTGCGTTGGTGAAGGCTGTGATACCGAACTTAGGCCTGGCGAGCCTAAGCAGTAATAATAAATGCCCTTTGCTTTAAAAAAAAAAAAAAAAAAGGGGTAGAAAATGCTTCCCAATACAGTCCAAGAAATTGGTTTTCTGGAAGAGGCAAAATAACAAATGCATGGATTAAGGCCTACAGGTGAATCCACAGACAAACCTTGTGAAAAGGAACCTCACAGGCCATTCTTGGCCAAGTTCGCAGCCAGAGGAGCAGCAACCTTATCGCAGAATTGAAGGGAATTCCCCCTGGAAAGGGTAACCACGGTCAGAAAGCCATGTCATCTCACTTCGGCTTGTCACAACGGTCTACGTAGGCAGGCAAGTGACATACTAATTACTGCACTGAAGTCTGCAAAGCACTACTAAGGTAATAAAACTGCATTTCACGAGGACATAAATTTTAGACAGGAATGATATAAAACGCAACTGAGAGGCCTGCTGTATTGAAACATCAGACACAGGAGCGATTTTCATGACAGAAGTCTCCACGGTGGTAAGAGAGAAACCGTGTATTAAACAACTTTAGTAAAATACTCTGCATAAGATGAGTGAAAAAATCAGGTTGGCACTGTTACTTTCTGACTTTTATCTCTAACTCAGCTTCTTGGTAAAGCCAACTTAATTATTTATGCCCTTGATATTTATTAAAGTGCAGATGTTTAAATATTAGCTTATTAAATTGCTCATAATTTTCAGATATGTCCACTGCTAAACTATTCAAAGCATATGTTTACTTTCTAATAACTCTGTAAAGATTTTCGGGGCACCTGGGTGGCTCAGTCGGTTAAGCGTCAGCTTTGGCTCAGGTCATGATCCCATGGTTTGTGGGTTCAAGCCCCACGTCAGGCTCCGTGCTGACAGCTCAGAGCCTGGAGCCTGCTCCGGATTCTGTGTCTCCCTCTCTCTCTCTGACCCTCCCCTGTTTTCTCTGTCTTTCAAAAATAAACATTAAAAAATTTTTTTAAACAGATTTTCATAATTTTACCTTCCTTCTATTTTTGTGCACTGGCAAATGAATTCATTAGGCAGAAATGTTCCTTTCTAGGATGGATTATAATTGGGTGAGAATAAACTAGGTAATGATGAGTTTATTTGTTCTTAATTCCCTTTTTATTCTTACTCTCTTGAGAATATTACTATTCCAATCAGAATATCCAATTCAAAGGAATCAAAATATAACAAGCACATCGCTGATTTGATTTTAAAACAACTTGGCAATTTTTACATAGTAAATAATAGCTTGTGTTTGGCAATTGATATAATCATTGAAAAGCAACAAAAATATTTTTAAACAAGAAAGATATTGAAGAAAAGAATTTCCTTCTGTTAACACAACTAATTTGGAAAATTCCAATAAACACTTATCCTTTACAGAGCAATGCTGTCTACAAGACCTTCTGGTCATTATTTAATCGATACAGCAACCCTTATTTTACAGATGAGAGAAAAGAGGGACTAAGAAACCAGCCCATGGTCCTCACAGCCACAGTCAATGTGGTGCCTGAAACCTTATCCTCACAGTATTAACCCAAAATGAGAATTTGGGGGGCCTTTGGAACATCAGAGAAGATTTCCTTTTTTTCTATTCCAGAGTTTCATGTTGACATTGCTAAAGATTTAGGAACAAGGTCATTCCTCCACTACAGTGTTTAAAATAACATTGAGGGATGTCCAGATGGCTCAGTCGGTTGAGTGTCTGACTCTTGATTTCGGCTTAGGTCACGATCCCTAGGTCATGGGATCAAGCCCCGCATCAGGCTCCATACAGCCTGCTCGAGATTCTTTCTTTCTCTCTCCCTGCCCCTCTTTCCTACTCCTGCTCACTCTCTCTCTAAAATAAAACAAAATAATAATAATAATAATAATAATAATAGTAATAACAATAAAATAATATATGGAAACCAGAGGTTTTTTTCAGCCAAATGTCTTATAATAGTTCAACAATTCTTGAACTGGGAAAACAGCTAAACTAATAGCGCAAATTCTTTACTAAATAATTTTAATTAGCAATAAGTCCTCATTATATAATATTTTTAAAAAAGGAGAATATTAAAAGACAATTATCCTACTAAGAAACATAGTACAGAACTTTAGCGTCTATAACAGACATGTAACTACTTTTGGAAAGACTCTAAGAGATTAACTGGTCTGGTTCCTTCCTATGTCACTAAGGCATTTCTTTTTCTAGTGAAAGTAAGTAACTTTCATAGGTCACATGGCCAGTAAGCAGTGGAGAGAAAACACGAACCCCAGTATCTCCCTTCTCCATTTATTTTTCTACAACATGATGCCATCCTCTTCACAGCACTTTACAGACTAGTCAAAAACAGATAGCTTTCATCAGGTGTATTAAAATAAATTTGAAATACAAGAATGGCCCTTTAGAGGACAGGTTCCACTTGATGAGACCCACAGTCCATCAGATAGATGACTAGGTATGATTTCAGCTCACCACTCATGATTGTTGCACTTCTGATGGAACTCGCTGTCTCTTTGGGAGGCATCCCTTACAGTGTGAATTTCTGCATCTGTTTCTAGAAATGGTAGGGGAGAATTTGAATTAAATTTGGATTCTCAGTACCACTGCAGAGGTCTAGAAAATACATTGCAGTATTTCAAAACAAGGGCCAATGAAAAATTACTCATAAAACAAGTCTCAAGAATGTTTTGAATCCTAGGTTGGACTCCCCCTTTATTCCTCAATCCTGGCATTGCTCCCAAGTCTTTATCCACTCAGAAAATTAAAATTAATGATAATATCCATTTAAAGAATATTTTAGCATGACTATCCAGCTGCCTTCAGACACAAAGTTATAACTCCATAATTCAGTATTCTAATACCCACTTGCCCGGAATTATGCAAGAATTCTGGAAGTTTCTTTAATCAGAAGGGGCCAGTGTGGCTTCCAAATAGAAAGTCAAGAGAAAACTATAGATCTGATGAGTCCCTAATCCATCACCATTGCTGGTGTTGCTACTGGACAGGGTTTTGAAGGCCAAGCACTATTGTTCACTGTTCTAATGATTTCATTGAAGTATAAAAATGTTCATGCCATACATTTTCTTTTGTTTTTAAGTTTATTTATTCATTTTGAGAAAGAAAGAGAGCATGTGAGAGAGAGAAAGAGCATGCCCAAATGGGGGAGGGGCAGAGAGAGGGAGAGAGAGAATCCTAAGCAGGATCCACGCCATCAGCGCAAATGAATACCAGGCTCTATCACAAACCATGAGATCATGACCTGAGCCAAAATCAGGAGTTGGACACTTAACCCACTGAGCCCCCAATACTTTTTCTTAAAACAAATGCCCTTCACCACAGGACACGACAAGATGTAGTTCTTTCATTCATATTCGCCTCCTCAGCCACTGTCCCCCAAGCCTACCCACGCTAAACAGAGGCCAGAGAGATATGAAGCCTCATCCAAAGGGTGTGCTGGACCCAGCCTTGCCCATCCAAGGGACAAGGGCTTGTGGGGATCCATGGCCATGTGTTCAGACACCAGCTCCCTGATGTGATCTCCATCTTGGAAAACTTTGGAACCCTTGCAAGGCATCTAGACATCAATCAGTACCCCCTCAGTCCTCAAAGGGATTCTGATATATTGACCTTTAATAATAGAAATGATAATAACAGATAATGCGTAGGGTGTACACTAAGCATTTTTGTTCATTTCATCTTCATTCAGACCCTATGAATTAATATTAATTTTTGCCCCATTCTTCAGATGAAAAAAAAGAGACATGGAGAAGAAAGGTAACATCGCTAGTAACTGACAGAGGGTATTGGAATCCAAGAAGTCTGGTTCCAGAGTCTGTGCTTTTAACTACGTCTCCCTTAAGGTCAAAAGGGAAAGGATTGAAGCCTCTTCTTCCTGAAAGTTCCCTGAGCCCTTTGTAAGGTTATCCCTTCCTCTCCACCATCCCAAACTCAGTACCTAAACAGTTATAGAGCAGAGACTTTGTCAAACAGCAAAAGACATGAGGTGACCCATTCTTGCGAGCAAGTTGCATGACCTTATTCTACCTCAGTCTTCCAATAATCAAAATGGGAGCATTCATCCTCACTTCATAGGGTTAAGTGTGAATTCAAAGTGTTAATACATGTGAAGTGCCTAGAACAATGCCTGGCAGGTAGTAAGTTCTCCAGAATCAGAACTAATAGGTATTGTGTGTGTGCACAAATGTGTGCATGTGTGTAGAGAGATGTATTTTAAGGAATCAGCCCCTTGAAGCCACAATTCTGGAAAGGTCCAATTCTGCAGGGTAGGCCAGTAGGCTGGAGATCCAGGATAGAGTTGATGTTGCAGCTCTAGTCCAAAGGGAGTTTGAAGGCAGAATTCTCTCTTTTCCAGAGGACTCTAGTCTTTTCTTCATAAGGCCTTCAACTGATTGGATGAGGCTCACCCACATTATAAAGGATAATCTGCTTTCTTCAAAGCCTACTGATTTAAATGTTAGTCACATTGGGACGCCTGGGTGGTTCAGTCGGCCGAGTGTCCAACTCATGATTTCAGATCAGGTCGTGATCCCAGGGTCACGGGATTGATCCCTGCCTCCAGCTCCACACTGAGCAGAACAGATTCCCTCTCTCTCTCCCTCTGCCCCTCTGCCCTGCTCACGCTCTCTCTTCCTCTAAAAAACAACAACAACAAACCCCAAAAACAAAACAAAACAAAATTTTAAAAACCTCCACATGAAGACCCAAACTGGTGTTTGACCAAACATCTGGGTACCGTGGCCTAGCCACGTTGGCACATAAATTAGCCATCTCGGGCATAATCGCAACTTATTATTTTGGCTTTGGAAAACGGTCATGGACAAAGGCTACAGTTTGCTCCTCCGAGTCAGAATCCATCCTCACTCAGAATCAGCTGTAGAGGAGAAGACAGCAGTCTACGATGCAGGTCGTCAATTCTGGTAACATCTATGTGCTGTCACAGATGGAATGCTGAAATCTCCAAGAGCCATGTTTCAATAGCCAAGTCAGTGCCATGGAAGATTTTGAGCTTCGAATCCCAATCTGATGGAATTCTGCTTTCTCTTCTCCCTCCTGGCATTTCTCAAGAGCAGGAATTGTCCACGTAACCGTAAACCATGGAGCTCTGACAGTGCTGGTGCCTTTGCAAAACACCACGTCTGTTCTAATATAATTTAATTGGAAACAAGACTGCATACAATCCCAGGATGGACTCCTCCACGCTTATTCATAAATGGATTTCTCCTGATGAACTGCTTCTTCAAGGGTGATGAGCAGCTCTTCCATTGAATGCTCACTTGGGGTAGGAGACTTTTCATTGCCAAGGGGTTCCCCTGTTATGAAGAAATGTCAGCCTCTTCTTCTACGGGGCTGTGGGAACCTAGGCTATGGTCCAACTTGCAGAGCCAAACAGTAGGGTTGGAATGATTATAATGGAAATTCAGCAAATAGTGTTTAATTTTTTGCAAGTTAACGTAGGTGGTGGTCACAGAGAAAGGCTTCTTGGATCTCATCAAGACCTGCTGTGGGGAGTCTCTACCTGCCACCCCTTGGGATCCAACATGGTGCTCATGTTGAGGCCAAGCTTCCGATGTGTAGTTCCCACAGACAGGATGCCAGTACCAGCCTACTCCTGCCCAGTGTGGGACTCCTCCCTTCGCTTGGGAATCCTATCAGCCTAGTCAAGTCTTTCCCATAACTGCTATGATCTGAGGCTCTTCCTACCCATCTTCTCTCCCTCCTCCTCTCCCCTCCTTCCCTTCTTTGCTCTCGTTACAGGTATCAGACCTGCATCACAGACTTAAGCTTTCTCCATGTTCTGATCCCTATTCCTTCAGCCTTCACAGGAGGTTAACCCAACCTCTGGCTCATTCTGTACCTGCTTCTCAGAGAACCTGGACGGACCCAACCTACTTAGATCCTATTGCTTTTACAATGTTCAAAGGATAATTGCTGTTACAGATCCCTTTTAAGCTCTAACTTGGAGGATCACACATCCTGGTTTGCCCAATGCAATCCCACTTTATACTTACTCTCGAGCATAATTATTAATAGCTCTTGGCATATTCTCAATGACTTACATGTTGGATAATACATTACACGGTTACCCCAGCTGCCGCTTATATTTAAAGCTTAGTCTAGTAAAATGTTTCCCAAAGTACATTTTGCGCAACACAACTCTTAGAAGAAGCTCTAGGGAAAAGAGCTCACTAGACAAACAAACTTGGGAAATATTCCTGGAGGTTGAAAATATACATCCGTGCGTTAAAATCTTAGAGAGGTCCTGCAGTAGAAAACCTTGTTTAACTTTGTTTTTCCTCAGTGTTTCCCAAGCTTATTTGGACCCAACATGACATTTTTCTCTTGAACTCATAATGCCACTAGGAGAAACTCAGCCAAGACTGAGTTCCCTCCGCCCGAAGCTACCGTTAAAAACTCCAAATGTTAGGAGGCTCAGAGTCGGCAGCTGGTCCGCTGAGCGGTTCTGGTTGGATGCGGGCGACAACTGGCCCGTCTGTTCTGGCTCTAGGCTCACTTCTGAGTGTCATTCACATGAGCAACTGCGAGCCACAGAGGCATTTTGGCCCTCGGTCAAGTGAAGTCATTTGGATCTGGATATTGCTTATATTGCTTTTAATAGCCTCTGATTTGACTCATAAAAATTTTCAATCGCAAAAATCCTCATTTTTACTACCAAATTGGGAATGTTGTTAGCAAATCACTTGATTCAGTCACTAAGGTGATTTCAAGAGGCCCTTTCCATCTGGCTGGTTCTCCTGCTCCCAGTCCTGCCAAAATGATGCCAGAAACCCAATTTCTCACTTTGGAATGCAGGCGCTTGCTACTCCCATGTTTGGTGCACATCCAACTCGCTCCATCTCTTGGATCACCCACTTGCATCAAGTGCATGCAGATCTGGGCTTGAATAGCAGAAGCAGGTTCTTTATGGGCTACGTCATGCTGTGGATATCTACATATTCCCTGTAGAGTTTGGCAAAATGTTTTGTGCCAAGTACTTAGCTGAAAGAAAGGAAGGAAGAAAAGAAAGAATAAAGGGAGGGAAAGGGAAAGGGAGAGAAAGAGAGAAAGGAAGGAAGGAAGGAAAGAAGGAAGGAAGGAAGGAAGGAGGAAGATAAAAGAAAAGGAAAGAAAAGAAAAGAAAGGAAGAAGGAAGGAAGGAGAAAGGAATGGAAGGGAAGGAGAAAGGAAAGGAAAGGAAGGGAAGGGAAGAGAAGGAAGGAAAAAGGGAAGAAAGGGAAAGAAAGAAGGAAGAAAGGAAAAAAGGAGAAAGGAAAGGGAAGGGAAGGAAAGGAAAGGAAGAAAGAAGCAAAAGAAAGAAAGAGAGAGAAAGAAAGGAAAAAAGGAAAAAATGGGCAAGAAAGGAGAGAAGTGGGGAAGGTAGGATGGAAGATTTTACTGACACAAATGAACACTAAAGATGGCTTTATGTTTGCACTAAAAAACTAATGGAATTTGGCTAAATTAGTGCTTATGTTCTGTTAATGTCCCCAAATATTTTACATATGGTAATGAAAATAGATTTTTTTCCCAGAATTCAGCACACAAGAAGTGCAAGGAAACAAGGAAAATGAATAAAATACAATGTCTGTTGCTTTTTGATTAAGGAAATCCTGAGGAAAGAAATCAGTTCATTTCAGTCTTACATTATTTTCTGTAATCTTCCAACCGACCGAATTAGACACTAATTATGAATTATACTAAAAGCTATTAAGCATTCTTGATATGTAGACACTTTTAAATAGTAATTTTTAAAATCCTCATGTAAGGTTAGAATTCTCTTGTTGCTCTATAAATACCAAGACTTGCTTTTTAAATATAATAACAAATTCCCTGATTTGCAGAAAACATAATAGTCCAATATATGACTATTATATTATTATTACTACTACTGTGTGTTATTATACTCTTATTATTATTCATGTATTACAGAACTATCATTACATTGTTATTATGCTATTACATTATTATTATAATTTTATTATTATTATATCATCCAATGGGATAAGAAAGAATGTCCTATTCATGCTAAATATTCATCTCTTAAAATCAAACTTTTAAAATTAAACAGGTTCTTATTGTCACCTTTAATTTTCCATCTTCAAAATTTCCAAGGAGTTATTGAAAATATAGTTTCATGATTTGCATATGGAAACCAATTGGAAAATAAACTATGAAAAAATAATAAAATAAAATAAAATATAGTTTCAGTTTTTATAAGTTTCTGGCTACATTTAATAGAAAATGCCCTAAACAAGATAGCTATGATAGAATATGTAAAATCAAGTAAATCTACAAAAACTATCTTTTTGTTTCCTGTTTCCCCACCCCCTTTCTCCTCTCTCATTTGGATACTTTGCTACACATATATTGAGATGCCTCAAGTTTTCCCACAGCTCATTAATGATCTTTTCCTATTTAAAGCTTCTCCCTCTGTGTCTCATCTTGAATAGTTTCTATTGCTGTGTGTTTGGTTCATGACTCTTTTCTCCTGCAATGTCTAATCTGCCATTTATCTCATCCAGTTTTTTGCTGATGTTTCTAAATCTCAGACATGGTATTTTTCATCCCTGGAAACTTAATTTGGATCTTTTTTTTTATATCTCCCATGTCTCTATTTAACTTTTTTTTTTTTTTGAGAGAGAGAGAGAGCGCGCGTGTGCACATGCACAAGCCAGGAAGGGACTAAGGGAAGGAGAGAAAATCCCAAGCAGGCTCTGTGCTGTCAGCACCAAGTCCCACATGGGACTCGATCTCACGAACTGCAACATCATGACCTGAGTCCAAACCAAGAGTCAGACACTTAACCAAGTCCATGTGTCCCTAGAACATATGGCCTATAGTATTAATCACAGTGTTAATGTTCTTGTATACCAATGTTAACATCTGTATCAACTCTATGTCAGTTTTGATGAATTGATTTTTCTCTTTATTCATTGTATTTTCCTTCTTCTTTACCGGTCCGGTATTTTTTTTTTCAACTTTGTTGGTGGTGGATATTTTTGTATTCCTATGAATATTCTTAAGCTTGTTTCTGGGGCATGGTTAAGTTACTTGCAAATAGTTTAATCTTTTTGAGTCTTGCTCTTAACATTTGTTATTCAGGACCAATGTGGTCCTGATGCTAGAGCTCTCTATTCCTCAATATTGAGACTAGGCTTTCCCAAGAATTCTACCTCGTGCTTTGTGAGTTGTATTTCCATGATTACTTTTCCTAACTAAGGGCCAGTTTCTTTCCTTCTAATTCTTTCCCCTGATTTAGGTAGCCTCCTCACCTGTGCCTGCAGTGGGGTACACTGATGGAACTCAAGGGGGACCTTTGGCAGGTCTCTGGCATCCATTCCTCTGTTCCCTGTGCAGCCCTCCTTTCTCCATACCAGTCCTACAGACTCTTCTTGCATTGATCTTCCTGGACGTGCGTTTCTATCCTTTCAACTCCAAGAGTCTGATAGGCTCTGCCGGTGTTTTCCCTCCCTCTCCTGCAAAGTCTCTCAAAGTCCTAAGCAGGAACCATTGTGGGGCTCACCTTTTGCCTCCCACCTCCTCTGATCTCCAGTGCCTTCTAAACTGTGATGAGATAGTTATGCGGGATCAACTAAATCCAACAAATTATTTTAAAGGCAAAAAGGCAGAAATTTGACTGCTGGCTTAAAATTATGCCTGTCAGGTGGCCTGTGATCCAGCTTTCTGAACTTGCCTTAAAATATGCTGCATGAAAACCTCATAGTGGAGATAATTTCAACTTTAGATCTTTCCTCCCCTTCAACGCACTCTCTTGACCAGTATCGTCAGTTCCTGTCTTCCAAAATCCACTCAGAGACTGCGATCACCATGAATTCAACTGGGCAGACAAGTAGGTGGAGGTCTGGAAGCACTGTTTTTCCTTCTAGAAAATTCTAGTCTGCCGAAATTGGGTCAAAACCAAAGCGTCTATACACTGATATCCTGGACCTCTCCCTGGAGTCCAAATTGTCTACTTGATGTTACTGTACTTGGAAGTCCCACAGACATTTTGATGTCAGAGAAGTTCAAAATCTTCCCCCACCCCCCGCCCAGGTTGCTGTCCCTCTAGGGTAGCCTCATCCTACAAGAGGCCACACTGTTCACCCAGTTAGTTACCCTAGAAAATCCGTGGTAGTTTTGGATACCTCCCTCTTCCTCACCCACATCCAAGCCTATCAGTCTGTCTCTTCAAAACGTCTTGGAGATACCCTACTACTTCCGGTTACTACCACCACCCTAGACCTAGCCATCATCACCTCCTCCCTTCTGCGACAGCCTCCGAACCCTTTCCTCCCTGGCCCTTCCCCCACCCTCGCTATTCCAAGCTCCCAGGATGACCTTCTCAACCTGCACATCCAACCACAGCACCACGCTGCCTAAAACCCTTTAGAGGCCTTCTATGTATCTTAGGAAAACATCCCAAATCCCCAGCATGGACTGCATGGGTGCACAGGCCTTGGCCACCTTAGACTTCTTTTAGTCCAAATGTGCCGAGCTCTCTTCTGACTCAGAAGCTTTGCACATTCCATTTCCTCTGCCTGAAATAGTTTTATTTGTACCCGAAATGAAGCTAACTTTAAATCAGCCTTTATTACCTCAGCTTGAGGAAATTTCCACAATTTCATAAACCCTCAGTTCTAGGAAAGAGGCCTCATTATGTCACATCCTGCAATTTCCTCTATACCGCGAGTGTTACTAGAAGTTACTTATGTGATGATTTGTTTAATTCTTTCACAAATCTCTACAATTCCATGCCTGTCATAAGAGTATCTTCAATACCTATAGTGACTGCAGACAGGAAGCCTTCAGTAAATACTTATTACCAAAAATAAATGAATATGCTATTTTCAAGAAACCCCTATAAAAAAAGAACACAGGTAAATAATAAAAGAATTGGCAAAGAGAGTATTTTTTGTGGAAATAAAGGAAAGTCATTTAAGTACCTACTGCAATGCCTCTCCCTTAGTATTAGACTTAGCTACTGTACTTAAATTTAGTTTGAAAGTATAACGTTTCATTTTAAAAACCTGAATTAGCGGGGCACCTGGGTGGCTCAGTGGGTCAAGAGACCAACTCTTGATTTCAGTGCAGGTCATGGTCTCTCGGTTGTGAGGTCAAGCCCTATTGGCTCAGCACTGGCAGCATGGAGCCTGCTTGGGATTCTCGCTCCCTCTCTTTGACCCTCCTCCCTTCTCCAAACAAATAAATAAACATAAACAAAGAACTCTCCTGAAATGTTTCTTAAGAACCTGAATTAGCACCTTAACATAATAATATATGATCTCTAATACGTTGGTATAACATAAAACTATTTATTTATTTAATACCACGTCTGTTATTTGGATTGGATAAGGGAGAAGCAACGTGATGATTAATTTTACCTGACTGGACCATAGGGTGCCTGGATGTTTGGTTAAACATTATTCTGGTTGTTTCTATGATGGTGCTTTCAGACAAGATTTAGTAAACTGAGTAAGCAGATTGCTGTCCCTAATATGAGTGGGCCTCGTCCGATCTGTTAAAGGCCTGAATAGAACAACAAAAAACAACTCTCACTCAAGGAAGGGAGACTTCCTCCACCCAATGGCCTCCAAACTAAGACATTAGCTTTCTTCCTGCCTTTGGACTCAACTGAAACAGCAGCTCGTCCTGGTTCTCACGCCTTTGGCCTCGAACTTGAGTTCCACCATCGGCTCTCTGGGGCCTCCAGCTTACTGACTCATCCTGCAGACCTTGGGACCTGCCAGCCTTCATAACCACCTAAGCCAGTCCCTTATAATAAATCTATGTTTATATACACATCCTATTTGATCTCTTTCTCTCGAGAATTCTAATACATGCAGGTACCTGTGAAACTAGGAAGGCTGGAGAAATAGTAAATACGGGAAATATGAGTGGACCTAGAAAAAGCCACATCCTTGGGCCCTTCTAGGGAGCAGACAGAGGAGACGCCAACACAGGGAAGATTTGGAGAGGGACCAGACTGCTGTATGCAATTTAGGGGCACCACACAATGAGGGGAAAGATCTTAAACATAACTGAAGTTGTACTAATTGCCCTCGGGAAGTTTGGGTGCCCTATGTAAAATAGCTTAGTGAATTTCAGGTCTATCGCTTTTGAATGTAACCTCAGCAATTCAGTGATTTTAATTGGAAAAGGTTAATAAACCAGATATCTGTAACTAAATGCCTCCTTATACTGTCTTCCCCACGAGGTCACATATTCAAACTTGACTGTAAGAAACAGCTGAGACCGCTTTTAAATACTGACTCCTGGATTCATCTGCTGGTGACCCGAAGTCAACAAGCCTACGGCGGGGCCAAGAGTCAGTATTTCAACAAGCTCCCGGGGATTTCAGGTGCAGATGACCACGGAGCCCAGTCTGGGAATCACTGAGGTAGAACCAATACACAGGCCTGTGATAACTATGCTTTAAAACTGCCACACGGAGGATATTGGAATATTCCGCTGTAAATATAATAGCCTTCCAGAAAACACATTAAACTGAGCGATGGGGTTCTTAGCACTCTTACTTTCACTTTTAATACTTTTCTGTACTTCCTAACCTCTATGTTGAGATACAGAATTTAAAAAAATTTTAATGTTTATTTGTTTTTGACACACACACACACACACACACACACACACGGCATGAGCAGGGGATGGTCAGAGAGGGAAGGAGACACAGAATCTGAAGCAGGCTCCAATCTCTGAGCTGTCAGCACAGAGGCCGATGCGAGGCCCGAACTCACAAACCAGGAGATCATGACCTGAGCTGAAGTCCGATGCTCAACCAACTGAGCCCCTCAGGTGCCCTGAGATGCAGGATTTTAAAATCAGGAAGCAACGTTAGACAAGTCATCGGTACGTGCTGCATTGTTTTTAGCACCTGTTTTTAGCTGTGGGTCGGCTCAGGCTAAAAATGAAACACTGCAAATATTCAAAGGAAAAAGCGCTAAAATATCAGAAGTGGCTCTAGCCCTTGATGGGGGAGAATGACTTTTTTGTTCATCCACATTTGCTTGGCATTCACGCATTTTTTTTTGGTGTAGAACATCAACTCTGTTTTTAAAAGGAAAGGAGAATATTTTCTATTCAAAAGTTCTCTTCTCTTCTCAACCCATGTCATAAAGGACTTGACAGTTGGGACAGAAGTACAAGCCCCAGCACGATTCCCACTCAGACACTGGGGAGAAAGCGAGGGGAACCGTGAAGGATGTGAAATTGTTTATTCGTGTGTGTCTCCAACCTCCCTTTTAGGTTACGTTCTCCCTCTCGCCCTGGTGTTCATTCCTTCACCTCACCCCACGTTCAAGCCCAGTGTTCCCCCACTTTTAAATCCCCCACTCCTATCCAAGCAGAGTAACAGTGAGTATTTTCTCCTGGTCACTCTGAGTTTATTCACACTTACGTGTTGATTCTCTCAGGAGCCCCTTGTGCCCAGAGAAGACCCACCTGACCTGACCCCTTACTTCCTCACTTCTTTGCTACCTTTAGCCAAAATAATGAGGGGCCCTGAATGTCACCCCTCTGAACTCACAGCCTGTCCACCACTGTCGGCCTTGAGGCCACAGCGTTGATCCCATTTCACCCTTTGTCTCCTGTTTAATCCACGAGCAGCTCCGGGCTCCCGGGTCACACTTTCTGCTCCATATTCTAATAATCCTACAATTCTGCATATCCCTTGGCTGCCCTCCTATCTGCTTCACTTTCGCTCCTAAAATTCCTGCCACGGTGCTCTTTGGAACTTATGATCCATTCATTAGCAAAATCCACCATAATCAACCTGTCTCTAAACATGGTCAGTTCTGGGGCACCTGGGTGGCTCAGTCAGTTGAGCGTCTGGCTGCAGCTCAGGTCGTGATCTCTCACGGTTTGTGAGTTCAAGCCCCACATGGGGTTCACTGCTGCCAGCCAGAGCCCGCTTCAGCTCCTATATCCCCCTCTCTCTGCCTCTCCCCTGCTTACACTCTCAAAAATAAATTTAAGAAAACATTTAAACATAGTCAGTTCTGCTATAATGCAACCGAGATATTACTAAAAATCACTGTGCTGTTCAAAATCACCCTATAAAAGCTACAGAGGTCACAGGGAGATAACAATGGGACATAACATTAGAAAACTTCATTGGTGGCGTTAGAAAAAAAGATTGGAACCTAATGAAAACAGTACCACACTTTTATACACGTTACGTAGTTAAGAAAGATGTAGGTATCGCGATAAATATGGTAACTTACCTTGGAAGAGACGTAAGTGTTCCTATGGAAGAGGATGCCGGAAGGACTGCCGCTTGTGAGTTACTGTGAAGGGTGGAAGCTTCGGTCAGCTGAAGTCGGAGGGAAATTTGTAACACCAGTTGTGGGTGGGTGTAGCCAGTAACGCACGCGGTAAACTGAGGCAGCTGGGAGATGTTCAAGGTGGTGCCTTTTGTGTGTGCCTAAGGAGCTCCGGTCCGCCCCGTGCAGTTGTCTCTGTCTGGCTCAGTATGGGCACGCCCTGGTCCATTACACTTTGGTTTATTGCACTGCACAGATACTCTGGTTTTTAAAGAAATTGAAGATTTGTGGCTACCCTGCATCTGGCAAGCATGTTTTTCCACCAGCATTTGCTCACTTTGTATCTCTGTGTCACCTGTTGGTAATTCTTGCAATATTTCAGACCTTTTCATCATTATTCTATTTGTTATGATGATCTGTGGCTAGTGATCACTGACAGCTCTATTATAATTGCTTTGGGGAGCCCTGAACTATGCCCATATTAGATGGTGAATTTAACTGGTAAGCATGTGTGTGTTCTAATTGCTCCCCGAATGGGCTGTTGCCCCATTAAAATATGAGTAAAAGGGGTACCCAGATGGCTCAGTCGGTTAAGCCTCCGACTTAGGCTCAGGTCATGATCTCTAGTTCGTGGGTTCGAGCCCCGCGTCCAGCTCTGTGCTGACAGCTAGCTCAGAGCCTGGAGCCTGCTTCAGTTTCTGTGTCTCCCTCTCTCTCTGACCCTCCCCTGCTCATGCTCTCTCTCTCTGTCTCTCAAAAATAAATTTTAAAACATTTTAAAAAATTAAAAAATATATGAGCAAAATATGGAGTGAATTCAGTGGATGAAGAAAGAACTCCCTACCAAAGTCAACACTGGGTAATATATAAACAGTGCCATCAAACCAATAATTTAAGAGCGTTTTCTCAGTTAATAAAATATTTATTAAAAACTTGCAGCTATTATTACTTTTAATGATGAACTATTGAATGTTCTCCTCCTATGTTGGAAAGACAACACTGATCTCCACTTTTCCCACTTCTGTTCAGTGTTGTACTAGTGGTTCTAGACAATGCAATAAGGCACCAAAAAACAAAATATGAGGCACCAAAAAAAAAGATATAAGGCACAACAACTGGAAAGGAAAAATTAAAACTGTTATTTAGAGGTAGCATCGTCTTGTATATAGATACTATTTAAGGGATCAACAAAATTGTTAGAACTAATTGAGTTTAACATGATTGTGGGATACAAGGTCAACACACGAAAATCAATTGTACCTCCATATACCAGCAGCCAACAATTGCAAAATTAAATTTTTTTAAGTTACCATTTATAATAGCATCGAATGATATCAAAGGCTTTTGAATAAATTTAATAAGGGATGTGTAAGACCTCAAAACTGGGGACTATAAAACATTGCATAAATTGAAGAAGACAATAAATGACGAGATATACAATTTTCATGGAATGGAAGCCTCAATATCAAGATGTCAGTTCTCACTAAATCAATCTATAGATTCACTGTGATGCCACCAGACTAGGTGCAGGGCAGTGTGGAATTATATTGCTGAGAGTTTAAAATGGCACAATCTTTTTCAAAAACCTGGTAACTTCTGGGGCACCTGGGTGGCTCAGTCAGTTAAGCATTCAACTCTCAGTTTCAGCTCGGGTCCTGATCTCACAGTTTTGTGAGTCTGAGCCTGGTGCCGGGCTCTGTACTGACAGTGCAGGACCTGCTTGGGATTCTGTCTCTCTCCCTCGCTCTCTGACCCTCCCCCCCTCACACTGTCTTTGTCTCTCTCAAAATAAACATAAAGAAAAATTTTAAAAAGTAAAAATCTAGCAATTTCTAGTGAAGTTAAACCTACAGTTACCCCACGCCCCAGGGATTCTCCTCTTAGCTATGTATCCCAAAGAAATAACTAAATGTGTCCACTAAAAGCCTTGTCCAGAAATGCTCATGAAAGCTTTGTTCATGATAGGTCAAAACTGGAGTCAACTTTGTTGTTCATTAACAAGAGAACACATAAAGCTAAATACAGTGCCCTCACATCATGGGCCACTGCACAGCAAGAAAAAGAAGAGCCAATTGAAATATGTTAGAAAATGATCAAACCTCAAAAACATCATCTATTATGATTGAAATAAGCCAGGCATTAAAAAGTGCATACTGTAAAATTCCATTTACACGGAGTTCAAGAATAAGCAATACAAGCCGGTGCTGTTAGAAGTCAGACCAGTAGTTGCATCTGGGTGAGTGGGCTCTGACTAGAAAGATGCCTGAGAGAATTTTCTGGAACAAGGGAACTGTCCTATACACACACACACACACACACACACACACACACACATATATTATACATATATATGTATATATATATATATGTATATATATATACACATATATTATACATATATATGTATATATATATATGTGTATATATATATACATATATATATATATATATAAAATTCTCAGGCTGTTCACTGAGGATTTGTCTATTTGACTGTATATAAATTGTAGCTCACTTAAGTATCTATCATCTGTCTGTCTATCTATCTATATATCTATCCATCAATCTATTTTGCCCACAATATATATCAATATAAAGTATGAATATATATATATTTTTTGCCCACACTTCCCAACCCCCTCCCTGCTTTATTTTTCTTTATGACATCTGTCCCATTTTAGTCTGCTACATGATTTTTTAATTTAGGTTTAGTTTTCACATTATCTATCTCCCCTAGTGACATGTAAGTTCTAGGAAGGCGGGCGTTGGTACCTCCCTAGGTCTCAATGATGAGAACATTAACGTATAACAGGCAGTCAAAAATATTTCTTGGAAGAATGAAAGACATCTGAAGTTTTGGATCACATACCTTATGTCTCTTCTACTTTTCTTTTTCCTCTAATACTGTTTTTCGTCTTGTCTCTTTATCAATAGACTCTCAGACACTGGGTCTCCTCACAGTGCCATTCCTATGTGATACCAGGAGCATATCGTTTTTACTATGTTTTTAAAGTAAGCTGTATACCCAACATGGGGCCTGAACTCATGACTTGGAGGTCAAGAGTTGTATGCTCTGGGGCCCCTGGGTGGCTTAGTTGGTTAAGTGTCTGACTTTGGCTCAGGTCATGATCTTGCGGTTCTTGGGTTTGAGCCCCACGTCAGGCTTTGTGCCTGACAGCTCAGAGCCTAGAGCCTACTTAGAATTCTGTGTCTCCTTCGCTCTCTGCCCCTCCCCCACTCTCCTCTCTATCTCTGTCTCTCTCTGTCTCTCTCTGAAAAATAAACATTAGAAATTTTTTAATTAAAAAAATTTGCATGCTCTACAGTCTGGGGCCTCTCAAGAGCATATCATTATTAACATATCCCCTATATCATAAAATTGTTTTCAAGAATATCCTTGTGATGAAACAATAAAAATGGCCAGAGAAAAATAGAGTGAAAATTCTCTTCAAACACCCTACATATGCTCATGACAGAAAAACATTGTTAATAAAAGTTGAAGCAAATATTATAAAAAGCAAGGGAAAATGTAATGGATTGATACTTTTAAATTAGATTTATGCTTTCATCTTGAAAAATGGAGGAAAGGGGTGTCTGAGTGGCTTAGTGAGTTAAGCATCTGACTCAGCTCAGGTCATGATCTCGTGGTTTATGGGTTCAAGCCCTACATCAGGCTCTGTGCCTCCCTCTCTCCCTGCCCCTCCCCTACTTGTGCTCTGTCGCTCTCTCTCTCAGGAATAAATAAACATTTAAAAAAATGGAGGAAAACTTATATGTACATACTGTTCAATCTTAGTAATTAATAATAAATAACATTATAGTCTTAAAGACTCAATGGCCTCACCAAAACTGATCTTTTCTGGGTTTTCAGGCAGCAAACAGTATACCTAGGTTTGTCAACCAATCTGTGTTTATAGGTAATCAAAGCACACTTTATGTTAGTTTTATTTCACATAAAGCAACAGATATAGAAATAGAAAAAGTCTTCAAGTCAAACATAAGGGAAAATTTAACGATCCATTTAAATTCCCAAAATTGCAACACTGTCTATATATTTGCTTCTTTGGGATAGATTCTAGCAGCATCCAAATGGGTCTGTGGTCCAGAAATTTAAAACAAATCTCCAAGTGGTCGCATAGAATGACAGATCAAAGCAATTCAGTTTCTAGGTTGTTGTCTTTACAATCATTGTGCCACCATTCTTGATTTTCAATTCACAGTATAAAAAATGCACACTACAAAAATATGTAGTTTTACAGGGTTTGGATGTATAGACTGATGGGGTTCTTGAACAAATGGCTAAGAAAGAATTCTTGAGATGCAAAAAGTTCATTAAAGCACGGGGGGCAGGACCTGTGAGAGAAGGAGCTGCACAGGGGTTGTGAGGAGTGACTGATTGTATAGTTTTGAGTTAGTGGGGGTTAGGAAAGGCATAAGTTTCTAAGGAATTAAAAGCAAGACTCTCAGGACCTTGAGGGGCTAGCTGCTGTTAAGGTTACTCTTAGTCTTTAATAAAACAAAAACAAGGAAGGAAGGCAGCCATGAGTTCCTTGAGCAAGGTCATACTCCGCATGTTTCAGGTGTCTCTCAGTGGGCTGCAAGCTGGAAGGTGATTTAATTTAAGCCACATTCCTCTTGCCTTTGTTTCCCTCATCACTGACGACAGCTGACGTGAGCCCCAGATCTGACCTATGACGTACTTCCTCGCAATACCAACGTGTTAGCTGAGTCCAAGGTCCCTGAGGCAATTACATAACTAGGCGTTTTCTGAATCAATTACTCAGAATGCAATGCGTATTACAAAATAAGAAGTTAACCTTTTCTTATTTGAAGCTTGCACATGTGGCATGAAGACTCAACAGTAAACCACAGCAGTGATAAGAGATTTTATCCCACCCATCGGGGCATGTGGAAAGCAGTCAAAACCTCTTAGCACAAAGCTTCACCTTCCAGAACATTTGGTATAGGGAATGGAGTCGTCCTGGAAGAGAACAGAATGCCAACAGAGGATGTCAGGAGATTCAGCCCTCAGGTGACAGCTCAGGGCAAGTCGTGGGGAGACTCAGGACCTTCGGCTTTGCCAAGTGGGTTCGCCTAACGACGTGCATAGAAAATGGAGCAGAGAGGAGAGGAAATAGTGATTCTGATGCTGAGTCCAGATCCTGGAGAACTCAGAAAATAAAAAGAAGAAAACAGTGTTTAAAATGGCACTGTGTGCAAATAAGACTAATCACAGTCATTCATGCAAATGAATTGCCATTTTCCCTAGTCATCGTGCAGCATATTAGCAGTCATCTGTATCACCATGTATGTGTCCGTTTACTAAATTTAATCAGACCGTTTGTCCTTCGTCATCACAGTTTATAGCTCATGTAGACTAACCTAGCCTATCTGCCCATAGGTTTAAAGAATTTAATGGAACATTTGTCCCATGAATTTTGTTCCCCATAAAAGCTGAATTCTAGGGAGCTCTGGGCTTTCTGCAGTTGGGAACTTCATCACTGTTGTCCACTTTTGTTGATACCTCTCTCCGTGGCCATCCATCGCAGCTGCTGCTGTGTGTCCATCTGTTGGAACTCAGGCTAACCTCAAAAGACAAAATGGGCATATCCAACGTTCCAACAAGAAATTCTTTAGTATTGTTTCACGGCAATTATTCAAGAAGACAAAAACGGGGAGCTTCTAAATGCTTGCATTACTGGCCACCAGGGAAGGCGATGATCACTTGTCACTCACGGAGCCACACACATGACAGCCATAGGTTCCAGATTTCCCAAAAGTCAGATTTCAGATATTCCGTCCTCCAGTTTGCGGTTCAGAAGGTAAGCCTTCTGAATTCAGGGCCCCTGACTATCCAGCCAGACATCACTTGAGTAATGGTACCAGAGAAGTGATGAAGGGACTTTGTGGCATGACAGTGCCACGTGCTCTGTAGTGTTGTTCAGTGCTAAACCTCCCTCTGAGAGGCAAATGGGATGACAGCGACAGTGTGCACACCGCCAGGCTGTGTCACGGAAGCTGGTCACACTCCGCAGCCATAGACTGAACCTCCACATGCAGACCCGGCTGCAGCAACTCAAGTGCTGTTCCCCGGTGGGTGCTAATTCCAAACAAGGGCATGATTTGGGAAATCACTAGACTCTCAGACACTGGGTCTCCTCTCAGTGCTATTCCTGTGTGATACCAATAGCATATCATTTTTACTATTGTTTTTAAAGTAAGCTCTATGCCCAGTGTAGGGGTTTGAACTCATGACTTGGAGATCAAGAGTTGCATGCTCTGGGCACCTGGGTGGCCCAATTGGTTAACTATCTGACTTTGGCTCTTGCTCATGACTTTTCTTAATTTATTTTTTGTTTTTTTTGTTTATTTATTTATTTTGAGACAGAGAGAGAGAGAATCTCAAGCAGGCTCCATGCTCAGGATGGAGCTCCACAGGGGGTTCAATCTCACAACTGCCAGATCACAACCTGAGTCAATATCAAGAGTTGAATGCTCAACCAATTGAGCTACCCAGATGCCCCCAACAAGCAATGATTTTATTTTTTTAGTTCTGTTTTTTATTTAAATCCAAGCTAGATAACATATAGTGTAGTGATGATTTCAGGATTAGAATTTAGTGATTCATCACTTACATCTCAACAAGTGTCCTTCTTAATGCCCATCTCTCAATTAGCCCATCCCCCCCCCAACACCCCTTAAGCAACCCTCAGTTTGTTCTCTGTATCTAAGAGTCTGTCATGGTTTGTCTCCTTCTCTGTTTTCATCTTATTTTTGCTTTCCCTTCCCTAATGTTCATCTGTTTTATATCTTAAATTCCACATATGAGTGAAAACAAGTCTTTCTCTCACCTGTTTCACTTAGTATCTCACATAGATACATCCACGTTGTTGCAAATGACAAGATTTCATTCCTTTTGATTGGCCCGTAATATTCCATTGTAAATATATACCACATCTTCCAATAAGCAACGATTTTAAATGATACTTATATGAGTTCCCTATTGCTGTTATAAGAAATTACCATAAACTGAATATCTTAAAACAATTTATATTTATTATCTTCAATTCTGTACTTCAGACATCCAACATGGATTGATGGGAGGGAACCTCTTTCCTCACCTTTTCCAGCTTTTAGAGGCTGCCCACACTCCTCAGCCCTTGATCCCTTGTCATACTCTGACCTCGGCCTCCATGGTCACATCTCAGATTCTCCTCCCTCCTGTTCTTTAGAAGGACCATAGTAATTACAACAGATGCACTCAGACAATCCAAGATACTCCAGGATAATGTCTCCGTAGCAAGATGCCTAAGATAACCACATCCGCAAAGTCCCTTTTGCCACATAATGGAAAGCAGTTGCAGTTTCCAGAATTGGGAGGTGGACATCGTAGAGGAGATAGGGGTGACTGTCCCACTTGCCACAATGATCAGAAAACATCAAAGCAAGGAAAAGCATTCTATTTTTTAAGTTTATTTATTTGTTTTGAGAGAAAAAGAGAAAGCGCATGTGCAAGTGGGTCAGGGTCAGAGAGAGAGAATCCCAAGCAGGCTCCATGCAGTCAGTGCAAAGCCCTAAGCGGGGCTTGAACCCACAAACCATGAGATCAAGACCTGATATCAAGAGTCCAGGATATTTAACCAACTGAGCCACCCAAGTGCCCAAAAGCATTCTTGATAAGTTAGTTGAAGCAAAATATGCAATCGGCATTATGTGGCGCATAAAAATGCACACATGGAGTAGGAAATCAAGTTTAAATATGAAAAAAGTTCTCTAAAAATAACAGGATTATGTATGATTTTCATCCTCCATCACTCTACCTCTATCTAGTCAATTATTTATTCAATGGTTTATTCTTTTTTTGAGAGAGAGAGCGTGTGCATGAGAGAACTTGTGAGTGGGGGAGGGCAGAGTGAGAGAGAGAGAGAGAGAGGACCCTAAGCAGGCTCCATGCCCAGTGTCAAGCGCACTGTGGGACTCCATCTCGTGAGATCATGACCTGAGTTGATACCAAGATTCAGACTCTTAACTGACTGAGTCACCCAGGTGTCCTTTTAATGGGGGGAGGGGGAGGGGGAAGAGTCAACACTTATTGGAACACACAAAGAGAGTAATTAAAATTAAAAAACAGCAAAGGTTTCCTTTATCTCAACAAATAATTACCTTAGGAGTCCCATTTTCATTCCTGATTTGAAATGAGAAGGAAATAAATAAATGAAGGAAAGCAAAACCCAGATTAGTTGGGTCAGATGGAAGAGTAATTATCACTTCAACGATTCGGTCAAAGAAACAAAGGTAGTATAGCTATTCAGAATATTGAAAGGGTTTTATGAGAATCTAGAAACCTAACCCTATATTGATTCTTTAAAAATTCTGCTTATCATCTAAACTTCACCATCAGCGTTTATAACAGCTCTCTTGAGACTTATTTCACATCCCATAAAAATCATACTTTTGAAGTATGTAAATTGTGGTTCTGAGTACACAAGAATACAATAACTACTACCTAATTTTACAACATTTTAGCCACCCTCAAAAGAAACCCAATACCCATTGGTAGCCACTCCCCATTCCTCCCTTCCCCCAGCCCCTGGCAGCCTCTCATCCACTTTCTGTCTCTATGAATTGATCTACTCTAAACATTTCTCATAAATGGAATAAGGGGTCTTCTGTGATTGGCTTCTCTTACTCAGCTTAATATTTCCAAGAGTCATCCATATTGTAACATGGGTCAGTATTTCATTAATTTTTATGTCTCTGTAACAGTCCAGTGTATGGATACACCTCATTTTATTATCCACTCATCAGTCGATGAACATTTGGAAGGTTTCCATTTTGGGGCTACCATGCATAATGTTGCTGTGAACATTTGTGGACAAGTTTTTGTGTAGACATAGTTTTCATGGTCTTTAATATATACCTGGGAGTCAAATTGCTGAGTCATATGATAACTTTATCTTTTCTTGTCTCCTTCCTTCCTTTCCTTCCTTCCTTCTTTCTTTCTTTTTCTTTCTTTCTTTCTTTTTTCTTTCTTTCTTTCTTTCTTTCTTTCTTTCTTTCTTTCTTTCTTTCTTTCTTTCTTTCTTTCTTTCTTTTCTTTTGAGAAACTGCCAAGTTGTTTTCCAAAGTGGCTGCACCATTTTCCCACCCCACCAGCAATGAAGGAGTTCAATTTCTAGAAATCCTCATCAATACTTATAATAACCTGTTTTTAAAATTCTAGCAAACTTGGCAGGTTGAACTGGTATCTCATTGTGGTTTTATTTGCATTTCCCTAATCATAATGATACTGAAACATCTCTTTGTGAACTTATTGGCCATGTGTATATCCTCTTGGGAGAAATATCTATTCAAATCCTCTGCCCATTAGTGTCATTGGGTTATTTGTTTTCTTCTTGTTGAGTTGAAAGCTTTCTATATCTTCCAGATACAAGTTCCCTTTCAGATGATTTGCAAACATTTTTCCATTCTGCAGGTGTGTTAGTTTTCAAAACCAAACACACTCTGGGCACACTTATTGAAGCCTATAACAACGACAGACAACTGATTCTGGCTATTACTCTCTTCACATTTATATTTTTCCTCCATTCCTTTCTTTCCTGTCTAAAGTGTAGTGTTACCATTCTGAAAATATTAATGTGATTGTCAAAGACAAATACTACCTTGACTTCAAATACATCATGGAGCTCCTCTCTATAAAGTCCTTGCTCTTTTTATCTTGCACTGCTGTTTTTCTTTCTTTGTATATGTAACAAACCACAAGAGAGAGAGAGAGACAGGTCTTTCTAATAAATGCTGTTGTCTTGTCTGTTACTCATAAAATCGAAGATTATGGCCCATCTTGCAGCTGTAGGCAGTCCCCACGCAGGCCTTCCGTCAAAATGCAGAACAACTGAGGATGAATGTCCTGCTCTGTTAGGGCTGTTTTTCCCTCTTCCGCCGTCATGGCCTCCTGCTATGCTCGGTAAACATGAAAACCTTTTCTGGAGCCATAATGCTTCACTGTGCAAGGGCTCATCTCTATCTCGGCGGTCTCAAAATTTTAATAACCCAGAAGTTTGTACTAAAAGGAATATCAACCAAAATAATTGTCCTGGAATAGGATTAGAATTATCCCAGATACTTTTTCCGCCTTCTTTCCTTCCTTCCTTCTTTCCTTCCTTTTTTCCTTCCTCCTTCCTTCCTTCCCTCCTTCTCTCTTTCCTTCCTTCCTCCCTTCCTTCTTTCCTCTTTCCCTCTTGTCTTCTTTCCTTCCTTTCTTCCTTCCTTCCTTCCTTCCTTCCTTTTTTCTTTTCTTTTCTTCTCTTTTCCTTCTTTCTTTTCTTTTCAGCTTTGCTCATTATTTTTCTGTCTATCCTCAGACAGCTATTGACATACTATCAACTCACGTCACTTCTTTCTTTCACGAGCTTCTCCTTTGACAAGATAACTGTAATCTTGAGGTCTTTATTGTGCTGTCAGCGCTTTTTCACTCCCTGGACCTTTGTTCAAACCTAAGCTGTTAGCATTTACTGTCCTCTCCCAATACTCCTAAAAGGCATTCTGATAAAATGGTTTCCATTGCAAGATATATCCTCACGGCCAGGCGGTGGTCATGTTCAGCCTTTGGTGACCATGGAGCATAAGGTGAAATACTTCACGAGGCCAAGTAAGAGTCTTCTCTGTTGTACAATTATTCGGAAAGGCTTACATTAAATTTCTCACTTGTTTTTAGGACTCGTAAGGACATTTATTCACTTTTAGGAAAAAATATCCAAGGACACCTGGGTGGCTCAGTCGGTTAAGCATCTGACTTTGGCTCAGGTCATGATCTCATGGTTTGTGAATTTGAGCCCCTCACCGGGCTCTGTGCTGACAGTTCAGAGCCCGGAGCCTGCTTTGGATTCTGTGTTTCCCTCTCTCTCTGCCCCTCCCTTGCTCATGCTCTGTCTCTCCCTCTCAAAAATAAACAAACATTTAAAAATATCCTGAAAGCCTATATAGCTGATTCTGTTGTCATTTCTTTTTTTTTAATGTTTTTTTTTATTTATTTTTGATACAGAGAGAGACAGAGCATGAGAGGGGGAGGGGCAGAGAGAGAGGGAGACACAGAATTGGAAGCAGGCTCCAGGCTCCGAGCTAGCAGTCAGCACAGAGCCCGACGCGGGGCTCGAACCCACAAACGTGAGATCTGACCTGAGCTGAAGCCGGAGGCTTAACCGACTGAGCCACCCAGGCGCCCCTCTGTTGTCATTTCTTTACACTTGACTCTCATTCATATAAAATTATCAGGAAGTTCCACTGTGGCTTATGAATTTGGTTAGCTAAATTATTAGTGGGACAACAAAATGGATTGTATTTGGACATCTGCATAGTGAATATTACATATCTAGTTAGCCTTTATCAGAACTATTAATAACATGAAATCATGCTTGTTATTAAATAAAAAAACAGGATGAACAATTATAGGTTCATTTTGGTAGCCATTATATAAATAAAAATGCTTTTAAAACATTGAAAGAATATACCTGAAACCACCATACCACTGTATGTTAACTATGCTGGAATTAAAATGTAAAACAAACAAAAAACATTGAAAGGAAATACACTAAAGTATTAATGTGCAAAGTATTAAAGTATCCATGATTGTTTTATTTGTCTGTCAGGAATTCCTAAGTGTTCTGCAAATACATTTTTCATTGGTTCTCAGATGCCTCCTTTCCCATGTAGCAGCTGTGAGATAGAGATGCACCTTACAATCCCTCTCCTCCGTGCAGCCCTAGGACCCGGTCACCATGGTTTGTACACAAATATCCAAACTGTAGACCGAGTGCCTGCAGGTTAGAAGACTATCTCAAGGTCAAGTAGAACACTCATTTAGCAACCCTGTATTGATAACACCTTTGTTCTCACGGAGGATGGAATCACATGGAAAATACAGACCTTGATGATCCTGTGTCAAAACTCATTTAGAGGAATTGTGCTGTCGGCTGAAGAAGTTTTAGTAGTACCTTGGCCAATTTATTTTGCTTATTAGAGTTCTTTGTGCATTCTTATCTTTGCACAAGAGGGATGTATGATTTATTTTTATTTTATTTTTCTATGTTTATTTATTATTGAGACAGAGAGAAACAGAGCATGACTGGGGGAGGGGCAGAGAGAGGGAGACACAGAATCAGAAGCAGGCTCCAGGTTTTGAGCTGTCAGCACAGAGCCCGATGTTTGAGCTCATAAACCATGAGATCATGACCTGAGCTGAAGTCAGACACTTAATCAACTGAGCCACCCAGGTGCCCCTGATTTTTTTAAATCTCAAGTCTGAAAGAGTCTTTTTCTAAAAACAAAGTTTTTAAGTGATGATCAAATTGGGAGATAGTGTATTTGTAACCATATTTTCCTTCTTAGGAGTATATACACTCATACTGCCTACAGTCTGTTATTTCTCTGTAGGGAAGTGGTCTGCGACTGATACAGTGCCTGTGTGACAAGGTCACCTAGAGAGTTTGGCTTCTTCAGTCTTGTTACTCTACCATTCCTGGGGCGTTCATCTCATCTATGTGGCTGTCTACCACACTCATGTGCCAGGAAGCAGGAAAAGGAAGGTGAGCAAAGAAGTATGCCCCTTCCTTTAGCCCAGATACAGGGGCCTGAAATATAGGCACATGACCCACCTAGCTGGTTGCAAGGGAGGCTGAGAAATGTTATCTATATTCTATATTAAGGATCAACTAACATATTTTTGTAAAGGGCCAGGTAGTAAATATTTTAACCACATAACATTTCCATTGCATTTTCTCCCTCCACCTCTTCTTCTTTCTCCTCTTCCTCCTTCTTTTCCTTGTCTTTCTTCCTCTTCTCCTTCTTCATCTTCCTCTTTTCCTTCCTCTTCTTCTTCCTTTTCCCCTTCCTTCTCCCTCCTCCTCTTCCTCCTCCTCTTTCTTCTTCTTTTTCTTCTTCTCCTCTTCTTCCTCCTTCTCCTCCCTCTCCTTCCTCTTTTCTTCTGTTTCTTCTTCTTCTTCTTCTTCTTCTTCTTCTTCTTCTTCTTCTTCTTCTTCTTCTTCTTCTTCTTCTTCTTCTCCTCCTCCTCCTCCTCCTCCTCCTCCTCCTCCTCCTCCTCCTCCTCCTTCTCCTCCTTCTCCTCCTTCTTCTTCTTAACAACTCCATTATGACGGCTAATTTATGGGTCAACCAGCCTGACTGGGCTAAGAGATGCCCAGATAGCTGATGAAATAGTACTCCTGGGTATGTGTGTGTGAGGGTGTTTGTAAAAGAGACTAGCATTTTATTTAGTAGACTGAGTAAAGAAGAAGACGTGGGTGGCACCATCCAATCCATCGGTGGCCTAAATGGAACAAAAGGCAGCAAATGGAACAAGAAGATAAAGGAAGGGAAAAATCTTTCTCTCCCCTCTTGAGCTGGAACTCCATGTTTTCCTGTTCTCTAAAGCCAGAGCTCCTGGTTCTCAGACCTTTGAAACCAGACTAAATTATCCTGTCAGCTTTGCTGGCTCTCCAGGCTGCAGATGGTGGGCGGCGGGGCTTCTTGGCCTCCATAATCATGTGAGCCAACTCATATGTACATATACAGAGTCTCTGAGGAACGCTGATACACGCTTACAACTATAAAAAACATTCTTAGCTTGTAGGCCATACAAAAACAGACAACAGGCCCACTGCATGCCAATCCCTATTTCAGATAGTCATGTACAAAGCTGCAAATCTAGAGTGTACCATTATTACAGAGTATTCGAGAGTGGGGCCGAGGAGGTGTGAAAATATATTAAAGAAAAACTAACTATCCTTGTCATAGCATATATCCATGTTAAGATAGTTGTAGAAATTTAAGAAAATCACTAACTTTAAATAATATGGGAGATGCTCATGACATAAGTTTAAAAGGCAGGTATAGGGGCTCCTGGGTGGCTCAGTCGGTGAAATGTCCTACTTTGGCTCAGGTCATGATACCATGGTCTGTGGGTCCAAGCCCCACATCAGGCTCTGTGTGGTCAGCTCAGAAGCTGGAGCCTGCTTCAAATTCTGTGTCGCCTTCTCTCTCTGCCCCTCCCCCACTCATTCTCTGTCTCACTCTCTCAAAAATAAATAAGTGTAAAAAAATTTTTAATAAAAATAAATAAAAGACAAGTACAAAGTTTACTGAATATTTTTAAAACCCTGAATACCAAAATTACACATGGAAAGAAACCTAGAAGGAAATGAACTAAAAACATTACTATTAACTCTCTTTGGTTGATTTGCTTCTGTGCTATTTCATACAATTTATCTTTCTATTTGTCTCAGTTGCCATAAGTTTATTGTAATGAGCACACATGACCATTTAAATGCAAAGTTTTAAAAAGTAAAAAAAGTCAATCATTTAGACTATCCCCTCATTTACATAGAAGGATAAATCCATAGATTTCATCTCATGTGATTTATGTCATAGTGATGTATTTAAAATGGAATATCTGTTAAAATTTCAGAGAGGCGCCTGGGGGGGGGGGGCTCAGTCAGTTAAATGTCCGACTCTTAATATCAGCTCAGGTCATGATCTCATGGTTGTGAGATTGAGCCCTACGTCAGGCTCCACACTGTCACCATGGAGCCTGCTTAAGATTCTCTCTCCCTCTTTCTCTGCCTCTCTTCTGCTCATACATGTGTGCTCTGTCTGCCTCTCAAAATAAATTTAAAAAACTTTTAAAAAAGATCTCCTTAAAAAAAAGAGAAAAGGTATACCTATATTAAAAAAATTATCTGAGCAAGGCGCCTGAGTGCTCAGTCGGTTAAACGTCTGACCTTGGCTCAGGTCATGATCTCGCAGTCCGTGAGTTCGAGCCCCATGACGGGCTCTGTGCTGACAGCTCAGAGCCTGGTGCCTGCTTCTGATTCTGTGTCTCCCTCTCTCTCTGCCCCTCCCTCACTCATGCTCTGTCTCTGTCTCAAAAATGAATAAACGTTAAAAAATTTTTTTTTAATTATCCAAGCTTAGAACTTAACTCAGATTTTATATGAAAACCAAATTATGTTTTTGCACATGTGTATACACTGAATTTTCTAAAACAGCAGTTACCCTATTTGAGGGAAACTTAAAATTTGGTGGGGTTTTTTTCAACTTTGCCAAGAGTTGCTTACCATTTTAGAAAATCATATCACTGACACCAGCACCGCACATATTAGCTAAGTCACAAATGCAATACCACTGAGTCTGCTACATTTGTAGCTATGACATTCATGGTGAACTTCCACAGAGGGGCAGGCACCTGACCCCATTATATTTTCTGGTATTGTTGTGCCCAAACATTTATGTATAAAATACATGTTATTTAAATGATTATCTTTTTATGTATCTTGATCTTCTGACCTCCTATGGGAAACCTATGTATAAACTGAGAGTGATTTTAGATAAGTTTATGGGTCTCTAATTGAAATCCTCAAAAAAGTAGAAGATAACTTGGCAAGGTGAGTCCAAAGCTAACTGATTTTTATTTCTGTGAAATTTTATTCCTACCAGTTTTTCTCGGGCTCCCTTATGTTACTGCTTTCAAACGGAGGATCGTCTGAGCTAGACTAAATCCAAGATGGCTTCACCACGTGACTGGCATAGCTTCTCATCCTCCTGCACATTGAAGTGACTTTGCTACACGTCTCAGGTAGTGTTTCCAAAGAATGAAGGCTGAAACCACAGCGGCTCTTGGGATCTATGACCCAGGAATCATACACCACCACTTCTGCCACATTTTTGGGGGTCAAATCTAACAGGCTAGCCCAGATGCAAAGGTGGGGTGGTGGATAAAAAGTCTCCACTTCTGAAAAGGAGGAATGGCAACATCACGATGCACCAGCAGATGCGTATGAGGATGGGCTGTGTAGCTATTAAACAATCTATTCAAAGACATTTTCTTGCATATAAATCTTCCCATTGGTCATTGGCCGTCAATAAAAGCCCTAGGAAGTCAGGCAAAAATCTCTTTCAAATAACAGCTTTTCAGCTGTTTGAAGAGAGCTGTAATATGACGTATAGGTCTTCTCTTCCTTTGTTCTTTTTGCCATTTCTCAACTTGACTTGTTAACTTTATTCTAGAATTATAGAATACACCAGAGCAAATACTTCTACTTGTCATTGAGGTATGAATACACTCAGTAGAGTGTTGAGTGTTCAACTCAGTGAAGGGTTACATCTATTTATATTATGCAACCATCACCCAGATCAAGATTTATAAAACATTTCTAGCAAACCACCAGCTCTTCTGTGCTTTTCCAAGTAAGTTCTCCACTCCCAACAGCACCAACCGTGTTCTGATACCTCTCATCATGAGTGGTTTTATCTGTTCCTGAACTTCATATAAATAGAATCACACTGTATTTATTCTTTTGTGTCTGACTCATGGAACTCAACATAATGTCTATACGCATCATCGATATTGTGGGTAGCGCTAGTTCATTCTGTGATATTGCTAGGTCTAATTTTATATTCTACGAAAACATCACAATTTTTTCATCCATTCCTGTTAATGGATATTGGGCTCTTTCCAGTTTTAGACTCCCATAACTAAAGTTACTGAAAATGGCTCTCAGCATGGATCCACCATGCCGGTAAAGTCTGTGAGCCCGACAAAGGAAACAATCAAGAAAACTAATAGGCAACCGACAGAATGGGAAAAGATGGTTGCAAATGACATATCAGATAAAGGGCTAATATC
>NC_043709.1:116001576-116043988 GCF_006229205.1 Suricata suricatta
AACTGAGGGTTGAAGGGGAAGGGGGAGGGGGGAAAAGAGGTGGTGGTGATGGTGGAGGGCACTTAAGGGGAAGAGCACTGGGTGTTGTATGGAAAACAATTTGACAATAAAATATTATTGGAAAAAAAAAAAGTCTGTGAGCCCGAGTTTAGGCCCCGGTGAGCCTAAACCTGTAATAAAGCCCTTTGAAAAAAAAATAAATAAATAAATAAAATAAAGTTACATTGGTGTACCTGTTTTTTTGGTAGACCGATCCATTCATCTCTCTTGAGGACATAGTCAAGAGCCTTTGGCATATACTGCTGGCTTTCTAGAGCCACTCCCAGCAGCAGTGGATGGAACAGAGCCCAGAAATAAACCCATGCATAAATGGTCAATTAATTTTTGACAAAGGAGCCAAGAAGATATGGGGAAAGAATAATCTCTTCGATAAATGGGGCTGGGAAAACCAGACAGTCACATGCAAAAGAATGAAACCAGGTCACTATCTTATGCCAGACACAGATGGATTAAAGACTTAAATGTAAGACTTGAAACCATAAAACTCCTAGAAGAAAACATAGTTGGTAAACTCCATGACATCAGTCTTGATACTGAATTTTTGGATCTCTGGCTCCAAAAGCAAGGGCAACTAAAGCAAAAGTAAACTACTGAGATTATATCAAACTAAAAAGCAAGGAAAACCACCAAGAAAAGGAAAAGGCAACCTGTAGAATGAGAGAAAATATTTGCAAATCATATATCCAATAAAGGGATAATATCCAAAATATGTAAATAAGCAAACAACAAAATAGGAAAACAAACAATCCAATTAAAAAATGGGTAAAAGATCTAAACACACATTTTTCCAAGGAAGACATACAGATGGCCCATAAGCACATGAAAAGATGCTCAAAATCACTAATCATCAGGGAAATGCAAATCAAAATTACAACAAGATATCACCTCACACCTGTCAAAAGAGCAAAAATAAAAAAGACAAGTAATAACCAGTGTTGGCAAGGATGTGGAGAAAAGAGAACCTTCACATGATGTTGGTGGGAAAGTAAACTGGGGCGACCATTATGAAAAACAGTATAAAATTTCCTCAAAATATTAATAAGGCTACCATATGATTCAGTAGTTCTACTCCAGTGTGTTTATCCAAATAAAATGAAAACACTAATTTGAAAAGGAATATTCCCCCCTATGGTCATTGTAGCATTATTTGCAAATAGCCAATATGGAGAAAACCTAAGTGTTCATCGATAGATGAATGGCTAAACGTGGTGTGTGTGTGTGTGTGTGTGTGTGTGTGTGTGTGTACTACTTCACATCTTTACATGGATAAATATGTTGTCTCTCTCTATTCTCTCTCTATAATGTCTATTCCTCCACTACAAAAACAGTGGAAAACTCCACTACAAAAAGGATATCTTGCCATTGTGACAACATGGATGGACCCTGAGTGTACTAGGCTAAGTGAAATAAGTCAGCCAGAGAAAGACAATACTGTATGATTTCACTTACATGTGGAATCTAGAAAACAAAGAAACAAAACAAAACAACAAAATTCACGGGAAACACTGGTGATCATCAGAAGGGAAGGGGGTTGGAGGTGGGTGAAACGGGTGGCTGAGGTCAACTGTATGGTGATGGGCAGTAACTAGACTTATTATGGTAATCACTTTGTAGTATATACAAATATTAAATTATTATGTGTACACCAGAAACTGATACATGTTGTGTTCCAATTTTACCTCAATAAAAAGTGTTTTCAAATGGCCTAAAGAAATGTTTGTGGAACACATAGAGGTAGTAGAAAGTATACCACGTGTTAAATTAATGATTGGGGAGTTTAATTCCAATTTTTTCCGTTGGTCCATATGACATAACTTGTATCTGCATAGGTATCTTTAGATGTTCAGTAAGAATGTTAGTGACCTGTTTAATTTGGCCACAATGAAGAAAAAACTAAGATTATGTACTCTAAACCACAAGACAAATCTAAATTATTATCTGATTAAAAGTGAATAATTTGGGGGGCACCTGGGTGGCTCAGTTGGTTGAGCTCACATCAGGATCAAGCCCCACATCAGGCTCTGTGCTGACAGCATGGAGCCTGCTGGGGATTCTCTTTCTCTTTCTCTCTGCACCCCTCACCCCCTCTAAAATAATTTTTAAAAAGGAATGACTTTTCAGCCGGGTTGATTTCCCTATTCTGACATCTGAGGTTGCTAAGACTACCTTGGAGGAGCCTTGTGGTAGCTTAAAAAAAAACACACAGCAATTTCACTGAAAAGTGTGAATTTGCAAAACCCATTATTTTCGGATCATGAGCCTAATATAGTAGCACAAAACCTTACCTTTCCTTTTCTGTGACACAGCTGTCATCTTCGCTTTGACCATGGTTGTTAATTTAGTCTATGACTACTTCAGTTCCAGCTGAGCAAAAGAAACTGTAGTTCATTAAAATCCATTTCTCAATTCAAACAACTGCCAACCATACAAGCTGTCCCAGCAATTAAGGAAATGTAAAGTGATCCCCCACAGAGAGGAATGAAGTCAAGATAGAAGCTAGGCCAACAAATCATTTTCTCCTTACAGCTTCCCAGAAAAGCTTTGGCAGGGAATTCGACCAGACCATGAACTAGAATAAATAGATGAAGGTTTGTTTATATCATGCCTCTATATATTCACCACATGAAAGGACTTTTCTTCCCTCTCCCTCCCCCCCCCAGGCCCCCCACTGATTCTACCAGATCCTGGATTCTGTCCAGATTCCATACACTTCCGGTAACTTGCTGCAATCAAGCGTTACACTATCAAGAAATCTGGAGAGTCTTAAGAATGATCATGGCATTGGACAGATCACGTCCACACTGCTTTACTTCTGAATTCCCTTCATGATAAATTCAAATAATTCTCAAGTGGCTATAATTCTGCTTTTATGATGCCTTCTCATAACCGAACTATACATTTTTTGCACTTGAAGTAATTCAGTTGTGCCTTTCCACATAAGAAAATATGAATTCTACACACAACTTTTGCAGTGATTGTTTTTAAAGTCATTTATTCTACGTTTTCCTAAAAAAATCATTTTATTAAACACCACACTGCTACCATCCTGATAGCATTGTTTTCCATGACCTTAATTTTAATACCTCTCCGGGTTGTTTGCTTGATTTGTTTTAGAAAAAACGTGAGAACTTGAACCGACTTTATTGCCATGAATGACTCACTTTGAAACCTTGTTTAAACGAGACATTAATAATCAAATACAAATTTGTGCTCCTTCAAGTCTGACCATGCAGAAGCTGCTAGGAATCCATGAAATCAATACAGAAATGTAGAATTGTGGTTGCACCCCAGACAATTTACCAGTTACTATGTCTGCCCTAAACCCCACAATTTCTCACCATGCCCCTCTGGCCTTCCTTACCTCCTCTTTTTTCTGCTGCAGACACAGAGACACCCCTACACACTCATCTGTTATTTGAGAGATTTAAATCAACCTGATAAGAAAAATGTATGTTGAAAATTAAGTGGTCAATTTCTTCTTTCATATCCTATACATCATCCCTCCCTCTCTGAATATCTTTCAACTACCTACTGTGCAGAATCGACACAAAAATAAACGTGCACGGGCGCCTGGGGGGCTCAGTGGGTTAAGCATCCGACTCTTAATTTCAGTTCAGGTCATGATCTCATGGTTCATTAGATTGAGCCTGCAGAGGACTCTGAGCTGAAATTAGAATCCTCTCTCTGCCTCTCTCTGATCCTCTCCTCTTTCTCTCTTTCTCTCTCTCTCAAAATAAATTAATAAAACTTTAAAATAAATAAGATAAACATACAGACCAATGGAGTAAGACACAAAGCCCCAAATAGATCCTACTCTATATGAATTTCTATGGTGTCAAATAATAGAAACATCACAAAGGGAAAATGTAAAATTTGTGTACACCAAAATGCTTGTGTTCCCTGGCAGGGGTTGGGGATGGCGGGGGAAGTTGCAGAAAACTTACAATTACAAGGCAAAATGGACAGGAAAATAAATTAAAGTAAAACTAACAGACAAAAGAAATAAATCTCTACCAGAGAGACAGCTCTTTCACATGAATCAAGAATTCCATAGCCACAAAAAAATGTGCGTCATAGAAATCAATATTAAGACAGCTCTGAAGTACCATTTTATACCTATTAAATTAGTTTCAGAAAACATTTCATAAATGCTGGGGAGACCCAAAAAAAGAGTAGCGTTAATAACACTGAATACTAGTATAAACTTCTGCAAAAGTAACATGACAAAAAATGCATCCAGAATTATTAAAACATTCATTCCATTGAACCCAGTAATGTAATTGATTGATAATTATTCTAAGAAAATAATTCAATAGAAGCAAAATCTATCTGCTGAAATGAGTTCCCTTCAGAATTATTTTTATAATAATGCAACTGTATAATTATAAGAAAACAGTTTAACACATGAAAACATTATCTGCTAGAACTTGCTCACTGCCTAATTATAGTGGTGGAAAAGGAAAAGCCTAGAGTCAGATTAATATCCCAAAAGGGTAAATGATGTAAATAATCAGTTTCATGAAATATAATATTGCTATTTTAAATAGTAATTATAATGCTATGCACAGATCTAAAAATGATATCAGTAGAAAATTATGTGATTATGAATATATGAAATTATAGAGTGGAATTATGGACTTTTTCTTCCAAATCTTCTTTGATTTAAACAAAAAAAGTCTTGGGGAGGGGCGCCTGGGTGGCTCAGTTGGTAAAGCATCTGACTTCGGCTTGGGTCATGATCTCATGGTTCCTGAGTTCCAGCCCCGAGTCAGGCTCTGTGCTGACAGCTCAGAGCCTGGAACCTGCTTTGGATTCTGTGTCTCCCTCTCTCTGCCCCTCCGCTGCTTGCACTCTGACTCTTGTCTCTCTCAAAAATGAATAAATATTTTTAAAAAATTTAAAAGTAATATCATTAAAAACTTTTTTATTTTGGGAGAGAGCGTGTGCAATGCCCATGCGTGCATGAATAGGGAAGAGGCAGAAAAAGAAGGCGAGAGAGAGAAAATCCAAAGCAGGCTGTGCTCTATCAGCTCAATGTCTAACACAGGGCTGAAACCGACAAACTGCGAGATCATGACCTGAGCCGAAATCAAGAGTCCCACGCTTAAGCAATCGAATCGCCCAGACACCTCTAAAAATACTTTTTAAAAATAAAAATGGGGGCCCTTTGTAAATAGGTCTATAGGAATCTCAAGTGAAAGCAAATTTTCCTCTGAGGCATACCAAGGTTTTTCAACTTGTGTCCACTTCTTTTGGGACACTGGCATCTGTCACAATCTGCTTTGACTATGTGACAAATGGAACACCCGTGACTGTCACTGCCCCATCTGGCCCATCACTTCCCGCATGTGAATCTGTGTTTCTCCTAGGCCCCACTAGCTCGATATCGTCAGGAACATGACCCGGGAGGCCACATGTGACATGGGGCACAGCCGTGAGCTAGGAGACTGCGTCCCCAGGTTTCTTTTGGCAGCGAGTTGCATATGGATCCATTTTCAGCTGACAGTAAACTGCTGGGACTTTGAATATCTTGGCTAGAGTAGCCAGCCCTCCTACCTCCTGACTTCCAGTTTGAGGATTTCTAATTCATTTTCGCAAGGGTTTAGTAGGAGAGTTGGATCCGTCAGGCAAAGGTTCCACGTTAGAAGCTCCCATGCAAAGAATCCCGATTCTACTCTCCCCTTTAATGACAGCTTTTCTGTTTTCTCATCTGATATCCCTCTTTTTCCGGTTTAGATTTTAGTTTTTCACTGGATCAAAAGCTCAGAATTTTGGCATCAAAGGTACATGCCGACGAGCATTTGAAAATGTCCTTCCCAACATCAGAAGGGAGAAGGAGCATTCGTGGCTGACCAGTCCTTGGCCAAGTATAGCAGGTGGGTGCTTGGCAGACAGGGCTGAGTCATCTAGCACCGAAGGTCGAGAAGAGGCAGAGGATGTCCAAGCTTATGGCCATGGAGCGCATTCGTTTGCCAGAACTTAGTCCCTGGGCCTCTTATGGTTCAAAGAGTTTAAATGTCAGTGTGATTACAATCAGTCAGTTGGTATAGGTCAGACGAGGGATTGCCGTCTCTGCTCCAAAGCCTGGGAATTTCCCTAGGGACCTTGTAATTGTAGTTTAAGCCTGCTTGCCCTCGACAGTGGGAGGGCCTCACGGAGCTGGCGAGATGATTTAAGTACCTCTAAACAGAAGTAAGGAATAAAAAATATGAACTCTTAAGCAGGAAAAAAAATGGTTTTTAATTTTAAAAATCACAAAGTGTACCATGAACCTTATCTGATACAAATAAAACAGAAGCGTGTGACTTTCAGTGTGTAATCAACTTTTCAGTTCAGTTCATCTCATCACAGTAGATGTGTGATCAGAGGCAAATCTTGTTTATTCTTTGACTTAGCCTACAATATTTGAGACCTTTTTTAAAAAAAAAAAGTGCTATTAAACAGTACCCGAATTCAAAGTAAACTTTATTTATTTCCAAAATATGTTTTTATGTTTATTTGTTTTTGAGAGACAGAGGGACAAGAGTACAAGCTAGGGAGGGAGACAGAATGTGAAGCAGGTTGCAGGCTCTGAGCTGTCAGCAGAGTCAGATGTGGGACTCGAACCCATGAACTGCAAGATTGTGATCTGAATCGAAGTCAGATGCTTAACCAATTGAGTCGCCCAGATGTCCCCCAAAGTAAACTTCAATATGGTGACCTATCCTATAAGCGTTTCTGACCCTGCCCTCCCTACAGGCCTCATTCCATCATAATTTGCCCTATCAGAGGGACCAGCAAACATTTGTTTTATGTCTCCTTCATGACCTGAGCTCATCCATCTCTCCATCCTCCTCTTCTGTCAATTCTCAGAAGAGAACTGGTGTAGAAACCACACAGAACTACATGGTATTTTCTATCCCACACCCTCCTCCAGAATTGCGTGCCTCTGTCCAGCCTTTGCCACTTACATGAAATCTACATAATCCTTCAATACTCAGCTGCAGCCCTAACATGCACTTACAGAATCCAGTCTTCTGTCGATTGAACTCATTCAATAAGCATTTCAGTGCCTACTCTGTGCCCAGCTGTTCTAGGTTGGAAATGCAGCAATGAAAGAAAACAAAAAGACATTAGGCCAGATTACAGTCTGGCCTCATTGAGTTAACAGTCTATCGAGGAGACACAAACTATATAGATATGTAGTTTGCCAAGTGTTAGGGACAACTAAGGTGGGGTATAGTGGACAGAGAATACAGTGGAGGGAAGAGGGTTGTTATTTCACAGGGCACTCTGGGATGACTTCCCTGATAAAGTGATAATTTGAGCAAAAACTTAAAGGGAACACAAGGGGTAACAGCAAGTGCAACAGCCCTGAGGCAAAAGCATGGATGGCATGTGCCAGGAACAGCACGGTGTCCAGTGTAACTGGAGCAAAGTAGCAAAGGTGAAGGAGGAAGAAGGCGATTGTGCTGTTGGGGAGAAGGAACAGATGACGCAGAGCTCCTGGGCTGTCCTTAGAATATTGGACATACTCTGAGCAAGGTGGGGAACAACCAGGTTTTGAGAGGAGGGATGATATTATTTTACTTTTGTTTTAAAGATAACTCTGCTATGCTAAGAGCAGACTAAAGGGAGCAGGGCTTGCCTTGAGGGAAATAGGAGATTTGGCACAATGACTCAGGCAAAATAACCCGGTGGCCAGACCTGGAATGGTAAAAGCAGCGGAGTTATGAAATGTTTGTATTCTGGATATATTTTGAAGGTCAAGCCAACAAATTGTGAGTTATGAGAGGAAGCGATCTATCGATGATGACTTTAGGTGAGAGGGACAGGGCACTAGAGTGGGTGTTCACTGATATGTAGGACTCCCACTAATGCGTATCTTTGGGGGAAATCTAGACCATGTCGTCTGTATTTTCTGTCTGTGTTAGACGGTAAGTTCATATGTATAACTTACTTGCTTCCAAATTCTGAGAATTATTTGAGAGTGTACCCTTCCTCTTTCACTTCTCCCCAGTCACTGACTCTGAAGCTTCTTTCTCTTTTTTCTTTTATATTTTTATGATTTTTTAAAAATGTTTATTTGTTTTAGAGCCGGGGAGGGGGCAGAGAGAGAAAGGGAGACAGAGGATCCAAAGTGGGGTCCTTGCTGACTGCAGAGAGTCTGACACGGGGCTCAAACTCACAAACTCTGAGATCATGACCTGGGCTGGAACCAAGAATCGGACTCCTAACTGAATGAGCCACCCAGGAGCCTCTGAAGCTTCTTTCTCAGCAACATCTCATATGTCGCGCCCGCCTTCACTTTTCCTCTGGTCTTTCTTCAGTCTAGGCTCTTGGGACTCATTGTTTGCCATAAGGCTGCAACTTCCTAATTGGTTTCCAGCCTTCAATGCTCGGCTCTTCCAGGCTCTGCCATGATGATGAAAATGCACAGAGGGAATGGTCCCCACCACATTAGCCAATCTCTGATGGCCCTTGCCTGCCTGTCGAACAAAGACCATGCGTCTCCTCTGGGCAAGAATTCTCCCAGCATGCTTTCTCAGCATGGCAGAGCACACGCCCCTTTCTGCTGGGTACATGCCTCCGGTCTCAGATTTTTGGGTTTGCACAGCCCCCTCTTCCGAACCTGCCCCAGCCCCAAACTCACTTCTAACTGTGCATGTTGGAATGTTTTCAATCCTTTTCATATCCATTATTCCAATAGCTTCAAGCCTCAGCCAGTAAGAACTAATCTTTTCCTCTCCTCCATATTCACACCCCTTGGGCTCCTGCTTAGCACCTCTTCACTGGTGATTTATGTATGTTTCTATATCTCCTTTTGGGTAGTCGCCAACTGTATGAGAATGCAGAATTCATTTTATTAACCACGTCTCTGCAGTTTTCAGCAAAGCCCTGCTCAGAATAGATCCACAATAAATATTCGTAGTAGGTTTAAATAGCATATTTCGACTTGCAAGGAAAACAGCCTCAATATTAAGAAAAGATTTGCAGAGTTTTCAGTTGGTCCCCACCCACACATACCCGGGACGCATAATTATTCTGTAAATGCATTTTCTTTTATAGGATATTATTTATTGTCATAGTCTGTTTAGAACAAAACCACCACAACAATGTAAGTATTTTAAAGGTCATATTCAGATAGTCTCAATAAATATAAGCCTCTCCAGAGTAATATTTAGAAAACATTGTAAAATAAATTAGATGTTTGGTTCCTCTGAGGCCGAGCATGTTTTCATTTTTGTGAGCCAATAAGAAAAATATTGATTTTTTTCTTTCTTTGCTGGAAAAAAGAGTCTTTAAAACACATCAGGCACACAGCTTCCATGCTGCAGAAAGCCAGATGTCGAAGGGCACTGAGATGGAGAATTAGTATCACATTTCCTAACTTAAGGGTATCTTAAGGGAAACTGATGGAATGTTGTGAGTTGGCAACTTCAGGCTTGCTGGTGTTACCTTTCATTTTGTCAGTGGCATTTCTATTCCTGCAACCTTTGTTACAGCCCTCGCTTCTCCTCGATCCTCATCACCACGAACAGTTCTTTGGTGTCTAAATTTCTGCAGCATTATCTGTGAGTGATTACAGTTTTGTTTCTTTCTCATCCATACACTTTCCCTGCTTGCCCCCTCATTTCGCTGGTCAGGACTTCCAGAACAAGGCTGAACTGAAAATGTGATAGTAAGTACACTTGTTATAAGAAGAGAAAAATGTTCACTTGGTCATGGTTTACTATGATGTCTGGGGTAGGGTCTTTGGAGGTACTCGTTATGGGACTAAGGAAATCTCTTTTACTCAGAGCTGGAAGGACGCAGCATCCAGAAGCATGAGTGTTTACAAGATTATCTACGAGGACCCCCAGCAATCCCCTTCCTAGCCCCCGAGACCTCCTCAGATGCTTAGGGACTCAGTATTCCCCTGCTTTGCCCCCTCTGTTCAGCAAACTCTTGCTATCAGTCTTACGGTATAAAGATGTAGTCTATTTTACGAAGATAAATAAGCAGCAAACATTCAACTGGTAAAGTAGGAATAGACAGCAATGAACTCCATAGAAAATACGGCTAGTGTAAAAAGATGATCACTAAGGCATAGTTAACATGCAAATTTATGCAACTTATATCCTGCAGTATTTCTAAATTTGACCTGCAAAACTCTCTGATATTCTTTATAATAAGTTTTCCATTGAGTTTAAAAAACAATCCTATCATTTCCTCACAGGGACTAAAGATTTCCTAACACTAGGATTTGAAAAAAAAAAGAATTTTTGAATGCACTTTCCATGTGTAGAGGATGGTACACACAAACCCCAAAAGAAAGGTGGAAGCTCATTGTAGTTTTCCTCAAGGTGATCAGAGGGCATTATTCCAAACAAACCTTCTAAACACGATTTTTCAAGCTGTCCAAATATTTGCAACTAAGTAGCTTATGACTACTGTTCCTTTTTTTTAACTTTTCTTTTAATGTTTAATTATTTTTAAGGGAGAGAGAGAGAGAATGAGGAAGGGGCAGAGAGAGAGAGAGGGGGAGACACAGAATCTGAAGCAGGCTCCAGGCTCTGATTGGTCAGCACAGAGCTCCATGTGGGGCTTGAACTCACGGAGAACAAGATCAGACCTGAGCCTAAGTTGGCGCTTAACCCACTGAGCCACCCAGGTGCCTCACAACTTCTTGATCCATGAGGGGCGGGGCATTCACAACTGTTTGGAGCAATGATCTTACTTTCATCAAATGAGGTGGTAATTCTCCCAGCTAGAATTTTTGTTTTAAATATGAGCTGTGCCATACACATTTCAGTTATAATTAATCTCAGTCAAAGGCCGATTCCTTACTGATTATAGATGAACATAAATGATCTCACTCTCCCTATGGAGAGGTGACTTGGTTTCCCTCCCGTGGGGTCTAGGCCCAGCTGAGTCTACTTGAGTCACAGAATGTGCTGTAAGTGATGTCCTCTATAAGGACAGCCTCTCCTTCCTTCCCCTGGGGACACGAGCTCTCAGAACCCAGCCACCCAGGGGAAGCCAGCCCATACCGAAAGTCCATGCATAGGACAGCTAGTAGAGAGGGCACCCGGTGGCTCAGCCAGTTAAGCCTCTGAATTAGGCTCAGGTCATGATCTCGCGATTCGTGAGTTCAAGGTCCACATCAGGCTCGCTACTGTCAGCGCAGAGCCTGCTTCCGATCTTCTGTCCCCCTCTCCTGCCCCTCCCCTGCTTGCACTCTCTCAAAAACAAATAAACATTTAGACAAAAAAAAAAAAGAAAGAAAGAAAGAAAAGAAAAGAAAAGAAAAAAGAAAAGGAAAGAAAGAAAAGAAAAGAAAAAAGGAAAGCCAGTAGAAAGCCCCCGCTCAGCTCCCCAGTGGCAGTCAGCGTCCAACACCAGCCACAAGTGTAAGTCACTGTGGACGTTCTGGCCCATTTGAGTCCCCCATGGATGGTAGCCTGAACTAGCGTCACATGGGCCAAAAAAAAGCCACCCAGCTGAGCCCAGTCAACTCAGAGGATGTGCGAGGGAGACAGGACTGTCGTATATGACATTAAGTTTTGGTATGGTTTCTTCACTCAGTAAGATGTATAATAAAAGTGCTTCCCACTCACATTTCACTTCACTGCACACAGTCCTCTCTCTGCTACCGCCACTCCAAAGGTCCTGCTCTGGTCAAGTTCCTCATTTAATAAATCACTGGGGGAAACTAGCAGGCTGCTTCCCATTCCTGCCTTTCTGAAATCCGTGCAGTATTTGGTTAAAGAGGTATCCCAGGGGGCACCTGGGTGGCTCAGTGGGTGGTTAAGTGTCTGACTTCAGCTCAGGTCATCATGTCATGGTTCATGGGTTCGAGCCCTGCATCCGACTCTGTGCTGACAGCTCAGAGCCTGGAGCCTGCTTTGGATTCTGTGTCTCCCTCTCTCTCTGCCCCTCCCCCGCTTATGCTCTGTCTCTCTCTCCAGCCAACGGCATCACTACCAATAGGCTGAGACACAAAACACACCCCCACCAACAAATATTTCCATCTCAAAATGAAAGTAGATTCATGCTCGTATCTGAGGGTACAGGCAGACAAAAGCTGAGTGAAAAAGGGGAGCCCAAATGTGCAAATCACCTCCGTGCGTGACAAGGGCAAGGTCCCTCCCTTGTCCCCTGCCACATACCATCCCACGCTGGGGAGAGGGACAGAGGCCGAACTCCGGGAGTGCTGTTAGAATAATGGGAAATTCAGGCAGGTAAAATTAGACTCTGATCATACGCCACAACACTCAGCATTTCAAATGAAAAGAAAGTTACACCAGCCGTAGAACTGTAATAAGAGAAAACGTACTTGAGAAAATGTACTTAAGGTTTAGAGGTGTCTACGTCTTTTGGAACAAAATATAAAGTCAGAGAAAAGACTGGCAGGTTTTGTGCTTTCTAAACAAAGCTAATCATAAGACGCTCAACGGAAAAAAACGTATCTGGTAAAGTCTGCACGTAGATGACTTACGTATGCACTTATGCATCAATAAAAATGACTAATAGTTCGACAGAATGGGGGACAAACAATATTCCTGAAAAAATTCACATGAGAAATACAAATAATCACTACGTATATGAAAATATGTGCAATTTTAATAATCAGGGGTGCATAAATTGGAAAAAATTAAGATTTGCACAATTTTGCGCATGAATGTGAATGGTGCAGGTGCGCCCATACCTTGCTGTTGGGGATCGAATCGATAACAGCTTTTTTTGGAACACAAGTTAGCAGCATCAACCAAAATTTAAAATGGGTGTTCCCTTTACCCCAACAATTTGATGCATAGGAGTCCCTTACATGTATGTATTTGCACAAAGAAAGGTACACTGTTCTTGGGTCTGTTACTTACCCTCTCCGAGACTAATCCTTTATTGGCAAAATGTTTATTATAATAGTATGTACCTCACTTTGTTGTTATTTTTAAGTGAAGTAAATTAGTCCGTGGTCTGGTACAAAATACATTTCAATGAATGTTACACTGATATTACTATGATCACACTACCATTTAATTACGATACGGTTATGTCTGTGTCCTTGTAACTATACACAAAATGCACCTCAGTGTAGAAATACATGTTATGGAATGGCACGCACATGTGTGTACATGCAACTCTCTAAAGTGTGCAAGCAAAATTATATAAAATACGTACAGATTACTTCATCGAACAATTGTGTGTGCATGTGTGTGTGAGTAAAAAGGAAGAGAAAATGTGTTTAATAGGGGTCTATAAAGAAGGGTGCCTTGGGGGCTCAGTCGGTTAAGCATCTGACCCTTGATTTCAGTTCAGGTCATGATCTCATGGTTTGTGAGTTCGAGCCCTGCATCGGACTCCACACTGACAGTGTGGAGCCTGATTGGGATTCTCTCTCTCCCCCTCGGTCTCTGCCTCTCCCCTGCTTGTTCTCTCTCTCAAAATAAATAAGTAAACTTAAAAGAAAAAAGGTCTATAAAGATACCAAGCTGTTATTAAAGCCTGAAGTACTGGAAAAAGGGGGAAAAGAATATTTTTTTTTACCCTGCGTCAGCCTGTATTTGAATTTTGACCTTTCTAAACAGCCAATATAAGCTGGTACCTCTAAAACTAGTGAGCTTGCTTCATCTCAAACCACAACAGGACCATATGACTTCAGTTCTAACCAGTCTGGTCATCTAGTTTTTCAGATTAGAAATGACAGAAGATAGGGGTGCCTAGATGGCTCAGTTGGTTTGGCATCCAGCTTCAGCTCAGGTCATAATCTCATAGTTCATGGGTTCGAGATCCACGTCAGGTTCAGTGCTGACAGCTCAGAGCCTGAAGCCTGCCTCAGATTCTCTCTCCCTCTCTTTTTGTCCCTCCCCTGCTCATACTCTATCTCTCCTTCTCGAAAATAAATAAACATTAAAAAAGTTTTTGAAAAAAGAAATGACAGAAGATCATTTAAAATCCAGATTTGCACAGCATTAAGGATGATAGAGATTTACATCTAATTTTTCTAAATGGGGACTAAAGATGAGCTTAAAAGTTTTTGGAAAACCATTTTATTGCTAACAATGGCAGATTGATGAGGCATTTCTGAATACAAATTATGTCATATTCTGATTAAGGAACTCTTCATTTGAGAAACCTAAAAATTCTTAATGCCACATGTACAGATTATTAAAAAAATATGCTGACATAATGGAATTCTCCAAAAGGATCTCTTGCTGTAAAGTCGGCAGTCACATACCCATGGCCCTGGGGCTGCTCTCAGTGGATCAAAGTCCTAGAAGGACTGATGGGCGGGGGAGGGGGCGGCCAGTCTGGCTGGAAACTACCTCACCACAGATCCTGCCTCAGTTTAGTCACTATCAAAAGATACACCCATCAGGATACCACATCTATTCTAAAAGAGGTCACTTTATAGATGCCTCCTTTCCACCGCTCTACCAAATGGAATGATGTCCTTCTATGTCTAATCAAGATAAGAAAAATCAATCATTAAGTATAAGCTATCTTTCAAATCAATATAAAAAATACATATGGGGGGGCGCCTGGGTGGCTCAGTTGGTTGAGTGTCCGGCTTCGGCTCAGGTTATGATCTCACAGTACGTGGGTTCGAGCCTCGCGTCGGGCTCTGTGCTGACAGCTAGCTCAGAGCCTGGAGCCTGTCTTCAGATTCTGTGTCTCCCTCTCTCTCTGACCCTCCCTTGCTCGAGCTGTCTCTGTCTCTCAAAAAAATAAAAATAAAAAACATTAAAAGAAATTTAAAAAAAAAAAAGAAAAAAGAAAAATACATATGGGAAAATAAAATGTTACCAAGACCATTATCTGTAAGTTATAGTAAATTCTACCTGAGAAACAAGTGGGTTGAGTACAACGGCAGAAATTTCACCAGACGCAATAGAATTGTTATAAAACCATTAAAAAGCAGGGGGGCCTGGGCGGCTCAGTCGGTTAAGCCTCCGACTTTGGCTCAGGTCAGATGTCACATTCGTGGGTTCAAGCTCCGCATCAGGCTCTGTGCTGACAGCTAGCTCTGAGCCTGGAGCCTGTTTCCGGTTCTGTGTCTCCTTCTCTCTCTGCCCCTCCCCCTCTCATGCTCTGTCTCTCTCTGTATCAAAAATAAATAAAACATTAAAAAAAAAGTAAGCAAAACTATTAAAAGCAAACTGTCATTAGCATCAGCATTTCCTGAGTATTTATATTTGCCAAAGCCTGTGCTAGAGTTACAGATGTTCTTGTTTGCAACTCAACTCTTCCCCTCTTTACAAAGGAGGGCTGTGAAGCTGAAGACAATTAGGTATTTTCCCCCCAGATCTAGCACAGGTCTTATGCCCAAGCCCCGTTCTCCACCATCCCACATGCCACCATTCCACGCCCAAATGTGGCTGATGACAGAGAATTTCAAAATACCTGCCATCAGAATCTAATAATAATATCCAAAGGCATTGTCATAATTTTTTATTTTGTATTTGTCAAGAAGTACATCCATGTGCTCTTTTTACCCCTACAGAGATATTTACAGGTTGAGAAGTTAATTCGCTCCTTTGTAAGGCTAGAATTGCTGCTAACACAGCTCAGCTTTCATTCCACAAAACTTTAGAAAAAAACAGGGTAATTCCTTTTCTTCTTTCGATGTTCACTCAACAAAAATTCTCAAGGGAAATTCAAGGAGTGTTTAAATATATGCAATGCATATATGCGTTGTAATTCACAGAAAATATTTAAAAAATATTTTCAAAAGCCATGTGAGGGGCACCTGGGTGGCTCAGTCAGTTAAGTGGCCAACTCTTGACTTCAGCTCAGGCCATGATCTTGTGATTTGTGGGATCGAGCCCTGCATCCGGCTCTGTGCTAACAGTGTGGGGCCTGGTTAGGATTCTCTCCCTCCCTCTCTCTGCCCCTCTCCTGCCCTCTCTCTCTATCCCAAAAATAAATAAAACAAAATAAAAAGACTATGTGAATGAATTTACATAAAACAGATAACTCTACAGCATAAAAAATTAGGAATTTTCCAGGATCCAAACTGCTTCATAACTATGAACATGGGCAACCTATAAAATAACCAACATTCTCACAAAATGATTTTTTAAAGATTTTTTGCTGTCTGTACTCATACTTAACTTTTGGTATCTATCACATTGTTAGGTTTTTTTTTTTTTCAAAATGTTTTTTACTTATTTTTGAGAGACAGAGAGAGACAGCGCAAGCAGGGGAAGGTCAGAGAGAGAGGGAGACACAGAATCCGAAGCAGGCTCCAGGCTCTGAGCTGTTAAGCACAGAGCCTGACGCGGGGCTCGAACCCACGAACCGTGAGATCGTGACCTGAGCCAAAGCTGGACGGTTAACCGACTGAGCCACCCAGATGCCCCACATTGTTAGTTCTTTTTATTTTTTTTAATTTTTTTTAAATGTTTTTTATTTATTTTTGATACAGAGAGAGACAGAGCATGAAAGGGGGAGGGTCAGAGAGAGGGAGATACAGAATCGGAAGCATGCTCCAGGCTCTGAGCTAGCTGTCAGCACAGAGCCGGACGCAGGGCTCGAACCCACGAACGTGAGATCTGACCTGAGCCGAAGCCGGAGGCTTAACCGACTGAGCCACCCAGGCGCCCCCATTGTTAGTTCTTATTACTTACTACAGACAGTTGCAACTCTTCTACAAAATAAAATAAAATAAAATTGAGTAGAATAGAATATATCCTGAAATCCTGAACCTTCTAATATTTTAATTTTCATAAAAAGATGTAATACACTTTTAATGCTACAAAATAAGTTTCTATATAAATTATGTCAATTTTGGAATTGAAATAAAACAATAACTCTAGATTTAGGTGGAAATGCTTATGCATATAAGATACAGATAAAATTGGAGCTTCGAAAAGGAATATTTGATGCTCAAAAATCTATATTCTCCCAGCTGAAAACTGATTAAAAGTCTTTTTTTCCTTTTTGAGTACACTTACTGGAAATTCATCTTTCCATTTCCTCAATTCTTAAGATTCATTTCTGTTGGAAGGATTCTAATGAAATTCAGTTAAAATTTAACTCAGTAAAACCCAGCTTCTGAACACATTAATTTAGCCACAAACCTGTTTTAGTCAATTGACGACACTTACAAATCATTCAGGCAAATTATAATTACTTGCTGTCATGCACATATTTCTCAAAAACAGGGGCATATGCATTTTTCTCACAGCCCTGAATATATTCCACTCTGGTGTGTATGTGTGTTTGATTTACAAGAGACCAGAAGTTCTGTTCGATTAACACCACCATCAAACTAAAACCTTGGAACATAGTTTCTAACTGTAATGATGTCCATTACATCAAAAAAACAGTACAACAAAAAAAGCTGTTACTCTGGATGTTATTTGTCTTATGCTCTATACTACACCTCAGTGCGTGGACGGCGAATTGTATGGCTGTAAAATAATACAGGCTTAAAAAACACATACAGGATGTCTTCTTCATACTATGTTGTGGTAGGGTCCCTTCAAACTACTCAAGGGAACCTGGCTATATGCATAAGCACATGACAATATCCCTCAGGACCTTGTAACATGAAACCACTACCATATATGGAAGACAAAGAAGTAAAAGATATATAAAAAACAATGCCACAAGGCATTTGGGCTGTTTTTCAGGTACGAACCCAACTGAGAGGTGCCGATACGAATAAAGTTGTTTTCTGGAAAGTAAAGCTTCGATGTCACGACTCTGTGTGCGAGAATCCTGCTACGATGTAAGTTCAAGTTTTCCATTTGTATAAACTCAGACGATGGTGTTTATGTTGATTAGAGACAATACAGAATGACGTGGGAACGTTGGCTTTTTCAGTGATACTGAGTACGCTGGAAAGGGCATTTGTAAGATGTCATCCTCTCCCCGCTGATGTTTCCCTGCTTCAGTGTTTGTCAAAGGGGCTGCAACAATTAAACTTCCTGCCCCAGAGCTGCCCAGCCTCTTGCTGAGAATGCAGACTTTCTAAGTCCTGCAGCCACTGACGTCACATCTCTCCAGGTGGGACTCTGGGATCTCAGTGGACTCTTTTTTCTTTTCTTTTTTAAATTTTTTTTCCTTTTTTTTTTTTTAAATTTATATTTGAGAGACAGAGAGACAGCAAAAGCAGGGGAGGGTCAGAGAGAGAGGGAGACACAGAATCCTAAGCAGGCTCCAGGCTCTGAGCTGTCAGCACAGAGCCCGACGCGGGCCGCAAACCGCAACATCATGACCGGAGCCGAAGCCAGACGTCTAACCGCCTGAGCCACCCAGGCGCCCCCTCAGTGGACTCTTACAGAAGCTGTGGTCTGAAAGCCGTTTTTCTACAGCCATTATCCTCACAGTAAAACCACAAAGCATTAAGTGGATTTAAGAATAATTTTTAATTTTCAAACTGTACAACTTGCTTTTTAAAATATACGGGTAAGGCACCACCATAAATCAAGAAATAAAATTAATTTTGACAGCCATCTCAGTCTTGTGTTATTTATCATTTTAGTAGAGCAGAGTATCACGGTAAGAGCATGTACTAGTGTACAACGTGGTTACGAATTTTTAAGCAAAACGAAAGTATATTAATTAGTCACTGAGATTTATAGTCTTAGGACATAGATGTCAATAGAAAGGTGAGTTAATAATATGCCTGGAAATTGTATGTGTAAAAAGAATTTAGTACTTTTTAAGTACTTAAAAAGACACCAATCTTCATGTATCAGAGGACAAGCATATTAATTGGGTAAAAAAAAAAAAAAAATCCCAGTGCCTGATTTCAAAGACAAGCTCCAAAGAACTAGACCAAAAAGCCTTCTATTACTAAAATGCCTACTTGTTACTGTCACCAAAATATCAAAAAAACAAAAACCGTAACACATCCAAGTTAATATCACCAGTAAATGGAACAAATCAATACCTCTGCCGAAGCGTACAGAAATTGAATGTAATCATGGGGAAACATCAAACCCAAAGTGAGAGACTTTCCATAAAGTAACTCCCCTGTACTGTCGCAAATGTCAAAGTCAGGAAGCATGAAGAAAAGATCAGGGAGCCCCTGCAGAGCAGATGAGGGGACAGGTCATTGTCACACCTGAACCAGGACTGCATCTTGACCCAGAGCACGTGTGTGTTCTGAAGATCCCGCTGAGGAGGCTCGTGTGAGGTGTGCGGTCCAGGGAAAGGCACTGGGACCACGTGAAATCTGATTTGGGTCATTGCACTGTGGCAGTGTAAGAGGACGTCCTTGGTCTTAAGCAATCGCAAGTTCATGTTTTAAACTTGGTTCACAAAATATTACGGGGAGAAAGAGAGAGACACGGAAGGAGGGAAAGGGAGAGAGAAAATGCGACAGCAAATGGGGTAGAGTGTGACAAGCGGGAACTTTAAGTCAGGACTCTCTAGCATTCTTTCAACTTTCAAGTTTAAAGTTTATTTCAGGGGCACCTGGGTGGCTCAGTTGGTTAGGCCTCCGACTTCAGCTCAGGTCATGATCTCGTGGTTTGTGGGTTCAAGCCCCGTGTTGGGCTCTGTGCTGACAGCTCAGAGCCTGGAGCCTGCTTCAGGCTCTCTCTCTTCCCCTCCCCGCTCATGCTCTGTCTTTGTCTCAAAAATAAATAAAACATTTAAAATAAGTTTAATTCTTTCAAAACAAAAAATGATAAAAATATTTTTTAAAGCTATCAGAGGAACACTAAAAAAAATCTAAAACTTTTGGGACATATTTTTAGGCTTCATACCTAGAGGAACAATTTATGATGTCTGTTTGTTTTGGTAAATCTAAACTAGAAATATAAACAAATTGAATTTTCAATTCCATTCAATGCCTTCATCCTAGAAATTACAGAACTGTGTTGTTCTTATTTTTTCTTCTATCAGTTGTATGTCTGTTCCAGATCACTATATAGGTTAATGGAAAAAAGTTCTGCATTTCACACATTCATTTGAAAAATAATTCAAATGTTGATTTTTATAGTTATTTTTTCTGATAGTTATTTCCTTCTTTTCCTTGCACCTTAATGATTCCTTTTATCAGTTTCATATCTATCATTGATTTTGAGTCTATTTGGAAGTCGCTTTAAACCAGAATGTTATCTGTTTAGTGGTGCTGATACACTTCTATACACATAAGTAACAAAAAACTCTGGCACATTCGATCCCCAATGAGCGATATTTTGTGATTATTTTGCAGTGTGATTTCCTAACCAACCTAACAATTGTGTCAGAGGTGCTACTGTGTAGGGTGGGGAGAGAGGAAAGACAGGGGTAAAAATACCAATTCCCTACAGCAGCACGTGGCACACACTTGGCACAAAATAAATGTGGGGGGCGGGGGACAGGCTCTTGCACGTTTTCTGTATCTTCCTGCCTGTATCATCACAAACCATGCGACAGAGGCGTCCAAGTCCAAAAGTGAAAATAATGCTTCTGAGAATCTCCGGATGTCAAATAATATAAGCTTTTGGTGAAAATGACCTTCTCAGGTTTACTTTGGCGTGCCTCTAAATATTAAGTTAGACCAGGGATGTTGTTGTATTAATATCAAATTAAGGCCATGAATGGTTAAAGGGAAAAAAAAGGCCTGTACACACTGTACATATTGCATATTCATCCTTCAAGTTATGAAAAATTTAAACAACTGGACTTTTATGGAATGTCACCAAATATAACCGAACATTGCTAGCATCAAAATGGCTCATGTTTGCTTTTTGAAAACCAAAATCTACAGGACTGAATGGAAGTTCTGTATGACTCATATCCTTAAAAGGAAAGCTAGGATGACTTCAGGAGAAATCTAAAAAATGCAAAGGAATTGCAAATACCTTCTCTTTAAGATCCAACTATCATTTAAGCCCGTTATTTTCTACACAAGGGACAGTTCTGATTTAGCGGATATAGAAGATACGGATGATAAACTAAATCTAAAGTTTAGGGATGATATGCTCACATAGGCCACTAAATAATAGTTTAAGGCATTTTTATTTTTATTCAAGTTAATCACAATTTCTACTTCAGGATATTCCACAACTAGAGGAAAAAGAGCCATTACAACTGCTTCAAGGGGGTACAAGTTGAACTGACACACATTTTAGGAATAGGATTTAAAACACTTTGAACAGAACAGGCATCTAACAGGATCAATATTTACTTGAACTTCTTACACTCTGGTACCAAAGGGAAAAATTCCCTGAAAACTTCTTCCATATAAAAATCCAAGATAAAAACAAATCAAGCAGTGTGAAAGGCAGAATGAACATTCGCATTCTGAGAATTAGTAACCTAATATATAGAATACACAGCGCTCGTTCAAACGGTTCAGCTGCAGAGTATTAAAATGTAACGTAATGAAGGAAATAGCACCTTTTAGAAATCACATTATCTAAAATGAAAGTTTGCAAAACTATTCCCGACTACAATCTCCACAGAAGAAAACAGAGAATGAAGTGGTAACACAAAACGGTTTTTAGCAGTGTGATGTAACATGTCGATTGCCTGTGTGAACATTACAAAACATTTAAAGTCAAAGTTACACACCGCCCCCCGCCACCCAGTATCTACAGGAGGCAAAAAAAAAAAAACAACCTTTTCTTTTAAAGTCACACATTTAATATCCTGTGTAAACCGGGTCAGTAAAGCAGCACACCTTAATGTAAGGGGAAAAATATCTAAAGGGCCTACTTGAGAATTAAAACGGTAAGTATTTTCAGTATGTCTTTCTACTAAACACAGAGCTAGGAGCTTTCCTATAAGACTTGTTCTGCTTGAAACTCAATGGAATTCAGAATAAAATGAGTCTGTCACATCATAGCCCAGAACGTTTCATTACCCAAGTACCACAAAGGGATGGCCGTGATTTTTATTAGATGATTCTAGGTACAGAGAAACCTTTCTCAGCCAGGGTTCTGACTGCAACATTATGATCAGACTCAACGTTTCTGTTTTGTTTTGTTTTTTACAAGTGAGACAAAGTATATACTTCTATTCTTTTTAATCCCTTAAAATCCTTACAGTTGAAAAGGTGGTCCTTGAAGGTTAATTCAAATAAAAAACATTTGCTTAGTGGTATATGTAATTTTAACAGCCTTGTCATATATTCAAAGAGTATTTTCCACTTGTGACATCTGCTTGGATATTTTGGTATATGGCTACTTTATCAAAAGCCCAACCATCGTGAATTATACCCACACTTCCGAAAATCGTTACTAATCACAAATGCTGCCTTCTCACTTGTAAGAAACAGATCTCAGGTTCAGGAAATACCAATAATTATTAATGAGTTATTATAATTTCTATTTACTTTCACTTACAAATATCACATAAATATCACTGGCAAGTATCATAATGTTAAATCATTAAACTAATCTGTAAATATTGATTTAGAAACCTTGTAGCAAATGCTGCAAAGAAAACTTTAGTGGAACTTAAAAAAAAAAAGAGTATTTATTTTTCCCAGGTCATATACCCAACTATTTTCACGACCATCACTGGCCTGGGAGTCGCTAACAAACACATGCACGGTTTTTGTAGAAAATTGATCTGGCACAATGTGAAGACAAATATTGGCAAATACCACGTCTCAAGTTATATTCTAAGAAATCATACAAGCTGTAGTATTTAATAAAGTTGTTTATTCTTGTTATTAAAACTGGACTCAAGTAATCCGGGTTATTCTGGAAAAAGCACCTTGTTTGCAGGGATCACTTAATCATCCTTCTCTACAATCACCTCTCCGTGAAGCACCTTTCTCCTTTGGCGTAACATGTGAAAATAGAGTTGTGGAAACACTGATTGAAAGAAAGAAAACAAAGGAAGGTATTGTTGAAAATTATTTACGCTCCAAAGCTCTTACCTGCAGCAAACTCTGAGCGCAAGCACATCATCCACCACCTCTGCCTTCCCAAATATTTACAGAGCTCGGGGAAAAAGTAGAAATGTGGGCGCCCACAGACCATCGGCCTACCTGTTTTTACAGGCTCCCCTCCTTTACCGCATTTTTTACACACGTGAAGGTCTGTGGTGACCTTGCCCTGAGCAAGTCTGCGGCACCGTTTTTCCAAGAGCATTTGCTCACTTCGTGTCTCTGTGCCACATTTTGGTAATTCTCACCATTCTTCAACCTTCTTTATTATTATTATCATACTTGTCATGGCCCCTGTGATCGGTGGTTTGGACTCACTGAAGGCTCAGATGACGGGTAGGGTTTTTCAGCAATAAATTATTTGTAAATGAAGACGTGTACACTGACGCTATCGCACACCTGATGGACTACGATATGACGTAACCCTAACTTGTGTATGCCATGGGAACTCTCTGGCAGGATCAGCTTCCCCGCAGGGGCCCCGACCTGCGCCCAGGGTCTCTGGGCTGTGCCTGGGAGGCCACTAACTGCTGGGCATTCTGGGGCAAAGTTAACCATCTTGATAAATGTACCTTTGTAATGACCTGGGAGACCCTGTTTGAATTTGGAATTCTGTAACTCTGTGGAATACTGTGCTAGAACATTCCAGCACAAGGAAAACTGCCCCGCCTGGGCCCCTTCTCTCTGGCCCAGGGGCCACCCTGTACCACCCAGGGTCTCAAGAACACGTATGGACATTTAGGACCACAGGACCCAGCTCCATCCGGAGCCTTCATACACAGTTTGTCCTCAGGGACGTTTGCACTGGTGACATGGCTTGTCCCTCAGAACAGACTGGGGAAGAGGCCCATCCATGCGGTCTCTAGATGCATGCATGCTCAGTACCACTTGGACAACAAATGCCAGGACCTCAGGTTTCTAGAAAGTGATCTAGAAGGGGAGGCGAGGCCTGTGTGGCGAAGAGATCAGAACAGGGCCCTCTACGCCAGGGCCCGAGCAGACGCCCCTCTTGGTTGGGTATATGGCTATTCTGCTATCTACACATTGACGCCTATGTATTAAGTCAGTCAGACATGCTGAGCTGCCCTTTCAAACTGGCAGAGTTACTCTGACCAATGTGAACCAGTGCTTTAAAGTGTGGTGTACACGTTAGCAGAGGTACAAACTAACATCAGCTATAAACAACACAAATGTAAAAATATCTCTGAAAATGATGAACTGAATTATTAAAACCAACTAACCTAATGACAAAAAAAAAGCGTTGAATTACTTGCTTAGGCAACTTTAACTGCTTTTAGAACTTAGCACAAATGGAACAAAAATGCACAACAGATTTTATTTCTTAATTTAGATACCATTCATCTTGATAAAGGTAATCATCAGGCATACCCAGGAGCCTAAACATGTTCAGGTAAGATATACTTAAACCTAACTGACCAACTATTAAAAATATTTCTGTAACATTGTGAGCAATGTAGTGGAAATACAGGCTTGAGTTCAAACCCTAGCCTTATTTACTAGCTGAGCGATTTTAAAGCAATGTCTGTAATGTCCTCATTGCGATGTCCTCTAATCTGTAATGCCCTTATTGAAAAATGAGAACTGGGGGCACCTGAGCGGCTCAGCCAGTGGCTCCGACTTTGGCTCAGTCCTGCTCTTGCAGTTTGTGAGTTCGAGCCCCATGTGGGGCTCTGTGCTGACAGCTCAGAGCCTAGAGCCTGCTTCAGATACTGTGTCTCTCTCTGCCCCTCCCCCATTCATGCTCCATCTCTCAAAAATAAGTAAAATGGTAAAAATAAATTAAGAAAAAGAAAAATGAGAACTAATAGCACTTCTTTTGAGTACTAGAGTAGTCACAGGACTGGTAATACTTTTAATTAACAAAAAAGTCAGTGAACAAAGTAAAACCGGTTGTATACAGCTAATGGTAACAGTCCAGGGGGAAACGACCAAGGCTGACTGCCAGCTGCTCCGGCATGTGGGACCCTCACGGAACCATCGGTGTGGCGAACTGAGTTCCTAGTGACACGGCCCAGAGTCTACGGCTCTCAGGACACAGGAAAACACGCAACCAACAGTTACTGGTTTGATGGTTTCAAGCCATGACCTGTTGAGCCCTGGGTTTCTGTGGAGACGGAAGTGGGGAACCCAGTCCCCCAACCCGGAACCAGGATGTGACCCGAAGCCCGCCGTGGCTCCGCTCCAGGCGCCAGGACGCCAAGGGCCCACATGGGTGCTGTACACGGGCCGCCCTTGGCCTTGGGCGCATAATCTGATGAGAGTTAGGCTCAACTGACAGGAGAAGAGGGGAATAAAGGCACTGACCATCAAGTCAGTTTGGATTTTGAAAAAGCTTAAAAGTTAGAGGCCCCCAGGGGCTGGTCAGGTTTTATGCGCATCCCCATTACATAAAATATTTTATCATGTCAATGCAGATTCCAGATGCTATAAACTTTTCTTATTTCCTTTGCTCCCTCATGGACACTAGAGTCTGTCGTCTTATTGAGAAGAGTAAATAACAGCCTTGCTTTACTTTCGTATTTCCTGCTAGTGACTATCGAAATTTGACAGAAAAATATTAACTCTGTTGGTACTTACATGAAGTGAGTAAAGTCTCACCAATTCACTGCAACCTCCTCAAAGAAGACAAGAAATTAGTGAAGAGGCTGCATTATTCAGAATATTTTAATGGGGTGCCTGGGTGGCTCAGTTGGTTAAGCGTCCAACTCTTGATTTCAGCTCAAGTCATGATCAGGCAGTTCATGGGTTCAAGCCCCGCTTCGGGCTCTCTGCTGTCAGTGTAGAGCCCACTTGGGATTCTCTGTCTCCCTCCCTCCCTCTCTCTCTCTCTCTCTCTTTCTCTGCCCCTCTCCTGTTCATGCATGTTTGATTTCTCTCTCTCTTTCTCAAAAATAAACAAAAAAAATATTTTTAAAAGAGCAGCTTCATTCTTTTCTAGTACATAGAGCAACACACACAAGACTGAAACGTACTCTTGAATAACTTTTCCAAGTATATGCTCAAGGAATAGACAGAAATGGCCTGATAATTTCTTGGATAAAATGTTAATCTTCAGATAAATAATTCTAACTGCTGGCAAATAGTTCACTGATGTGTGCTCTTCTCTTTTTTAAAAAGTCATATTAAGCTTCTCTTTAAATGATTTTGAGAAGGCGGTCATTTGTGTATCAATTTACTTATCTCTTTCCTTCTAACTAAGGAAGAGTCTTTTTTGACTCACTCTTCAATTATTGAAAATTATGAATCGACGTGGGGCTGAACAGAAGCTCTGATGTATTTGTAGGCCACTATGTTGCCCTGCTTAGTAAGCCAGCAGATCATGATACTTTACAAAAACGTCCACAGCATCTGCTAAATCAAGTACTAAGAACCATATACTTACATGGTATATACGAGGCCATGGTTATGAGAAGGAAATAATAGTAGTCAAAAGAGACATTGTACTTATTAGGAAGTCTTATTGAAAACATTCCTGTCTTCTTCACATACGGTAACGCCGCATATATTGTAAGAAGTTCACCAGCAACTCCGACAGGGTATAAGATGATAAAAAAGTTGTATCTGGAGAAAAGAAAGACCTCAAAGAATTATTTTTCTAGAGCAATGACTGGATTGGACATCATCTATCTTTTGCCAGTCCTGTCTTTGAACTTAAAAATTGGTCCCACACATATTTACAACGCCCCTCACGGAAGGTTAATGTTTTCTCTACTTGAATCATGTGCTTCTAAGTTTAATGATCTTCCTTTTTTCTTGTATCAGTTTCTATTTTAGATGGCAAGATCTTAATGAAAAACAAAGTCAACTTACATGACAGTACTGAAATAATGGTATGCAGGTTAAAAATGTAGATGTAGTTTTGTATTGCAAAGGACGTGGGTGTTGTAAATATTTTTTGTAAAGTACGTGTTATAAGGTGTTGTAAAGGTAACTTCTTTGACACCTGAAACCAGAACTGAGCTAGTCACCCCTCGGTCAAGCGCAGTGCTTTAAAAGACCAGTTATGATCCTAACTTTATATCTACATCTTGAAATTACCAAAGTGGTTCTTTGGAGGCATTTGAAAACCCCTGTGTGGTTACTAATTGAAGGAGAATTACTTATTATTTCAGAAAACTGAAATAATACGACCTAAAGTTTCAATTACTATAGTGAATATATGGTCTAAAACCGCTTTGATAACAAAACAAGAAAGACAGGCTGTTACCAAAATTCCCACATTAAAAGAAGGGTCAGGTCGCTTAAGACAGAGCTGAGAAAGTTCTTTTCAAAATCCCAAATCACAGTTCGTCCCTGTTGGCTGTGGCAGGAGCTCGGACACACAGTAGGCCCGCCGTCCCCTCCGCCTGCAGTGAGAGGAAGGAACCCTTTCCAAGTCTCTGCAGGCCTCCAGAAGAAGGGGCGTCAAGGACCCCAGGCAACAACATTTCTCCATTAAGGAAAATCATTTTTCTCCAAGGCAGTTACCACAGAAAATAAAGGTCAAAATCTTGGTGGAAAATGAAAGAAATCAAATTAATACATATTTTATGTAATCATGTTGTTGGCATTAAGAAAAAATTTCTAGAGAAAAGTTAAACTCCTCAGCATGGCCGGAACTTGGAGACAACTTAGAAGTCACCTTGTTCTTGCATATCAAGGACATACAAGGATGAGAGATGGGAGAGGAACAGAATTATTTGCCAAAATAAATTAAGTGGAGAAAGAAAAGGCCAGTGATTCTTTTACTGTCCCTGTTTATCCACTCCTTGCCTGGGGTGTATCTCGGCTTTCTTACTAGTCTTTGTGTAGTTATTTGCACGTCACTTAAGTCACTTTTTTCCAATCTTAATTTCCTAACTCAACTTAAAATCATATAACTGAACATTTTATAAGCCCTTCTCAAGTAAAATGTTCAAACTTATATGTGGTTTTTAAAGTTTATGTGACTCTCTAGTGAGTGTCTCGGAAGCATTTTTCTTCAACAGAAAGAAATATCACTCCTAGAGTGAACTAGTCTAAGGTCTTCGGCCACTGATTATTTTTAATGTAACGAGGAAGAATCATATAATTTACTTTCTTTGCACTTTAAAAAGACTGCACGCCACCAACTCTCGAAGTTCTGATGGCAGCCTGAGAAATCTAGCTACTTACTGAGAAAACGATATAATGCCTCCTTAAAGATTCCTAATTGTTACCTAAAATTTTTTGAAGGGAGTGAATTTTTGAAATTAATATAAAAACACAACAATATACAAGTACCTATTCAGTGGACTTTTCTTGTAAAACTCCTAACACATAAATAGAATCAAAGTATATTCAAACTGGCAGACTCCGCTGGGTATTTATAAATAAGAAGCCATTCTTAAAGTGAACTTGTACTTGAGAACAACAGCTTCAATGTTTGAACATAAATACAAATATTATTTTAGGTTTTTTAATGAGGCTGGCAAATACGGCCGGCATCCTTACGATTTCTGACATGAAATAAAATGATTCGTGATTAGGCGTAACTGACATGTTTCGTGCTAACATGTGCATTCCAAAGTTGAAAGATTTTATAGTACCTGGTTTAACACTAACGCGACCGAGGAAGGATTTCTAAACAGCAAGTTGAAACATGCAATGGCAGAGCTTTGAACTTTTCTAAAAATCTAAGACATGCAAAATGCATTCCAAAAGGCAGACTGACAAAACATTAAAGACGTTTACCTTCCACAGACAAATTTTCTAAGTACGGCAAGTGAAGAAACTATATCACGTATTAGTATTTTCAAAGGTGCTAGAGGCCTGGAAGACTGGGATCATGCAAGAGGGCACTGAGGAACATTCTAGGTTTAGTCCAGCGACACTCCAGACCACCAACCGTGAGAAAGGCCCAACTGCCCAACGTGAAAAAGTGTTCAGTTACAGTAAGAATAAAACCAACCAAACGGACATCAATGGGAGCACTGCCTTCTTACGAAAGACAATACATTTAAGTTCAAATGATAATTTTAAAGCATTTTCAATAAACAAAATGGTAAGCCACAATTGTCTAAGAAGGAGCTGGAGCATAAAAAAAAGTCTGAAAGAGTATAAATCCAATTAATGGTTGAGTATCCTGACAGATAGGATTATAAACAATTATTTTGGATTTTTTATGTATTCTACAGTTCATTACATGTGAACATGCATGATATATGAGTTATGAAAAAGGAGTCATTACTTAAGAAAAGTGTTAGGCTCTTAATATATGAGGATCAAAAACAAATCTGACACGGGGCGCCTAGGTGGCTCAGTAGGTTAAGCATCCGGCTTCGGCTCAGGTCAGATCTCACGGTTCGTGGGTTCGAGCCCCACGTCGGGCTTTGTGCTGACAGCTAGCTCAGAGCCTGGAGCCTGTTTCAGATTCTGTATCTCCCTCTCTCTCTGACCCTCCCCTGCTCCAGCTGTCTCTCTCTGTCTCTCAAAAATAAATAAAAAAGCATTAAAAAAAAAAACAAATCTGACACTAGTTGGATGCTGACTTTCAAACACATTAGGAATGTGTTAATATAAATATCAGTTTTAAAAAATAGAATAGGGGCACCTGGGTGGCTCCATCGGTTAAGCGTCCGACTTCGGTTTAGGTTTTGATCTCATGGTTCGTGGGTTCGAGTCCTGCACTGGGCTCTGTGCTGACAGCTCAGAGCCTGGAGCCTGCTTTAGATTCTGTGTTTCCCTCACTCACCGCCCATACTCTGTCTCTCTCTCTCTCTCTCTCTCAAAAATAATCATTAAACATTTTTTTTAAATAAAAAGTAAAAAACAAAAATATGGAGGCACCTGTATGGCTCAGTCAGTTAAGCGTCTGATTCTGGGTTTTGGCTCACATCATGATCTCACAGTTTGTGGGCTCCAGTCTCAAGTTGGGCTCTGCGCAGACAGCACAGAGCCTGGAGTCTGAGTCAGATTCTGTGTCTCCCTCTCTCTCTACCCCTCCTCTGCTTGTGCTCTGTCTCTCAGAAATTATAAATAAATAAACATTAAAAAAAACCTTCTTAAAAACTAGATACATGGCTATAGCATTGTTTATAATATCTCACAACAGGCCTTCTACTAGCAAACTGGAACTTATCGGAATTCTAGCAACAGAGAACTGGCCAGCCATCCTATGGAATACCGCACAGCATTAAGCATTAACAGCTAGATCTAAACATTCCAGTGTTGACTTAAAAAAAAGAAGCTCCAACATATGAACAAAAAGCAAATACAATGCCATTCTATTTATGGTTTTTTAGAAACTCCCATTTGTGTAGTCACATCTTCGGTAATGCGAAAAAGCGTAGGTGGGTCCACTGCAAACGTCTTCCCCCCCAGGGGAAGCCAGCTGGTGAGGCAGGAGTACAAATAAGAACTTTCCCTGTTGATTCCATATACTTCGGAACTTTTTGTAGTGAAAGCATACTACTGTCGTTTAACAAAACAGCAAAGGATGGAAACATCGCCGACCCCCCTTACCCTGCGTATGGAGAAGAGACATCCAGAAGCACACGGATGTGGCATCTCTCTTACCCCAGCTGTGCCTCCCACCTCCTGGCATTTCAAGATCTGTTAGCGGTTTCATGTTTGTCTCCTATGCGGTACGAGGACAGAGTTTTGTTGTGTCCAAACCTGCACCTCAGGTGTACAGGACGCACACGGTACGTGTTACTCTTGTAGCGAATATAAGGACGACACAGGGAAGGAAATGAACAAATCCATGCTGGTTGGCGTGATTTGTTCTTCAAAGAGCAGTCTTGTTTTTATAATAACTTTGTAATATATCGAGTGCTCAAAGAATGCAAACTTTAAAAGAAAACATAACGTAAAAGTTGTCGCTTTAGGACAGATATATTAAGAGCCCTTGAAATCTAAGTTTTGTCACATTCTGAAGAATACAGTTTAGGTTAAGGATGACCTTTAAAAATTTCTGTTTCTGGTATTTAAAACGTGTCAAGAAGCTGACATTATGGGGAACCTGGGTGGCTCAGTCTGTTAAGCATCCAATTCTTGATTTCAGCCCAGGTCTTAATCTCAGAGTTTGTGAGTTCAAGCCCTACGTCAGGTTCTGCACTGCAGCAGGAGGCCTGCCTGCGATTTTCTCTCTCCCTCTCTCTGCCCCTCCCCTGCTTGAGCTTTCTTTCTCTCTCTCTTTAAATAAATAAATAAACATTAAAAAAAAAGAAGCTGACATTGTGTGTGTATATGTATATGAGATCCTAAGAATTATGGATACCTGATTATTAAAATAATTTACATCATTCAGACAAAAGGCCATATTTTTGGCACAGTGTTTATTTAATATAATTCAAAAAATGTACATTTTGCTTTCAAAGAAAAAAATTAATGACCAATTTGGGTTATTTAAGGATACTGATATAATTTGCTTTGCACTGATTTTACTCAAAACACGTATGATTTTTCTCTGATCATTAAATTAAGCCTTGGGTGGGGAGCCTGGGTGGCTCAGTCGGTTAAGCCTCCGACTTCAGCTCAGGTCAGATCTCACATTCGTGGGTTTGAGCCCCGCGTCAGGCTCTGTGCTGACAGCTAGCTCAGAGCCTGGAGCCTGCTTCCGGTTCTGTGTCTCCTTCTCTCTCTGCCCCTCCCCCTCTCATGCTCTGTCTCTCTCTGTATCAAAAATAAATAAAACATTAAAAAAAATAAATTAAGCCTTGGGGCGCCTGGGTGGCTCAGTCGGTTAAGTGTCCGGCTTCGGCTCAGGTCATGATCTCACGTTCGTGGGTTCGAGCCCCGCGTTGGGCTCTGTGCTGACAGCTCAGAGCCTGGAGCCTGCTTCAAATTCTGCATTACCCTCTCTCTCTGACCCTTCCTTGCTCACGCTGTCTCTCTCTGTCTCTCAAAAATAAATAAAAAACATTAAAAAACATTTTTAAAAATAAATTAAGCCTTTAGAATGCAAGTTACCACATGGCTGATAGCCAAAAAACAGCATCCTGCCATCATGGCGCTAAGGCACAAATTTCACTTCTCTGGTGTTAGCACACAAAACACGCATGCACAGGGCTGTGAGCATTTAAACCGCAAGACATCGCCACCTGGCCCATTTAATGAAGTATGGCAAGTGGTCGAGAAGACTGAATGTGTAGAAGGAATAGCGAGTGATCTCTGTCACAGTCCACGAGACCAGAAAAAGCACCACGCTCTCCTCATCCTGGATCTGCAGAATCACAGAGAAATCCACAGTGTCGTTTAACCTGGAACATTTTCCTCCATGAAGGTATCTCATGTCAGTTATTTACTATGTGTCTTTTATTACACTGGGCTGTTAGCGGTAGACTGAGGCTAGAAGGCACACTCCCCATTACATCATCCGTTATGACACACAACCCAGCCATGTCCTGGGCGCAAGAACAGTCAACTCTCTACTGCTTTCTCCTCCTCAGCCTTCGCTCCAGCTGCTAACTCAGCCCCCGAGGACAACACCAGCCCCTCGAAGCCAGCATGGGAACAATCTGACGTTCCTCCTTACTATCGGCCGCTGACGACCCATTCCTCTGCTGCGCTGGCTCCTGCACCTGCCCACTCCCATTTCCTGCTTCCCCACTGTGATTCAGGGCTCCTGTCCCATCCTCACTACTGTAACAGCCTCCGGAATCCTCTCTCTGCTCTCTAGTCTCTTCATGGATGGACGTGTTCTCTTAAAAGCAAAACAAACAAAAACACATTTGGAAATAGCTCATCTGTGATTTAGAGGTCTCTTTGGTTCCTCGTTGCTTAACAGGAGAAAAAGATAAAATCCTATCCCCTGTGCATGGTGATCAAGTTTGTTTGTTTCAACACTCCACTGTTATCTCTCTTTCTCTCTCTCTCTCTCTCTCTCTCGATACTTTGTATTATTTCCAGAACATCCTCTAAACATTTACATCTTAACACATCCCTCCATGAAAATGCGACTTACTGGCTCCCATAAAAAACCCTCTCTCATCCTTTAAGATCCAACTAAAACATCACACCCTCTGGAAAACTTTTCCCAAACCCTTCCTTTCACCCTGAGCAGGCATTTGCTCATCTTCCTTGATCAGATCTGTATTAAAACACTTTCCACTTCATTTTAAAGTCTGTCTGCCTAACCCTCACGTATCCATCACCGCGCGATTGTACATTCCCTCCTCAGGGAAGCCTTCCCTCCTCCCTTGGTCAGACTAAGTCCCCTATAATACAAGACACTCGTCTGGCTTCAAAGCACTAAGGCTAATGAAATGACACTATTACGGCTGACCCCTGAACAACGTGGGGGTTAGGGGCACCAACCTCCACCCCATGCGGTCAAGAAGCCTACGTTAACTTTTGACTCCCCCCGAAACTTAACTACTAACAGCCGACTGTGGACCAGGAGCCTTATTGGTAACATATACACAGTTGATGAACACACACTCTGTATGTTATATGTATTATATACCGTATTCTGACAATAACGTGAGCTAGAGAAAAGAAGATCCTGTTAAGAAAACCTTCAGAGAAAACATACTTACAGTACTTGACTGTATTTGTCAAAAAAAAAAAAAATCTGTGTGTGAGTGAACACGTGCAGGTCAAGGTCAACTGTATTTGTACAACTGCTTGTTTACCGTCTCTCCCAGCTACAGGCTCCACAAGGCAGGGGCTGTACCTGCATGACTGACAGCCAGGTCGCCAGCACAGTCTCAGGCACAGAACAGTACCTCTCCACTGATCCCACATCTGCATGGCTGTATCCCTCACTTCCCGAGAGCCAGTGCACACGAGAGCTGGGTGCGCCCCGGCCGCTTTCTGTGAATCCAGACATTAGCACAGTGCCCAGTGTTCACAGGCACTCCAGAAATGTTGGCTAAATTAATTAAAGAGTGGTGGGAAGGTGCCAGTGGGAAACTATTGCTGGAGAAAATTACATAGTAATATTCAGGCAGAGATCCTTTGGAGGACAAAAAAGAGCAGATGGGCCTTTTCCTCTCTGGGGCCAGCAACCTGCTAGATTCCCTTTAACTTCTTTTCCGCAGTAATGTTGGCCCCCACCCCCCTCACCCCTGTCTTGTCTTTCTTTTTCCTTCATCTTCGGACTCTTTGGAGTCCTGGCCCAGCTATTATACTCCCTCACTGTCTGGAAGAGTCTCTCTTTTATTCTGTTGATGCTGGACTCCTGCTTTTACACCGCGTGGCAATCTGGATAAAGCGTCTGGCCCCCCACATGGCAGGCACTCAGGACTAAGTGTGTGGCGGGCAGCGGCAAGGGCCAGGGGGCACTCAGTAAGTGAAAGACACCGGTCCCAAGGGCTAACGTGCAGAGTGGCGAGAGGGCAGAAGGGCAGTGATCTGTCCCCGCACAGACGGGGGCCGGCAAGTCTAGCAGGCGAGGGAAGGGAGTTAAGGTGTCATTTCAAGCAGACAAGAAAGGCATCTCAGGAATGGAGAGGCGGCCAGGGATCTGTCCTCAAGTGGACAGGAGACGCTGGAGGCTGTCAGAAGGTCAGAAGGGTCCATCTGGGCAATGTGTCTGTCATGGGCTTATAAGGCCCAGTGTCTTGACATATTGAGCATGGTGTTTGTTTGTCTAAGAGGGTTTAAGCCATTAGATTTAGGTCTGTCTCCTGTAAGGCCTCAATACATAATATGCTAATTTCCCCCGCTTCCTCAGCCCTTCCAACTTTTCATTTCGCCTTCCCCATTTGCTCAGATCCACAGAACTGCTTTTTCATGCCTGCTGCTACACCGCGCAACGGTGAGTGAGGACAATAAACTGTTGACGCTGATGACTTCAATACAGAATCAATGAGAATACACGTCAATAGAAAGGAAAATTTCTGGTTAGCTGTTTGACGGAATATGAATATTCATTTTAAAAGCTGAGAAACATCAGAGGAGAACAGACTGTGGACATAAATATTTAGTTTGCTTGTCTTACAAGGTCATTCTGCTAATGCACTAAGTTAATGTACAATCACACTTAAAACCAAACCCAGCCCTCTTCTGTCTAGTGGTTCTGCCTCCTGAAATATAGCAATGCTAATATTTTAGCCTCCCACTAATAAAAAGCTTTTCTACAGGCGCATGAAGAGAACATGTTAGCGTCACTTACTGGTTTTATACTGTGAGTAATAAGCCACACCATAAAGATTCTTGAACTCACTTGGACCCCAGCCACAATCACAGAAGTCGGTACAATTCCTTAAAGAGAAAAACAAGTCAGCAGTGCCTGGGTGGCTCGATGGGTGAAGCGTCTGAATTCAGCCCAGGTCATGATCTTGCAGTTTGTGACTTTGGGCTCCACGTCTGGCTCTGCGCTGATAACACAGAGCCCTTTGGGATCCTCTGTCTCCCTCTCTCTCTGCCCCTCCCCCGCTCTCACACTCTCCCTCTCCCAAAACTAAACATTAAAACAACAAGTCAACCATGGCCCTAGAGGCAATTCATACCAACAATGAAAATTAAATAAAAAACTCACCAATTAAACAGTGGACTATCTGCAAGCAAAGAAAAAAAAAACCACAGGTCAATAGCACGCAACATAAAATAAATCCATGTGAACACTGGCTTTCTATAAATCCGTAGGTGGTATGTCATCAGCGAAATAAGATTGGTTTTGCTCAACAAATAATTTTTCAAATAAATATCACAACAATAGGAAAACAGCCTCACAGGAAACTTACCTCAAGCAAGGCAAATGTCTGGAAAAATTTAAGTGTCTTCTGAATACATTTGTATAAACCTTTGTGTGTTCCTTTTTCCATATAAAAACGTACCATGGCAATAGCTAGAACCAACCACCTGGAAGAAATAAAAGTATTTTATGAAGTTCTACCAAAATGAATACCACAGAGCTTCCTGAAAAGAAATGGTGTAATTCAGAGTAATAGTATATGTGTTTTATTATGTTCTCAGTTCATTATTCTTTTTAACGAAATCCACAGGAAGAAATGACATTGTTTTTATACGGGCTCTTCAAGGGGGATGAACACAACATACTGGAGACCAGTGAGATTCAAAGGCCAAACAATATCCATTTCACGTTTGGTTTCAGCAGTTAAATTGATGGACTGAAGAAATTAGCTTTATGTACTGAAGTGAGGTTGTCAAGCATTTCATAATTATATAAATATTTCTTAAGGTAAAAATCAGTGTAAGCATGTACTTATGCAAATATACAATATATCCTTACATGTAAGTAGAAGTAAAAATCTTTCATACTAATTATTTTTTAATGTTTTTTTTTATTTTTGAGAGAGAGAGAGACTGTGAACTGGTGGGAGGTGGGGGGTTGGGGAAGAAGGAGAGCAGAGGGCGAGAAAAAGAGAGACACAGAATCTGAAGCAGGCTCCAGACTCCGAGCTGTCAGCACAGAGCCCAACACTGGGCTCGAACTCACGAACCATGAGATCATGACCTGAGCTAAAATCGGATGCTTAACGGACTGAGCCACCCAGGCAGCCCTCATAATGATTAGTCTTTTTGTAGAATTTGCATGAAATAAGCACAACTGTTGGGCCACAGGAGGCATATATACAGAAGGCCATATATGGGCCTGCTTTAAAAGAGTCTGTTTTACAAAATGGACCGAGTACATATGCCTTCCCTTTTCAACTTATACCTGCACATGAAACAGAGGTTCTGTGCTGTGAATCAACGGCACTTCAAACACCAGATCCACCTGTGGGGACCAGCTTTCTCGCCCTGCGCTCTATCTCCTGGAAACACTCAAGAGAGTTCATTTGTTTCCAGTTTCCCTCACAATTACATGAGCACGTTTGAAGTTCTAAAAAGGTATGCCATCTATACCTTTTTAAAATCTGTAACAACATACCCGTGGAAATGAGTGTGTTAAAAACCCCAGGCTTTTAATTCTGTGGTCTCCAAAGTGTCTAGGTAAATGGGTTTATGAATGATAACATTTTTATATGGTTTTAATTTTTTAATTAAGGAACACTCATACAATGGACAAATGGCTTAAAGATTCCTGCAAAGAAACTACTGGTTGAATATGATGAACATGGTCAACAAGGTGAAGAGAGGATGGAGGTGGGCACCTGTATTCCTCTTCTTGGCACTCACTGAGGGGAAAGCAGGGGCGTTCCAGTGACAAGAAGTCAGGTAAGGTCAGAAACTACCAGCGAGAACTTCGAAATGTGGAAATGTTAATGATAACAACAGTGACGATAATAATCGGTGTACTTTCAGAATGCTTTTATGATCTAGACAATATTCCTTTTTAAACTTTTTTTTAATGGTTTTTTTATTTATTTTGGAGAGACAGAGGCAGTGCGAGCAGAGGACGGACAGAGAGAGAGGGAGACACAGAATCTGAAGCAGGCTCCAGGCTCTGAGCTGTTAGCACAGAGCCCAACGCGGGGCTTGAACCCACGAACCGCGAGATCATGACCTGGGCCGAAGCTAGACACTTAACCGACTGAGCCATCCAGGCTATTGCCCCTAGACAATATTCTAAATGCATATTTAACATATTAGTATTTCATCCTCACAAAAGCCTTGCGAGGTAGGGACTGCTATTATTCTATTTTACTGCTGAGGAAACAGGCAGAAAAGGTCACAGAGCCTTGGGATATTAATCATAATATTTCATATATTTAAATTACAAGCAAATTTTCGAAGTTATACAGAGAGGCGTGGCCTGGGTGGTTAAGCTGGTTCAGTGTCCTACTCTTGGGTTCGGCTCAGGTCATGATCTCACCGTCTGTGAGTCTGAGCCCCACATCGGGCTCTGTGCTCGCAGCCTAGAGCCTGCTTGGCATTCTCTCTCTCCCTCTCTCTCTGCCCCTCCCCTGCTCATGCTGTCTCTGTCTCTCTCAAAATAAATAAATAAACTTAAAAATAAGTTATAAGGAGAGTTATGCTCAAATATCTTAACTGATAGGCGTGTACTATCAAAAAGATTTGTTGAAGGCCACTTCTGCAAACAAGACAGTCACCAGGCAGAGACATCAAGTGACTTACCCTAAGTATTAAGGTCAGTGGTCCAGTGGTCATGGAACCCATGAGGTCTCTCTTTTTTTAATTTTTTTATGTTTTTTATTTATTTTTGAGAGACAGAGACAGCGTGAGCAGGGGAGGGTCAGAGAGAGAGGGGGACACAGAATCTGAAGCAGGCTCCAGGCTCTGAGTTGTCAGCACAGAGCCCAAAACAGGGCTCGAACCCACAAACCGTGAGATCATGACCTGAGGTGAAGCCAGATGCTCAACTGACTGAGCCACCCAGGTGCCCCTCCCGCCCCCATGAGGTCTCCTAATCCCCCAGACTCTTCCCTCTCCACAATATCCCCGGCTTTACTAGATTCAACTGATGGCTTCATCTCATAGTGGGCCAATGCTGAATTTTGTGCTGGACTAATCTGGGTGACACTCTACGTGCCTTCCAGGTTTCAAATGTTATGATTTCATTACCTCCAATTCTAAGTCCCTATAGACTAACAATAAGAAAACAAACAGCTTAGTAAGAGGTTTAAATTCACATTTTCCACCCACTGTCTTTTTTTTTTTTTAGGAAAATCCAAGTTGGATTTTTACACAAGATCATTTTGAGAGGTAATTATTAAAGTACCAAAGCATTCACCCAAGGATTCATTTAGACAGCAAGTTCTCTACGTTGTTAAATAGATATAAAAATCCACGCAGGAGAACATGGCTAACAAATTCTACTGGTGTCCTGTAGGTGGCAACATTGTACCACCTAGTGTAGTATTTTGAGAACAATTACTAACTTGTTTGAAATTTAAAAAAAAATTAACACTCTGGGTGGGTTAGAAAGGACCACCTCTCATGTATTTTTCAGTCAATATGGCCAGGAGCTAATCTGAACTAATCAGCACTCACTTTCTAAGCCCACCATCAGAAGGGAGTGACAATCAAAGTCTCCCATAAGGGCCCTGCGTTTAACTAACTTTGGACGTCCCACATTCATTGGTTTGGTAATTACAATTCAAAGGCAATTAGAGTTTCTGCAATTGGGAATTGTTTTCTGGAAAGTTCTGTTTTTAAAAAAAAAAAAAACATGCCAGGGCTACTGATTACCCAAATATGAACCCAGATAGATAGGCTCAATCCTTGAGAAAATACTCTTTGGAAAATACATACACATGTGCTTTGTATGTAGAAGATCGCTTGTTCGCTTAATTCATTTCCTTATCTACTCATCTTCACATTCAGCACTTATTGCTCAGCCAGGGAATGTGCTATATGCTGGGAAATTAGAAATAGATAAGACATAATCCTTGCCTCAAGAAGTCATTAAATTAGTAAGTGGTGAAAACAAAACAGTGCCGTAACAGGAGGCATGTGCCATGACTCACTAAACACATGGTCTTCTCGCCATGCCAGTAGGCTGCCATGACCCTGAAAAATCTTATCGAAGGAGTTCCTTCTTCTGTCTCTGGTGCTCCGTTTTCTCCTGAGATTTCTTGGAGACCACCCGCTCCATAAGGACCTTGGTTACTTAAACCTGTATCTTCTTTTCTTATTTCAACACTTGTTTTAAAATCTTAATTATGAACAACGTCAAACGTATACAACGGGACAGAGGATGGTGTAAAGAGCCCCCATGTGCCCACTGTCCCCCTTCAACCATTAACATCTTATGGACAATCCTGTATTATCCAAACCTCTATTCACCTCCCCCATCCCCTTCCCTCATTATTTTGAAGGAACTCTAATACATTCTATAGTTTGAATCATAATAAAAAGATTTTTAATAAACATTACCATAATACCATCATCCCAATTGAAAAATTTTAACGATAACATCTTAGATCACAAAATGTAGAGTCGGGATACAAATTTCATAATTGTCTCATGCTTTTTAAAAATCATGATTGTGGGGAGCCTGGGTCGCTCTGTTGGTTAAGCATCCAACTTCAGCTCAGGTCATGATCTTATGGTTTGTGGGTTCAAGCCCCACATTGGGCTCTGTGCTGACAGCTCAGAGCCTGGAACCTGCTTTGGATTCCGTGTTTCCCTCTCTCTCTGCGCCTCTGCCTCCCCCATTCATGCTCTGTTTCTCTCTGTCTCAATAATAAGTAAACATTTAAAAAAAATCATGATTGAAATAAGGTTCAACCTTGTAATTAGTTGCATTGTCTTTCATAGCTTATTTAAACTATAGGTTTCCCCTCCCTCCTTCTATCTACTTCTTTCACCCTCCCTTTCTTTCTTGTGAAATTTGTCTGTCAAGGACACTGCAGAGTCACCCTCCATCTGGGTTTTGCTAATCAGACACCCACGTGCCGTTTATTATGTTCTTCTGTCCCCTGTGTTCCCTGTTGACAGTTCCAGGGGCTTGATCAGGTAGATTCACATTGGAGGCTAATTCCCAAGTTGTGCTGTGCATTTCCCTAACAAGAGCATGATTTCCGGCTGTCCCTCTTGTCTGTAATGTTAGCAGTCATTGCTGATCATTGCCCAGATCCATTAGTCCAGCAGTTACTGAAAAGTGATGATATTCTAATTTTATCATTTCTTCTTGACACCTCCTATAAAGTAGCCATTTGGAGATGCATACCATTGGACTTCTGTATGCTGTTCACTAAACTTGCTTTCCTAGATTAAAATGAAACTTATTTCACAGCCACTATGTGTTTCGACTTACTGCACATAGACACTCATGCCAATGGAATTAAGCTGAAAGGTTCATGAAAGAAAAAAAACAGATACACTAGACATTGTCAAGATTAAGACCTTCTGCTCTTTGAGAGACACTGTGAAGAGAATGAAAAACCAAGCCACAAGAGGAGAAAATATTTACAAATCACATACCTGAGAAAAGACTTGTATCCATACTATATTTTAAAATAGCTCTTAGAACTCAGTAATAGAAAAATCAAATAACTTCATTTAAAATCAATGGGTTTAAGATTTGAACAGGCACTATGTCAAAAAGATATACAATTGGTAAGTAAGTGCATGAAAAGATGTTCACTGTAACTAGTCACTAGGGAAATGCAAAGTAAAATCACACTGAGATAACACAATACACCATTAGAATGTCTACAATTACAATGGCTGACTCCATCAGTGTTGGTGAGGAGGTACAAAATGCTGGAACGCTCATTCATGGCCCCTCGGGATGTAAAAGAGCACAATTACTCTGGAAAAGGTTGGCAGTTCCTAAGAAATCAGGAATGTGACCACATGACCGAGCCATTCCACTCACAGGGAGTCACACACGAGATATGAAAGCATACGTCCAAAGACTGTGCGTGAATGCTCAGGGTACTGTCATAGCCAAAACCTGGGACGAACCGAAATGTCCATCAACAGAAGAATGGATAAACAAGTTGTGGTAGATCGTTGTGTGGGATAAAACACGTCGGTCACTTAACATTTGGGGAAACGTATATGCCTGAATCTTGGGTCTGGTACTCTAATAACTCACACCCTGTATGTTCTGAAACGATCTTAAATAGTTTCTCTTTCTGTGTCAAGCGCCCTACTGATCATATCCATGATATTTTTTATTCCTTGTAATAGTCGAGCAAAGTAGTTGTGTGGTCCCAATCCACAGAGAAGAAAACTCAGGGTCAGAGAAGTGACTGATCTGAGGCTACCCGGCTAAAAAGGAGAGAAGCACAGCCTTTAACCCACACCTTATTGTGCTATTTACCTACAGATTACAACCCAAATATGTCAGCAAGGCGTTTAAGGCTCCCATCCAGCTTCATTTCCGCGCCACCCCCCACCCCCCATACGTACACCTCAGGCCTACTTGTTGTCTCAACCGCATGTCGAGGAAGGTCACATCTCTGTACCCTGATGCACGCCGTCTCCGCTTCCATGCCCACCAGATCCCGCTGACCCGTCAAAGCTCACTTACAAGCTATGATCACTACCACAAAGCGTTCTCGGATTCCCACTACCCGTCTGACCAGTCCCTCTGCTGGTCTTTTACTGCAATACAGAAATGCTTCTGCAAGGACAGAGCTTAAAATATTTATCTTATGTCTCTCATCTGACCAAGGACAATGCACTTAACAGGTCTGGGCTCAAAAGTCCTGAAAAGAAAAAAAAAGAAGAAGAAAGAAAAAAAAAGAGAGAAAGAGAGAGAAAATATGTGCACTTCTCTGGTCAAGTATCTGTTATGAAGTACTATAAAAATCCGCACATCCTTTAAAGGTATAATTCTACTCCTGGGAATTCATCTGAAGCAACTAATTCAACAGAAACAAATAAAAGCAAACGGTCATTAGGGGAATGGTGTAATCCATTATTATTCGTTAACTCTACGCACGCTGATGTAACCATGAAAGGATACATTTATGAAAACAGCACAGAACTATCTAGTAGAATATTACATGAAAATAGGCTATATAATGGAGCAGATACTGTAACTACAATGGTCTATAAGATGCATTTTGGAGCTTACCCTATACTGGGGGGTGATGGACAATAAGCAACAAGCTGAATTAGTAAAACACACTGTACACTTATATGGCAATAAGTGCAATGAGAAAAATAAAGCAGGCAAGAGGAACAATGGTATAATGGGGACATACCCTATTTGAATGAAGTTAGATAGGAAAGGCCTCCCTGAAAACGGAGATTTGA
>NC_043709.1:116044088-116046383 GCF_006229205.1 Suricata suricatta
TTTTTTTTTTTTTTAAATCTTTTAATGTTTACTTATCTGTGAGAATGAGAGAGAGAGAGAGAGAGAGAGAGAGAGAGAGACAGAATGTGGGTGGGGGAGGGGCAGAGAGAGAGGGAGACACAGAATCGCTTTAAGGCTCCAAGTTCTGAGCTGTCAGCACAGAGTCAGATGCTGGACTCTAGGGGCTGGAACTCAAACTGTGAGATCGTGACCTGAGCGGAAGTTCATTAGGGTTAACAGTTAATGGAATGAGCACCCAGGTGCCCCTAGGCACGTTCTTTTTAGCTGTTATGTAAATACTTCATATCTATTATTTTACTGTTTTCAAACCTATTACAAGCAATTAATGAATTTCAGAGTTCTGCTAAAAGAGAAAAACAAAATAAGCAAGTTAAATGGACAAACAAAAAGAACCTCAGCTCCCCCCTCTGCTATCCATACTATTCAATGTATACCTTTCTGTGTCTCATTTTTCACATCACAACCTTATTTGCCTCTATTCCCCAACACGCCCTTCAGTTAGATCTAGAGAATACACCAGGCTTTCCTGCATCTCGTGCCTATTTTGACAATTTCCGTCACTCGAAGTATCTGCCCTCCACGTAGCCAATCCTATTCCTTCTTCAAATCAGTGCCTCTAGAAAGCCTGCAAAGAGTTACATGGGTTACTCCATCTTGGTTACCTTTGCTTGGAAACAGAGATGAAAATGACAAGGGACCTTCTCAATACAGGCAGGGGACAGATCTAAGTTTCAGATATGCAGTAAATGGCTGGGCAGGTAGGAAAGATAGGAATGAAGTGTGAGAACACAAAGGACAGGGCATTTAATTCTGCTCCAGATGGGCTTGATTTTGAAATCATATGAGGAATGAGGAGGGTATGATACAAAGAGTGAGCAGCCTAAGTAAACAATGGAAAGAGCCGGGAAAATAAAAAGGCAGGGTGCTTTGCCAGCATTAGGAGTTAGAGTTGATTTCAAACACCCTTAAAACTAGAAATAAGATTCAGGGAGGATATTGCAAAGGCCCTTGAATGACAAATAGCCTAAATCCCTTAGGCTACAGAGGAGGTAAAGGGCAATCACTGGAGGCTTTAAACTAGTTACGCTAGTTTTAAAGGGTAGCGTGGTTTTCTAACAGGAGAGTGGATTAGAAAGGGAAGGACAGCACACCAGTTAACAAACAGCAGGTATTCCAAAAATGTTGATTAACTGGGTGAGACTACCACAGGAGAGAAAATTCTCTCAGCTTCCACTGTATACAAAGACAGCAGGCGTGGTGGGTAGCCGATTGTTCTCCAGTTGCTCTGAATATATTAGTTTTCTCTTTCAAGATTATAAAATTTACTAAAGCGTAAAGGCAAGGAAGTAGCACATCTCTGAAGTCAGACAGTCTAGGCTGAAATCCAAGTCTGACACCTGCTGGTTGTATGATCTTGAGCAAATTACTTAATCACTTTGTGCCTCAGTTTCCTAGCGTGTCAAATGTAGTATCTCCTGTGCCCCTCACAGGATGGAAGAGGACTAAAAATGACACAGCACATGTAAAGTAACCAACACAGTATTTGGCACATAGTAAATCCTTGAGAAGTGTATTTTTCATCAACTGTATTTGGTATTCCGGATCACCCTAAACACATAATAGGCCACTTATTCATTCTTCGTCAGTCCCATTTTTCTATGAGCCTTGGAGAAAGTTTAAGATATTAAACTCCCTCCCCCCACTTTTGCACAGGTTAATATTTCACATGCTAGGGGGAAAATAACTCCTTAAAAAGGCAATGCAATTTAGAAACGGAAGAGCATTTTCCCAATAGGTCTTGTAAAGCCTTCGGCACACACGTCACTTTGACAGCTCTTTGAAGAGCGATAGTCATTGTGTAACCTTAACTTGGAAGTCACATTCCAAGCCAGAAATAAAAGTAAGTCCAAGGTATCAGTCGTGAAGTATGGGGCCATAAAGATGCTGGACATGAGTGCCGAACTCCCATTCGGCTGCGTTTTTAAAATATCGTCCCAAGAAAGTAGCTCTGGGGCTCAAAACAAATGAAAACAGCGTGGTGACATTAACAGTGAAGACGGCTCTGCCCGGCGATCTGCAGCGCGAGGAAACGCACGCTGGGGGCCACCGGCCGGACAGCTCCGGGCTCGGGGGCGGCGCCCGGGGGAGGCCCGGCCGAAGCCGCCTCCCCCGCGGGTCGGCCCCGCATTCCTGTCCGGGTCTATACTTAACCTCCGGCCCGCGCCCCGGGCCGCAGCGGCACGCAGTGCACCGTATTAGGCAATGCCCGGCAAG
>NC_043709.1:116046483-116267326 GCF_006229205.1 Suricata suricatta
CGGGGCTCGGGGTCCCGCGAGCCCCCGAGTGCGGTTTCGAGGCGGCCGTGTGGTGTCCGCTCCCGCAGAAACCTATCTGCTTCTCTAACTGGGGGAACCTCCTGTTAGACGCCCCAGATGTCTCGGGCGCTGGCGACGTGCCCTTTGCTAGTGCATTTAGTCGGGACGCACGGAACGCACCTGGACTTGGCGCGGCCCTGCCCCGCCCCACCTTTGGGAAGGTAGTTTCTGGACGCTGGGACGGGCTGTAGGATCCTCCCGCCAAAGACTCTTTAAGACCCTCCGGGAAGACGCGGGCAGCTCAGCCGGTTTCCCGTGCACCGGCCAGTGGGCCACGCACAGGGGGAATATAGTAGGATTGCCTCATTTGTGTGGATTCTTGGAGCCAGTTCTCAGGGCATTGACTCCAGTGCAGGGCAGTGTTGGATGTTGAGAGAAACTGGAGGATAGAAGACCGGACAAGATGCCAAAGGAGAAAAGTTTGAGCGGATACAGGAAGCTACAGATAGAGGGCTAACCAGAGCCTTTCCCCGCAGTAATAAGTATCTCCCTGTTCTCCACTCTATCCCTTTCCTTTCTGTATCTTCCCCCCAGATACCCGTGCTTTCTCCTAATAGCTCTTTGCTCTTCCGCTTAAAGCACACAGTTGGGAAAGCAGGGTCTGGAGTCAGATTACTGTAATTCAAACCCCAAATTCTTGGCTCCACCAGTCTTATTAGCTTGTGAACTTGGGCACCTAAACTTCCCGATGCCTCAGTTTCCTCAAGGGGAATAATTTATAAACCTATGTCATGGAGTGTTGTGAGATGCAAGTGAAATCACTTATGTCACCCACTCACATTTCCCGAAACATGCTGAGTCCCCCCAAATCGGCGTGTGATCACCAGTCTGGCGACTCAGATCTTTGTTGATCCAGCGAAAGAAATTCTGCGCAGGCCTGTGGAAACGATCTGCCTGTTAGGCTGCGCTGCTGGAACCTGAGCCTGGCCCTGGGCAGGGGACAACCACCAGGAGACCACATAGTCACAGGAGGGAGCGCCTCGGGGTTATGGACTCATTCTTATCCGGAGGAGAGCGTGGGAGAAGTCACCAAACCAGAGAAAAGAGGACTCATCCCTGTGGGTTGTGATCGGGCCTCTGGGCACCTGATCCGGGCAGCACTACCAGTCTGCTTAGGAAACTTAAGATACTTTTGAGGAAGACATTCCAGTAGGAGAGGCGTCTGAGATGTTTCTGGGGAAGAAATAATGGCCAGGAGATGTTCAAATTTGATGAAAACTGGGGCGCCTGGGTGGTTCAGTCAGTTAAGCTCTGACTTCGGCTCAGGTCATGATCTCAGGAACTGTGAGTTCGAGCCCTGTGTCTCACCCTCTGCTGACAGCTTAAAGCCTGGAGCCTGCTTTGGAGTCTGTGTCTCCTCCCTCTCTCTCTCTCTCTCTCTCTCTCTCTCTCTCTCTCTCTCTCTCTCTCTCTGCCTTCCCCTCCCCCACTCATGCTCTGTCTCTGTTTCTCAAAAATGAGTAAACGTTAAAAACATTAAAACAATTTGATGAAAACTATGAACACTATTTTTTAAGATATTTAAATTGGAAAGGAAGAAGTAAAACTATTTGCAAATGACAACACTGTATAATTAGAAAAGCCTAAGGAATCCACAAAAAAGCTACTGGAACTAGTTCCAGGCTACAAGGTCAATGTTAAAAAAAAAAAAAAACCAAAACACACAACTAATCATCTTTTACCTATTAGAAAACTGGAAACTGAAATATAAAATAAAGCCATATAAAGTTCATCAGCATCCTAAAACATGAAATATATAAGGATAATTTAACAAAACACTCAAGACCTGTACACTGAAAGCCATATAAATCCCTGCCAAGAGAAATTAAAGACTTAAATAGCTATCCATGTTCATGAGTTGGAAGATGACATGGTTAAAATGTCGGTTCTCCCCAAACCCCAGCAGAATATTTATAAGTTTTTAATTTGACAAGGTAAATCTAAAATTTATACATAAATGCATAGGAAAAAAATGTTGAGGCACCTACGTACTTGTTTTCAAGATAGCATAAAACTACAGTTTGTAAGACAGTGTGGTAGGCATAAGGATAGACAGATTAGTGAAACAGAATAGAGTCCAGACCTATATACATACGGTCAACCGATTTTCAACAAAGATGTCAGCATGTGTCTTGTCAACAAATGGTGCTGAAATAACTGGAGAGCCACATGAAAATATGAACCCTGACACTTCACACCGCAGGCCAAGTATTAATGTGATATGGATCACAGACCTAAACACAAAAGCCAGAACTATAAAACTTACAGAAAAAACCCAAAACATTGACCTTGAAGGCAAAGATTTCTTAGATCCAATAACAAAAAACCATTAATCATAAAGGAGAAGACCGGGGCGCCTGGGTGACTCAGTCAGTTAAGCGTCCAGTTTCGGCTCAGGTCACGAAATCACAGTTCGTGGGTTCAAGCCCTGCATCAGGCTCTGTGCTGACAGCTAGCTCAGGGCCTGGAGCCTATTTCAGATTCTGTGTCTCCCTCTTTCTCTGACCCTCCCCTGATTGTGCTGTCTCTGTCTCTCAAAAATAAATAAAAAACATAAAAAAATAAAATAAAGGAAAAGACAGATGGAATGTCATCAAAATATAAAACTTGTTATTTTAAAGACACCATTTAAAAGGTGAAGACTTTCACAATACACCATATCTGACAGGGAATTTATATTCAGAATATATAAATAATCTTACAACTCAATAATATAACAAACTGATTTGGGGCACCTGGGTGACTCAGTCGGTTAAGCATCTGACTCTTCAACTCAGGTCATGATTTCATGGTTCTTAGGATCAAGCCCCCCTTGGGCTTTGTGCTGACAGTGGGGAGCCTGCTTGGGATTCTCTCTCTCTCTCCCTCTCTCTGCACTTCCCCTGCTTGTGTGGTCTGTCTCTCTCTCTCTCAAAATAAGTAAAGAAATTACTTTTAAAAACCAACAGGGTGCCTAGGTAGCTCAATCAGCTAATCGTCCAACTCTCAGTTTCGGCTCAGGTCAAGGTCTCCTGTTTCATAGGTTCGAGTCCTGCATGGGGTTCTGTACTGACAGTGCAGAGCCTGCTTGGGATTATCTCTCTCTCCCTCTCTCTCTCTGCCCCTTCCCTGCTTGCTCTCTCTGTCTCTCTTGAAATTAATAAATAAACTTTAAAACATTTTAAAAAATAACAAACCGGGGCACCTGGATGGCTCAGTTGGTTAAGCATCCAACTCCGTTGCAGGTCATGATGTGGCAGGTCATGAGTTCGAGCTCCATGTAGGGCTCTGTGCTGACAGCTCTGGAGCCTGCTTTGGATCCCGTGTCTTCCTCTCTGTCTGCTACTCCCCTGCTCATGCTCTCTCTCTCTCTCTCAAAATAAATAAACATTTTAAAAGTTTTTTAAAAATCGATTTTTAAGTGGGCAAATATGCAACAGACTCTTTGCAAAAAAGATGTATCAATAACAATAGCATAAACAAAGATACCCAATCTTATTAGTCATTAGGGAAATGCAAATCAAATCCACAATGACGTATCACTACTATTTTCAGTGTTGACAAGGATGTGGAGCAACTGGCATTCTCATATGTGGCTAAAGAGAATAACACTTGGGAAAACAGTTTGATAATTTCTTTAAAAAGATCAGCATATGCTTGGTTACCATATGACCCAACAATTTCATTATTAGCTGTTTAACCAAGAGAACAAAAACAGGTCCACACAGAGTTCGACATAAATGTTCATAGCAGCTTTATTCATAGCAACCCCAAACTGAAAATAATCCACATGTCCATCAACATGCAAGATAAAACAAATCACAAAGTGCTACAGGAGTTAAAGGGGGGGATCGAAAAAGGCTTCATGCAAGAAATCGCCATTGAATACATGAGGAATAAGTATGATTTCGACAGATTGCAAGAGGATGTTGCAGGCTGAGTGCTCACCATAAACATTGAGGAACCAACAAATGTGAGGAAAAGTGAATTGTACATTCTGATTAAACCTTACAAGTATCAGGAGAAATAATAGAAACGTGGAGAAACACACTCTATTTTAAGAGGGAGCCGTGAACTTCTGAAGACTTGTGAAGAGGAAAATCATGTTAAAGGAACCTCTTTTCAAAGATGAATGAGGCAGCAGGAGATTAGATCAATTGTCCTCTACAAGGGCCAGGACTAGGCTGGTGTGGTCAGTTTCAGCATGAAGAGAGGAATGAATGAGGAGACTTCTTGAGACACAACAGAGTCAAAGAAAGATTTTTATTTGCTGCAGTGAAAGTGCCATAAAACAGGGAGAGATTGTCTATGTGAAATAGGCCATTTATGAAGCGAGATCCTCTGACTGTGGGAAGATAAGAGATTCAGATAGATGGAGGAATTAGGTTTTAAAAAGAGGAAAGACTTCTTTCTCAGGAATGAAGGAAATGGAGGTAGAGATATTCTGAGGTAGGGAATAGAAAGTTGAAGTCGGGAACCTAGTTGAAAGTAAGGTGTCTTGACAGCAAAGAAGGTTTGAAAGAGCATTTAACATATAACCTTGTTTGATTTCTCAACACATCTTTGATTTTATCAATCTGTGGATTAGTTCTTGCCTTTAGGATAAAAACTGATTATGCTTGTATATATTTTGTCTGGGAGCAGATTTGCAGATCAGAGATCATGAACTATATTTTCAAAAATCATTTTCAAAGGCCAATTAATGTTTTGCAACTTTTATTAGTTTTATTGAGATATAACTGACATACAGTTTGGTGGATGTATTTAAAGTGTACACCTTAATAAACTTTGACCTATGTATCGTCGATGAAATCTTTATCACAAACATGACAGTGAATATATCCATCATCTCAAAAAGCTTCTCTGTGTTCCTTTTTCAGTGGCCCCCTATCATACCCCACATTGTCCCCAGGCACTGATCAGCTTTCCTTCATTACAGGTTAGTTTGCATTTTCACTAATTTTCTATAAATGAAATCATACATTATATACTCTTTTCTCTCTGGCTTACTTTACTCAGAATATTTTTTTTAATTTTTTAATGTTTATTTCAGAAAGAGAGAGAGAGAGAGAAAGAATGTGAGCAGGGGAGTGGAGGGGGCACACAGAGAGAAGAAGACACAGAATCTGAAGCAGGCTCCAGGCCCTGAGCTGTCAGCAGAGAGCCCAGTGCAGGGCTCGAACTCATGAACCGTGAGACTGTGACCTGAGCCAAAGCCAGATGCTTTACCAACTGAGTCAACCAGGCGTCCCATTTACTCAGAATAATTATTTTGAGCAGGTTCAGCTTCACGGGCATCCAGCTTCTGCAATCCCACAGGGTCCTGTGTTCCAAAGGGCCTGGCACTTGATTTAATACTCTGTTTTAATTTAATATTCTTCTTTCTGTTTTGAAATTCTTAATAATTTATGAATAAGAGGGCCCATATTTTCACTTTGCACTGTGTCCCACAAATTTTGTAGCTGAACCTGAATTTGAGATTTGGGTGATATATGTAAGTAATTCACTCTCTTTTATTGCTGAACAGTATTCCATTGTATGGATATACCACAATTTTTTATCTATTCACCACAGAATTTGTTTACCTATTCATGTTTACACATTTTCCCCCCAGTTACAAATAAAGAGCTATGGGGGCGCCTGGGTGGCTCAGCTGGTTAAGCGTCCAACTTTGGCTCAGGTCATGATCTCACAGTTTGTGGGTTCGAGCCCCGCTTCAGGCTCTGTGCTGGCAGCTCGGAGCCTGGAGCCTGTTTCAGATTCTGTGCCTCCCTCTTTCTCTGTCCCTTCCCCACTCATACACACACCCTCTCTCTCTCAAAAATAAATAAACATTAAAAGAAAATTTTAAAAAACAAGTAAAGAGCTATGAACATTTGCTGACAATGTTAGTATATATATATATATAAAACTTTTTACGAAAACTGCTGAAGTGTTACCAAAATTGGTTGTACCATTTTACATTCCTAACAGCTATATTTAAGAGTTTCAGTTGCTTCATATCCTGGCCAATACTTGGTGTGGTCAGTCTTAGATTTTATATATTTTAATAGATGTGCTGTGCTATCTTATTGTATTTTTAAAAGATGGTTTTATTTATCTTCAATTTAAAACTTTTTACATTTATTTTAATTTATTTTTGAGAGAGAGAGAGAGAGAGAGAGAGAGAGAGAGAGAGAATGAGTGTGAGCAAGGGAAAGGGGTTATGAGGGAGAGAGACAGACAGACACAGAGACAGAGAGAGGGAGAGAATCTTAAGCAGGCTTCATGCTCAGTGTGGAGCTTGACACAGGGCTTGATCCCATGACCCTGAGACCATGACCTGAGCTGAAATCAAGGTGGACATTCAACCGAGCCACCCAGGTGCCCCTATTTTATTGTAGTTTTAATTTTTCATTTCCCTAATGAGTAATGATGCTGAGCTTTTTCACGTGCTTATTTTTCAATTGTAAAAGCTTTAGAGACTTTTTTAATCTATTCCCCATTTTCTTAGTGGTGAAGCTGTGTTCTCAATAAGTTTTGAGAGTACTTTATAGATTCTGGATATAAGTCTTTTATCAAATATATAATTGGCTAATATTTTCTACAGGTTTGTGGTTTGCTTTTCATTCTCTTAACAGTGTCTTTCAAATGGTAGAAAGTCTTAATTTTGACAAGGTTCTATTTACAATTTTTTTCTTTGATAGATTGTGTTTTTTGGTGTCGGATCTAAGAATCTTTGCCTAACCCAAGGTCACAAGGGACTGTGAAGTTTTCTTGCAGAAGATTAGTAGTTTGAAATGCTATAGTTAGGCTTATACTCTACTTTGACTTAATTTTTGTATATGGTGTGAGATAGAGATTGAAGTTCATGTTTGCTTATAGTGTTCAGCACCATTTATTGAAAATCTATCCTTTCTAGGGGCGCCTGGGTGGCTCATTAGGTTGAGCATCCAACTTTGGGTCAGGTCATGATCTCGCTGTCCGTTAGTTTGAGCCCCACATCGGGTTCTGTGCTGGCAGCTCAGAGCCTGGAGCCTGCTTCAGATTCTGTCTTCCTCTCTCTCTGCCCCTCACCCATTCATTCTCTCTCTCTCTCTCTCTCTCTTTCTCTCTCTCTCTTTCTCTCTCTCTCTCCTCTCAAATAAATAATAAAACTTAAAAAAAAGAAAAAAGAAAATCTATCCTTTCTCCGTTGAGTTGCCTTTGTACCTTTGTCAAAAATCTGTGGTCTATATATGTATAGACATATTTCTGAAATGTCTTTTCTGTTCCATAGATTTGTTTATCCTTACACAAGTACCATACTATCTTGCCTATAATAGCTTTTGAAAATCATTATCATAGCTTTATAACAAGTCTTAAAATTGGATAGGGTGAGTGACAGTGATGTTAGTGATCTGCATGCATGTCTTTAGCATTCATTCAGTGATCAAATCTGGCTAGGCTTATTTAAACAGGATAAGGGTAATGATATCATTAATGGGAAGTGATGTCATTAATTCAAGAGAAAAAAACAATTTCAAATTTTAGCTAGTTTTTCTATTTGTAGGTATCACAATAGGAATGGCTATGAGAGGGAACAAAGCAGTTGGGTTCAAGAGGAGTATTAGTAAAGTACTACCTAAGTCAGTAGTGGAGGGAGAGTTAAAAGCAAATACAAAGAGGGGCGCCTGGGTAGCTCAGTCGGTTAAGCATCTGACTTTGGCTCAGGTCATGATCTCACAGTTTGTGAGTTTGAGCCCCACATCAGGCTCTGTGCTGACAGCTTGGAGCCTGGAGTCTTTTTCAGATTCTGTCTCTCCCTCTCTCTCTGGCCCTCCTCTGAGTGTGCTTGGTCTGTCTCTGTCTCTCAAAAATAAACAAATGTAAAAATTTTTTTTAAAAAGCAAATACAAAGAAAGAGAATGAGAACTGAAATGTGAAGAATGAGAAACCTATTAAACATGGAGGTATTAATGTAGAAAATGATAAATTGAGCAATGTAGTTTAGAAGGAATATTGGAGTTAAGTTGACTTTTTGATATGAAAACTGAGGCATCATTGTTGTCTTTACCTAAGCTTATCCAGAATCTCCTCTAAAGTAGAACCATTTGCACAAACTTGGTTCTAGGCCATCAGCTGAAAGTCAAATCTTCTTAAATAAAATCCTTCTGTTCAATAGGTTTATTATTATAAATGAGAACTTCAGGGGCACCTGGGTGACTCAGTCGGTTAAGTGTCCGACTTCAACTCAGGCCATGATCTCGGGGTTTGTGGGTTCGAGCCCCCCATTGGGCTCTGTGCTACCAGCTCAGAGCCTGGAGCCTGTCTTCAAATTCTGTGTCTCCTTCTGTCTCTGACCCTCCCCTCCTCACACTGTCTCTCTCTCTTTCAAAAATAAATAAAACATTAAAAATTTTTTTTAAATGTTAAAAAATAAAAATAAAAAATAAGTACGAACTTCACTCATAAAGAACTATTTCACGTCTCACAAAATTGGTCATGAAAATGAAACTAAACACACATGCTATTATAAATATTAATTATATTCAACTAAACATAATATAAAAAATAATATGTTATTGCTCCTTTTGGGAACATTTTCTACATAGGCACAGATATAATATGGGGAATTTAGAATGAATTCCCTATCAATGTCCCTAGACATTCTAGTTCCAGAAATGAACTACCTTCAAAATTGGAGTCACCTGTTTTAAAAGTCTGTGGCTTATTTAAAAAAAAAATTGTGTCTTACTTTAATATGCATGAAAGCCTCTGAAAAGTCTCTGCGTGGTAAATGCTGGAGAGGAACAGATTCCCCAGTGAGGATCTTTTCAAAGATCCTTCAGTGTACACCAGCTGCAAACTGAGTCAGCGGAACCACCGTAAACCCAGACCAGCTGGTGAGTGTTGCTGATCTAGTTACAGTTATTAGGTTAAAGAAAATATATGATCCTTATAATAGGAAATGGGGCAAAAGTGGAAATGACAAGATGAGGTTTAATAAATCAAGTGGGTTTATATTTACTCTAAAACTAGGGTTTGTTGTGAAAACGTTATTTATAGACCATGGCATTAGACAGATTGGTCCAATCTGCTCAAAAGGATGTTAAACCAAGAGGCAGCTGTTCCAGAATTCTCTAAAAGGAGAGGCCGGGGCAATCTAGTTGTTGGAGAATGGGTTGAGGCCTTGGTTTTCAAACATTTTTACCTTCACTCATGTTTTAAATGATACTCTAAAACTTTTCACCAAAACTACAAATTGTCACGAAGGATAAATTTCTGGGAATTACAAAAATACTTTTTAATGTTTATTTTTTGAGAGAGATTGAGAGAGAACATGAGCAGGGGAGGGGCATTAAAAGAGGGAGACACAGAATCTGAAACAGGCTCCAGGCTCTAAGCTGTCAGCACATGGCCTGAACGGCGCCTGAACTCACAAAACCACAAGATCATGACCTGAGCCAAAGTCAGATGCTTAACGGACTGAACCACCCAGGTGCCCCATTTCTGATCATTTTATTTGCTTTATTGAGGTCTAACTAACATACAGTATCTGTACATATTTCAAAATGTGCAATTCAATAAGTATTGACATGTATGTACATCAATGAAACTACTACTAATCTCAAAATAATGAAAATAGCTTATCAACCTCCAACCCTCAATTTCCTCATACTCCTTTGTAATCCCCAGTGAATTCATGTAGGCTTGGACTTAATTTTGTTAAAGGTTTTTTAACAAGCAATTACATTTATTTACTAGAAAAAGATTTATTTAAGTTAACTATTTCTTTTTGAGTTTTAGTAATTTGTGCTTTTGAAGGAATTTGCCATTTCCTCTAAGTTATTCAATTTATAGGTATAAAGGTCCCTTACTATCCTAATATCTGTAGTGTGGTCATTTCCCTTACTCCCAAGATTGGTAATTTGTATCTTTTCTCTTTCCTCATCAGTCTAACTATAGTTTTACCAGTTTTATCTCCTAAAAAAACCCCTAGCTTTTAATTTTATTTTCCCTATTGTTTTCCTGTTTTCATTGCTTTCCTCTTTGATCTTTATTATTTCCTTTCTCTGCTTACTTTAGGTTTCATTTGCTATTTTTACTAGATTCTTAAAATGAAAGCTGAGATAATTGATGAGACCTTTCTTTTCTAGTAAATATGCTATATTATAAATATCCCTCTATGTATTGTTTTAAGTACTTTCCACAAATTTTGATATGTTTTCATTTTTATGACACTCAAAATACTTTCTAATTTCCAGTTTTATTTCTTCTTTGACCAATGGTTACCTAGAAGGGTGTTATTTTGTTTCCAAATATTTGGTGACTTTTAAGTATTCTTCTATTATTTATTTTTAATTTAATCCTATTGTAGTCAGAGATCATATTTGTTTGACTTGAATCCTTTCCAATTTATTGAGGTTTGTTTTTTGTATGTCACTGGCACTTGAAAAGAGTATGTGTTCAGCTCTCGCTGGATGTAGTGTTTGATCAGTTTAGGTTAAGATGGTTGAGAGTATTGTTTGAGTCTTCTACAGCCTCACCTATTTTCTGTCTACTTGCTCTATCACCTGAAACAAGGGAGTTGTAATTTCCAACTCTAATTGTGGAATTGTCTATTTTTCCTTGAAATTCCATCAGCTTTTGTTTTATGTTCTTTGAAATTCTGTTGTTAATACACAAAACCTTAGAGGGCATGTTCTATTATTTAGAACCTTTTTCATTATAAAGTGACATTCTGTATCTCTCGTAATAGTCTCTGATCTGAAAGCTACGTTGTCTGATAATAATATAGATATCGTAGCTCTCTTTTGATTGGTGTTATATCATGATATAGTCTTATATTTAAAGGAGTTTTCTTATGGTCAGCTAGCTAATTTTTTATTGGATGTTAGACATGGTGTATTTTATCTGGTCAAGTGATGGATACTTTGTGTTCCAGCATGTATCCAGACTCTTCCTTGCAAACTTCTTCAGCCTTGGCCCCTCTCAGCTCTGTTTCCTCATCTTAAAGAGACTGATGCTGTATGTGATGGCCTGAAAAATCAGGCTCGTAAGCTGCGGCAATCATTAGGCTTACTTCATTTGTGTCCCATCTCCTACTGATCATTGTCCTTTGTTGTTTGATGTCCAGTGTCATAAGAACCGTTGTTAATATATTTTGTCCAGTTGTTCAATCATTTCAGGCAGGAACTTAAATCTAACCTGTTACTCCATCTAGACCAAAGGTGAAGTCTGAGACCTATATTCTTTTTATTTTTTTTCTTGACTTTAGTATTAACACAACCATAATATTTAACTGTAGTGTGAAATGGGTATTCTTGTATTGCTGTTTATCATAGCGAGAAACACCATTTTCCTTTACCATTAGGTAAGATGTTAGCTCTAAGTTTTTCAAAAATACCCTTTGTCAGGTTGAGTAAGGTTTCTATTCTTAGTTTGCTGAGTTTTTATCACAAAGGCTTTTGATTTTTCTCAAATATGTTCCTGCATCTATTAAATGGTTTTTCTTACATTCTGTTAAAATGGTGAACTGTGTTGATTTTCAAAAGCTAAAATAACTTTGTATTCCTAGGATATATTCTACTTGGTCATGATACATTTTTTGTTTCTATGTATTACTGTGAATCTCTGTTTTTAAAGAATTATTATATCTATGTAAATGAAGGATATTTACATTTTCTTATAATATGTTGTTTGATCTTGCTATCAGGATAATTTTGGTCTCATAAAATAAGTACGAAATTGTCCTTCATGGGGTATTTTCTAAAGATTTTGTGTAGATTTAGATTATTTCTTCCTTACAAGTTTGATGAATTAGAATTAACTACTGAATTCATGGGCTTGAAGATTTTTGTGGAGTGTTTTTAACCTAGAATTTAATTTCTGTTATTGATATATATCTTTTCAGGTTTTCTGTTTCTTTTTGACCCAGTTGTGGCCATTTGTATCTCTCAAGGTTTTTTCTACTTCAAACTATGTTCTCAAATGTATTGGCATAGAGTTTAAAAATATTCCTTTATGAGTGTTTTCATTTAATATCATTTAATTCCTGCAATATTTTAATTACAGGATGTGTAGTCATGTTGCTTCTTTGAATCCATATACTGGTAATTTGCATGTTCCCTCTTTATCTTTTGATCTAGGTAGAGTTATACCCATTTTATTAATCTTTATAGAGGATCAAATTTCAGTTTGATTTTCCCTTTGTGTTTTAACTCATTGATTCCTGGTTTTACTTTTATTATTTCCTTTTTCTAATTATTTTTAATTCTTCTTTACCTTAAGGGATTAATGTTAGATTTTCTTTTCTATAATATAATGCTTAAAGTATTCCTCTAAGCAACATAACAGCATTGCACCAATTTTGACATGTTGTGTTTTCACTTCCATCCAGTACAAAATATTTTCTGATTTTTCTTTGACATATAAGTTATTTATAACTACATGGGTCAACTTTTACATAATTGCAATTTTCCAGGTAGCTTTGTCTTATACTCCTAAGTTGATTCTGTTTTAGTCAAGGAACAAAATCTATATGACTTTACCTTTTATTTTTTATTTATTTAAAAATTTTTTTTGTTTTTAATTTATTTTTGAGAGACAGAGAGAGACAGCGGGAGCAGGGGAGGATCAGAGAAAGAGGGAGATACAGAATCTGAAGAGGCTTCAGGCCCTGAGCTAGCTGTCAGCACACAGCCCGACGTGTGGCCCGAAACCATGAACCATGAGATCATGACTGGAGCTGAAGCCAGATGCTTAACCGACTGAGCCACCTAGGCGCCCCTGATTTTACCTTTTAAACTATATGGACTCATTTTAAGGCCCAGCATATTGTTAATGTTCAGTGTCCACTTGACAAAAATGCTTGACTTGCAGGGCCATTAAAAATGTCAGTTAGGTCAAGTTATTGGAAGAATTGAATTTTCAAAGCAATTACTAATTTTCTATTTGTACTATTTTTGTTTGAGAGAGGAGTGTTGAAATACCCAACAGATACTATGGATGCATATATTTCTTTCAGTTTTGTAAGTTTTGTTTCCTTTTTTCTCCCTAAAGTTCTGTCATTAGGTTGATACATATTTAACACTATTTTCTTGGTTAACTGATGCCTTCATCACTATGAAATGTCATTCATTCCCCTGGGAAATTTCCTGATTTTCAGTTTATTTGGTCAGATATTAATATAACCAGAGCTTTCTTTAGTATTTTTAAAATGTGTTTTTTCATCCATTTACTTTTAATTTACCCTTTTCTTTATTTTTAAAATGAATTTCTTATATTATACATCATATAGTTGGATCTTACTTTTTAAAAAATCCAGTCTGACAATTTCTACCTTTAAACTGGAATATTTTGATCTTTTACATTTATTGTAAATGTAATCTTTTACATTTATACGGTTGGATTTAAACTACTATTTGCTTTCTATTTGTCCCATTTGTTTTTACTTCTTGTCTAGCCTTTAAAAAATTATTTGAATTAAAAAATTTCTACCACTGCCCATATTCTTTTTCTTTGGGAGAACTCTGGCTCTAGGACTTAAGGTATTTTTTTCAATGTTTTTTATTTATTTTTCAGAGAGAGAAAGAGAGAGAGAGAGAGTTAGCAGGGGAGGGGCAGAGAAAGAGAGGGAGACACAGAATCTGGACTGTCGGCACAAAGCCTGACACAGGGATCAAACTCATGAATGGCAAGATCATGACCTGAGCCGAAGTTGGATGCTTAACCAAATGTGCCATACAGGTGCCCCGCCCCCCGCCAAGGTATGTTTTTAACTTCTCAGAATCTCTTTTTAAATAATATTTATATTGCTTTATATGTAACGTAAGGACTCTTCCAAAACTACATTTCTGCTTTCCTCCTGCCATCCGTTGTACTATTTTCCTTTATTTTACTTCTACCTATGTTATCAACTCCAAAAATATACAGTTGGTATTTTTGTTTATAAAAATTTTTAAAAAGTAGAAATGCCCTTTATATTTATTCTCACATGACCATTCTGATGTTCTTCATACCTATGTGAAGATTTATATCATAGATACCATATTCCTTTTGCCTAAAATTATTTTCATTTGTATGTTTTAATATTTTTCATTGTGTAGAGCTGCTGGTGATGAGGGTTTTTTAATGTAAATATTTATTTCACCTTATTTTTGAAAAATGTTTCTGCTGACAGAGAATTCTAGGTGACAATTTTAAAATTAAGGACTTTGAAGGTACTGTTCCACTGTATTTTTATTTTTTATCTTGCATGGTTTGATTAGAAATCTACCATTTTTTATTCCATTTGTCTTTTTGTTTTCCACCCACCTTTAAGATTTTCTCTTTATCACTGATTTTCAGCAATTTGATCATGTTGTTCCTTGGGGTCATTTTTTATTATTGATAGTTATGACTGAGATTCCCTTATATTCTCAGATCTGTGGAAATATAGCTTTCATTAAATTTGGGAAAAATTTGGGCATTTGAAAAAATTTTCCCTCTTTTTCTTACTCACAATGAAACTGTACACATTATACTTTCATATTTTCTTGTAGGTCATTGAGGTTCTGTTAATTTTTTGTCTTTTTCTTCTATGTGCTTCAATTTATATACTTTCTGTTGATCTTTAAATTGCTGTATCTTTTCTTCTGCAGTGTCCAATCTGTTAATCCTACTTACTGAGTTTCACCTTCAGTATTATATTTTTGTACAATTTCCATTTGCTTGTATTTGATATCTTTTGTCTCATTATGTTCATCTGTTTGTAAATCTTTAAGTTTATTGACCATAGTTATAATAGTTCTTTAAACATTTCCATGTATTAGTTCAATTGTCTATTTAATTTCTGGATCTATTTCTATAGACTGATTGCCCCACTGGTTATTGGTCACATTTGCCTGGGCTTTTGTGTGTCCAGTAAGGTTTTCTTGGAGTCTAGCCATCTTACATATTTGAGTGTTGTATTTTAGAAGGGGGGAGCATGCCTTTTAATTTCATACTTTGTTTTATCCTTCATTTAAGTTATGTCTTGATCGTTTCAATAAGGACTTGAAAGCTTTTTTTGAGATCTAGAGTAGCCTTTTCTTTCAGGCTACTACCCATTACTAAGATGTTACCTTTTTGGGGTTATTTATTAAATACTCAATATATTCAGTTGGTTTTTTTTTTCTCTGACTTTGAGAACCCAAATGATTCCCATACTTGTATGAACTCTTGGGATTCTTCAGATTTCGGTTCCGTGGAAATAGCTTTTTCCTTTAAAGTTCTGTAGCCAGGCTTGTAGAGTTCTATCTGACCCAGGACCTGATTAGCATTCTGCCATCCCAAGGGGACTCCTGTGCAGATTTCTAGAGCTCTTTCTCTACATAGTACCCTCCTAGCATTCTGTCCTTCAAACTCTAGCCCCTCAGTCTACCTACTCAGATTTTTCTTTCTTTAATACAATAAGACCATTTGGTTCCTTTTGGGTTCCTCTCCCTCTAGCACAGTCCAGAAACTGACTCTAGGCAGAAAGCTATAGCAATCACAGGGCGTATGCCTGTGCCCTTTCTCCTTGGGATTACAGTCTGCCGTCCCATGTTTGAAATCAATTGTGTCATATATTTTATTCAGTGTTCTGTTTGTTATGGTAAAAAGATAAGTCCATGTTCTCTTACTCCCTCATGGTTGATAAGTACACTATTGGAAATATGCTGCTTTAATCATGACATATATTTCTTTAGCATATTTAACATACATTTATGGGAAACTTACTGTGGAAATCTAGAGATAAGTGAGTCACAGACTAATGCTATAGAAAACAAGTAAAATGTTAACACTATTGTGGTAGCTTGCAAATATAGTCCCCGAGTTCTTAAATACTCCTTCTATCAAGAAAGAATTGAATTTTGGGCACCTGGGTGGCTCAGTTGGTTAAGCCTCTGACTTCGGTTCAGTTCATGATCTCACGATTCATGAGTCTGAGCCCTGTGGCAGGCTCTGTGCTGACAGCTCAGAGCCTGGAGCCTGCTTTAGATTCTGTGTCTCCCTCTCTCTCTGCCCCTCCCATGCTCATACTCTGTCTCTCTGTTTCTCTCAAATGTAAATAAACAGTTTTTAAAAATTAAAAAAAAAAAAGAACTGGGTTTTATTTCCTGTGCCCTTGACTACAGACATTGTGACTGTTTGTCCAATAGACTATGACTGAAATAATGCTGTGCCCATTTCCTATCTCAGGTCTTCCTATTTATCTCTTGGAATGCTCGGTCCAATATGCTGGGAGAAACCAACCTGACACAGAAGAGGTGCCATGTAGTTCTAGCTGACAGCCTCAGTGCCCATGCCAATTGCCAGTGGCAACTGCCAGACATGTAAGGGCAAAAGCTTTCCAACGATTGCAACCCCAAGGTGTAGAGTCATTCCAGCCCTTGAGGCACCCGTGCTGACACTGTGTGGAAGAGAGGAATCTATGCTGCAGAAAGAACACGGACTCAATTTCTGATTTGTAATCAAAAGAAATGATTACTGTTGTCTTCACATGAGTTTGGAGTGGTTTTTAACCAAAAAAGGTTATCTCATACACAGCACTTATCCTTCTGTTCTTTCCAGCCTACAGAATGGTACCTGGCACACACAAAGTGTTAATAAATATGAACTGATAACTGAATGACTGAAGAGCAACGTGAGAATTTTATAGGAATGACACAATCAGGCTTGTGTTAGAAAAATCATTCCAGCAGGGGTTTGGAGAATGGTTTGGAGATAAGTAGGTGTATCAGCTAACCCTGGTACGGTAAGATATTATCATAGATTGGAGAGCTTATACAACAAATTTATTTTTGGAGGCTGGACGTCTGAGATCAGAATGCCAGCATGGTCAGGTTCTGGTGAGAACTCTATTTCTGGCTTCCCTTCTGTGTCCTCACAAGACAAAGAGAGTCAGCTCCCTGCTGTCTATTCTTAAAAAGGGCACTAATCCCATCATGAGGGCCCGACCCTCAGGACTTCATCTAAACCTAATTACTGAATTACCTACCAAAGGCTTCATCTCCAAATATTGTCTTATTTTGGGGTAGGGCTTTAACAAGAATTTGGGTGGGATGCAAATCAGTCCATAACAGTAAGGAAGTAGAAAAACATAGAGATAGGTGGATGTAATAATTCATCTAAGAGATGATGAGGACGTGAATTAGTGTGAATAATCTTCCTGGGATATTTCTTTAAAATTATAGATATTTCCTGGAATACCTCCATTTGCACATCGCTATCATTTTTATTTTTTATTTACTTATTTTTCTAATGTTTACTTATTTTTGAGAGAGGGGAAGTCAGAGCATGAGTGGAGGAGGGGCAGAGAGAGGGAGACACAGAATCGGAAGCAGGCTCCAGGCTCCGAGCTGTCAGCACAGGGCCTGATGTGGGGCTCGAACTCATAGATGGTGAGATCAGGACCTGAGCCGAGGTTGGACACTTAACCGACTGAGCCACCCAGGCGCCCCAGCTATCATTTTTTAATGTAGAATTTTCAATATCAAACCAAAAGGAAAAGGACTTAACATTTTAAAATTAACCACAGAACACATACATTATCGAAATTATATGATATTGAAGTCTCTGTTTTAAAATTTTTGGTCTTAAAAGTGCCAACTCCTGCAGTTTCAGTGTTTTAAGGGATAATAACAGAAAGCTAAACTCAACATACAAACCCATTTAACTTTTTATATTTGACTTTCATGTTAAACAACAATAATATTAAAAGTTCTACATTTAAAAATGTTTATTAATTATAGCATATTAATCATAAAGGCCCCAAATAGCTGAAGTAATTCTTTAGGTCAGAAGACAAGAATAATGGTACCAAGACTAAATAATTCTTCCATCACTATTCCCAATGCTTTTCCATATCGATGATTAAGGCTTGCACAATTTGATCACTAGCTTATTGCTGGCAACACAGCAAGTCAGTCTCCTTACTGGAACACAGAGCACGTCCAAACGCACTTCTATAAATATTTGGCTTGGAAGCAGGGTGATTATGATAATGTACCCCAGACACTGCTCAGGGACTTAAGATGGACAAGTTGTCACTTGATTCTATCAGGCTAGTCATCAAGAACCGGTTTTAGGGGCACCTGGGTGGCTCAGTCAGCTAAGCGTCTGACTTCAGCTCAGGTCATGATCTCACGATTCGTGGGTTCGAGCCCGGTGTTGGGCTCTGTGCTGACAGCTCAGAGCCTGGAGCCTGCTTCGGATTCTGTGTCTCCCTCGCTCTCTGCCCCTCCCCCGCTTGCCCTCTGTCTCTCTCAAAAATAAAATAACATTAAAAAAATTTTTTTTAAAAATAAAGAACCGGTTTTAGAGAGAGAATGTTCTGGTTTTCATATCAATAGCGATGTTTTAGAGTAATTTTATACTTGCCATCATGAAACACAAGCTTTTGGAACTGGCTCCTCAAAATGTTAAGAACTGGTGTTACTTATTTACCACATTTTTTACACTGTTGTGTTTTAACTCTTTTTCTGCTTCTGAAAGAAGTAGAGGCTCATCTGAAAATATCTGGAAAACATAAAATGGGTAAAGAACAAAAAATCACCCCAAATCTTACCACTTAGATAGCTATGTTATAATATGCTCATGTATTTCCTTTCAAGCTTCAACAATTGGGAATATTTTGTCATTTTACAGGTTTTTGTAATCCCCGCTTTTAAGAACATCTGTATTTGGATGTCTTTCTATGTAAAATCAGATCTACATAATCACCTTTAACATCTGTGGAGTTTTTACATTGCGTGTACTATGATTTACTCGTGTAAATGTTAATTATAATGATCTCTTACATTTATTTATTGCTTACTATATGCCAGTTACCCAAGGGCTTGGTTTCTATTAATCCATTCCATCCTCACAACCCAATTTTTATTCGTGCTTCTCAAAGATGAGAAAATTGAAGCACCCGGAGGTGATGTAATTTATACAATCCCTAAATATTGGGTATTTTCGTGGTTAACAACGTTTTGATTTTATAAACCACGTTGCCATGAATATCGATCGGTGTTTATGTGCTTAAAGACTGTCTTTAGGATAAATTCCAAAAAGTAGTATTGCTGGGTCCAAAGGTGTTCACGTTTCCCAAAGCTTTCGTAACATCCTTTCAAATGGTTCCTTTAGGAAGACTATATTAATTTACATTTTTTCCAACAGTGTGAGAGTACAATTGTCCACGTCCCATTTTCATTCCTGTCTGAATGGGAGAAAGGTATCCGAACGCTACTTTAATTTGCGTTTTTCACTTTTAGAAACGAGATTTCTTTCTTAATGGATTTTTGTATTCCGATCCTGTCGTTGACAAGTTCTAAATATCTGTTAACAGGCTACCTTCGTAAGTGCTCTAAATGAGGCATAATTTACGTAATTCCAATGTATGTGCAAGATGCTCTCAAGTTTGCTCAAGTGGGGCACAAAACCTCTCTACATGCGCCTTAAATTTTCTACATGACACAAGCACAATGCGTTAGATACTTAAAGTTACTAAATCAGCATTTTAAGTTGCTAGGACTCCCTCGTCAATTTCTGGCTCCAGGTCTCAGTTTTGTTTTGGATTTTTGCTGGGTCTTGGGGGAGGCGGGGAGCGGCTATCGCAAACCTTCCTGGGGCTTGAAACTTATTTTCCAATTCGCAGAACTGCTTAGTGACTGCACAGTCAGTAGCGCCAACGCCCAGCTAGAAGTGCTTTCCACAGAGATTCAGAAGCCGGGCGTCCGGGGACTCTCGGGAAGGTGCCAGCGTTACCTCAGCCTCTCCGAGGGAGCCGCGCGCCCCGACACTCCCCCTCCTTAAGGATTCGGGCCAATCGGTTCAGCTCACATGACTTCATCCCAGCAAGTTTCTAGTCACCTCAGGCAGCGAACTGAACTCCCGGCTTTTTTACTTAGATGACCCCCCACGAAGGAGTTTCCATTTCCCCCTCAAGTGGGACTATAAAATGATGACAACTGACTGAGCGAGGGCCGAGCACGGGGTCTGCTTCAATCCTCACGCGACCCTTTTTCTTAGTCTCCGATTCACGCCTGGGCTTGGTAGTCGGCTTCGGTGCGCCAGGAGGACCCCGTCCTCCGGAGACTCCTGGTCAAAGCAAAAGCAGAAAAGGCAGGCATTAGTCCTACTCTGACGCTCTACCGATCAAAAGTGGGGATCAGGAAGAGGGGATTCTTTGGTGGGGCCTGATTTGTGGGGGCAGGGTCCGGGCAGGTTCTGAGCAGGCACCGCTGAGGTCGCCCAGATTCCCGACAGGCTCCGCGCAGGGTGGGGTCCTTGTCTGCGCCTCCGGGGTTGCCGCCGCCACCGCCGCCGCCGCCGCCGCGGTTGCTGGGGGTCGGGGAGAGGTGGAGCTGTCGCCAAGCCTGTGAAGTCCGTCGCTGTCGCTGTTTGTGCCCGAGAAGTCTTCCTTCCCTAGGTCGCTTCCCGACTCCTGTGGCGTCGAGGGGGAGTCCCCGCGGACGCCTGGGCACGCAGCGGAGATGCCTCTCTTCGCCACCAATCCCTTCGATCAGGATGTTGGTGAGTGCTTTTGCCGCTCCCTGTCCACCCCGCGCCGGAGTGCAAGCCCACCCTGCCCGCTGTCCACGCGTGCCCCTGACCCGCTGGCTGGGGCCGAGGGCTTCCCCTTTCCTGAGGCTCCTTCTTGAGGAGTTTGGAGGAGGTTGGGAGCTTAGCTTACCCTTTTGGAAAGAGATGGGACTCAGCCTGCGAAATGGGCCTTGGACTAGAATTGTGGGTTTCAAAAGGACTGCTTCTGATGTGGAGGGCCTCGGAGGAACAGCTGGTGTAGCATCTGGTGCTGGGACAGAGCTTCTGGAAGAAGTGAGTTGAGAGCTGAGCAATATGTCACCTAGAGTAGGATAAGCCCTCCAGTAAAGTGTTTCCCTGGACAAATGTAGAACGTTTGGAATAGGAGAATGTTTTAGGTTAGCTTCCTTAGGGGGTTAAAGAAAAAAATATAAAAATATATATATATTTGTGATTGTAGAGAGAGGAGAGAGCTTCTGGTTAAGGGTTGACTCTAAAAAAATGGGATACTTGCAAACCGCTGAAACCGAATTTAGGACCTGAACCCCTGTGCAGCATGGTTTTTAAAGCCTGGGTCTCAGTACTTTAAGAGGTGTGGAAGAGAACCTTGAATCTGAACATGCTAATTTGTTTTGATTTTGAAATGCCTTTTTTGTTTTGTTTTTTTCTGTCTTCTGAATCATTGGTTTTATATACTGAGCATAGCAACTCAACAAGTTAGTTTCTTGTTTGTTTCTGATCAGAGGGTCATAATTACAGGACTTTTAGTTTCGTGGAGAATAATTTTGGGGTGATTTGAAGAACTACTTTGGCATATAGGTGTGGAATGAGAGCAAGCCAGATACCATGACTAATTACCGTAGTGAAGAAATAAAAGGACACCCTTTTACAGTTGCTTTATATTTTTTAGTGTAATTTAATTACAAAAGGTTCGTGTCAAACTTTGATTTTTAACTCTTCCTTAGAGCTTGTCTGTGAGTTTTGGAGGTTTGGGTTAAGACTACAAAAGGGTTCGCTTGGCCACTGCCTAGCTTGTAGTGAAATCATAGGCAGGTCACTCAAGCTCTTTGAATCCTAGTGTGCTCATCTTTAAAGAGTAAGAAGACACCTTGTTTGTGATGCAATGAAATAATGTGTGTAGAGGGTCTATTACAGTGCCTTTCTATCATAGTCACCTACTAAATGATAGCTCGTTTTGGTCCCAGTTTAGATGAATGTCCTAAATCAGCAGTGGATGGAGCTTTAGAGATAGCCAAGAATACTTAATAAATGATTGGCCAATTGCGTTTAATTCAGTAGGCACTTAGCACACAGTGCAGATGATCCCTGACTCACGATAGTTCAAGTCAAGTTTAGGATGGTGTGATAGCAATGCGCATTCCGTAGAAACTATACTTTGGATTTTGAATTTGGATCTTTTGCTGGGAAAGTCGTATTGCGTCAGTATGATCCTGTCTCGTGACGCTAGGCCGTAGCTCCCATTTGCAGCTCTCAGTCAGCCACGCACCGTGAGGGTCAACTGCCAGCGTCCTTGCAACTGTTCTGCACCCATACAGCCACTCTGTTTCTCACTTTCAGTACAGTAGGCACTAAGGTATGTGAGATATGCAACATTTGACTATAAAGTAGGCTTTATGTGAGATAATTTGCCCAACATTAGGCTAATGTAAGTTTTCTGAGCACATTTAAGGTAGGGTAAGCTAAGCTGTGATGTTTGGTAGGTTAGGTGTATTAAGTGCATTTTTGATTTAGGATGTTTTCAACCTGCTGTGGGTTGAGACCTAACCCAATCATAAGTCTAGGAAGATGTGCGTGTACAGGACGCTGCCTCAGGGACATAAGAGTGATAAATAAGGCGCGGTTGCTGCTCTCAAGCAGTTTTGTAACATTACAGTAACTTCTACGGCAAGTGTTCAAAGTAATTTTTTTTAAGTTTATTTATTTTGAGACAGAGAGAGAGAGGGATGGGGTAGGGGCAGAAAGGGAGAGGGAGAGAGAGACACAGAGAGAGAATCCCAAGCAGGCCCTGCCCGGTGCAGGGCTGGAACTCACAAACCTTGATTGAGATCGTGACCTGAGCTGAAATGAAGAGTCAGAGGCTTAACTCCTGAACCAGTTTCTTCATATCTGCTTCTTCGGTTTCCAGAACTTTTATCTAGTTTTTGTAGCTGCATATAATGTAGTTTTCAACTACGTTCACTTTTATGTCCTACTGACTTTTTGAACACGTTTCTATTGGGTCGAAATAAATTCCTTTTTTTAAGTTTATTTATTTTTGAGAGAGAGAGAGAGCGCGCGCGAGAGAGAGCGAGAGCGAGCGAGTGAGAGCGAGCAAGCATCGGAGGGGCAGAGAGAGAGGGAGACACAGAATCCAAAGCAGGCTCCAGGCTCTGAGCTGTCAGCACAGAGCCCGACGCGGGGCTTGAACTCATGAACTGTGAGAGCATGACCTAAGCTGAAGTTGGACACCTAACCGACTGAGCCGCCCAGGCGCCCTTAAATAAATTTCTTAAAGACAAATTCTTTCCCAGTACTTATACCACTTAGTTCAAACACAGGCTCCTTCAGCCTTCATACTTTCACTTCTATTATGGCTTCCAAATTTCTGCATGTGCTCATGATTAAAGATTATCTCAGAATCCAGCTCGCTTTTGAGTCATTTCCTGAATACTCTAGCTTAAAGTTTCTTAGTAGTGACATTATTGGCATTTTGGACCAGATAAAAGTGTCTTTCTTATGGAAGCCTGTTGTGTACAGTGTAGGGAAGTCTATCCTGGACAACGGAGGATGTTTAGCAGCAGGCCTGACCTCTACCCAGGAGAGAGCAGTGTGCCTGCCTCCCACCCCCATGATTTTAAGTTTTCAGACATTACTCCATGTCTCCTGGGAGCACAAAATAGCTCTCAGCTGAGAACCACTCTTTTAGCCTACTGGAATCTTCACCCTTTTCTTGCAATAGTTTTTGTCTTCACCGAATTATTTAGTATTAAAGACAGTTATATCCTGTACTGTGTTCCTTAATTATTTTATTAGTTGCAACATATAGGTGCCTAATAAATGTTTGTTCAGTAGAGAATGTCTCACTTGAGCTTATTAGGCAGTAAGCTTCTTGAGCATAGGAACATTCTTTTGCTCTAGGAAAGCTTACTTTTTTTTTTTAATTTTTATTTTAGAGAGAGAGAGAATGTGTGCCCGGGGTGAGGATGGGGTGAGAAAAAGAGAGAGAGAGAGAGAGAAGGAGAGAGAATCTTAAGCAGGCTCCAGTATCAGCATAGAGCCCGATGTGGGCCTTGACCCCATAATTGTGGGATCATGAACTGAGCTGAAATCAAAGAGTTGGCTGCCCAACCAACCAAACCATCCAGGCAACCTTGGGGAAGCTTGCTTTTTAAAGTTAGTCGAGTTCTGGTATTTGGATTAATTTGCTCCACATGATCCATATGTCAAAATATCATGAAAGATTATCAAAGGAGACTTGTCAGAGACTCCTGTAAATAATCCTTGGAAAGAGTCTGATAGACCCCTATGTAATTTTTTTACTAGTATGGTATGTAGGATATGGTTAAAAATAAATTTAACAACATTCCTTCTCCTTTGTCCTTCAATGAGTATATGACATTAAAGTATCCTAACTCACTTGATTTAATTATAACAATGTCGTGTATGTACTTCTTCAAAATTAACTCTCTTAAGCTTTATTTATAAACTGAAATGGTGAATCAGAAATTCACTATCTTATTTATATGATGGAGCATTTTATACAAAGAGGCAAAATACTGGTCATTGGAAGAAATGCTGAAATGCGTTGTTAGAATGGGAGCCCTAAGATGACCTGGAGTTTTGGTCTTCTCATCCCACACATGTAGACCAGTGGCTGGCACTAATAAAACATCCAGCAAACATTTATTGAAAAAATGAATCTTATTTTGGATGTTGTATTTCTTGCTCAGTTCAACTGTTGAATTGTAAGAACTTATTCCATCAAGCTTTTATTTCAAAGTCCCTAGTGATTTCCATCTTGCCAAATCTAACCGTCAATTCCTAGTCTATTTCTTTGTTGATCTCTTAGTTTTCCTCTTTGGTATACTTGATTCAATTGGTTTCCAGGACACCAAACTTTTTCTTATTTGCTGGTTAGCTCTTTTTGTTAGTCTTTTTGGATTCTCCTTTTGTGACTTCCAAATGTTGAACCAAGCTTTAGGCTCATTCTAGGAATTCTTTTGACATTTTTTCCCTTGCAGTCTTATAAAGACCATTTAACTTAGCATTAAGAATTCAGACTCGAACTATACTGCTTGATTTCCACTTACCAGCAGTGACTTTGGGCTACTTGCTTAGATATTCTGTGCATCAGTTTCTTTATCTTCAGTATGGGCTATTGAGGTAAATGGTTCTTAGTTTTGTTATGCAAACCTCCTTTTTTCTTCATCCTTGCCTGTTTCAGTAGATGGCACCATCGAGATTTCCTGTCACTCATCTCTAATGTGTAGGAGTCATCAATGATTCTTCTTTTTTCCGCATTCCACATCCATTCTATCAGTAAGATCTTTGGCTCTACTTTAATCACTTCTCCTTTCCGTACCACTATTATCTTACTCCTCCAGTCATTCATATCTCTTTCATAGACTCTGGCATGAGTTTCCTAGTTGGGCTACACACTTGCCCCCTACAGTCCGTTCTCATACAAAAACGTCATCTCATACAAAAACTTCAGTTATCTAAAAATCTAAGATCTAAGATAATGTCATTTACCTGCTTACACCCTCCAGGAGCTTCCTATCCCACTTACAGGGAAATGCAAATTCCTTAATGTGGCCTACATTTAGGCCCCTTCCTGTGTCTCTGATATGATTTTGATCTGCAGACTCTCTCATCCTAAGCCTCTTGGGTCTGAACACACTGAGCTCTTCCCTGCCTCTGTCTCTGTATTGTGCTGTTTGCTTACAGTGCTTTCTCCCATTATTTGAAGATCTTAATGATCATTATATCCTTTAAGATTCTGTTCAAATGAGTTTCAAAGAAAAGTTTTCCGTAATTATTTTCTGTAAAAAAAAAATCAATTTCCACCCTCTCATTGTTTCCTTGTTCCATTTTATTTTTCTTTATGGTATTTAACTACTTGATATTAATTGATTGATTATTTGCTGTGTGGACTACAAACTCCACAGGATGAGAACTTTTCATTTCTATCCCTAGTACCTTGGGAATAGTATCTGACACATAGTAAGCACTCAGTAAGTATTTATCAAATAATCAATTACTGATTTTTTTTCAGTAACTCCAGTGTTGTATATCTATTGCGTGTTCTGTTATCACCTAGAAATCCATCTATCAGAAAACTGAACTCATTTTCCAGTCTGGTTCTGCCTTCATTATGTGGTCAGTATTTTATAGTATACTAGTTATCTTGATATGAAACGCTAGAGGCATCTCTGAATTACTTCCCTGCCTCTGCTATGTCTTTCTTTTTGTAATAGTACGTCTGTATTCCTAATCAGAGTACTTTGGACCACTTCATATCCTATAGACTTGGACATGTTTTTAGTCTATTTTGTTAGTCCATTCAGGATCGTAAACCACAGCCAGTTTAATTTTCGTAAATGTTAATGCTACATTATTCTCCTGCACTATGGTATGATGGAAAGACCTTGGGCTCTGGGTTTACATGGGAGCTGCAGCGTCTGCTGTTAGTAAATGGGCATAGGATGGACATGGGCAAGTACAGAAGCCCTCTGAGTTCACCTTCCTCCTTGGTAAACAGGGATCAAAATATCTACCTCATGGAGTTGCTGTTAGGAATATTTATACAAATACATGACATCCTGATTCTTTACTGAAAATGAATATGCTTCAAATCCAGCCTGTTCAAAATCATATTTAAACTTGTCTTAAGTATGCTTTTCTTCTGTTCTGACGACTGGTACTTAAGATTAATCACATATGTCAAGAATCTGGGAGTCATTCTTGACTTCTGTAGTTGTAATTTTCTGTGTTCCAGACAACAAACATATACTGTCTACACACCATTCATGCGCTTCAGGATTCTGGTGATGGTATAATCTCTGAGCCTTATCTTCCTCATAGCTCTCGAATCCACATTCATTTTCCTTCCATTCATTCTTCCCCTTCGTTTTATTCTCTGTGAGGGCATGTTAAGATCATGGAGCTCTTAGATTAGTACATTAGCCTCCAGCTGTTATCCCTGCCTCCTCCTGTCTGTCCCCAGTCATTTTCTAGGTGGCTGATAGTGATATTTCTAAAATACAATCATATGGCTCCTGTGATTACAGCATTTCAGTAAATCTACAGCTTTCACAGGAATTTGAACTTTTCAGCCTGGAAGTACAAAACCTTTTAGCACTTAGCTCCTTTTTCACCTCTTCCTCCTCACTTTCCACTGTTTCTTAAGGCATGTTTCTTTGTTGGTTTTATACTACTTTTTCAGGTGTGGATCCTCTGGCCTGGCATAGCCTTCTCTTCATTAGTTTTCATTAGAGTTGTTTTAAGGATATGAGGCATGTAAAGCACTTAACACAGTACTTGCCATATAGTAAGCAACGGATAAATTTTAGCTTTTCTTATAATAAAGTTAGAAATAGCTTTGGAGCCTCTAGAGACTATTCAGATTCTGAAGGGTGGGTTTAGTTATTGTGAAAACATGCTTAGGGGAGAAATGTGAAAATTTAGAATACAGGTCTGTTAAAGGTCTGATAACCACTGGGTTGAGAAATTGTACTCATTGTTTCTTCTATTTTAATTTTGCTTATCCTGTAAGGTATTCGTTGTATAGCTTCTTAGGTTTTTATTTCTGTTTTGTGCTTTCTCTGAGATGCTTCCATGCTGTTCCTTTGACGCTTACTGGTTCCTTCCTGGTTAGTAGAGCTTCAGATTGCTTTTCTTTGTAAATACAGTTTCTCATGGTCATCAGAGAGAGGGACAGAAGATGAAAGAATTTTGAAAAATTGATACCTATGAAAAATTGATACCTATAATCTCAAAAAGACAATAATTTCTTTAAGACTTGCTTTATCCATTAGCTATTTTTGATGAATTCTTGCATCTCCAAGCTGATTGACTTTTTTTCCTATAGGCGGAATATAATGGGCAGTCATCCTGTCAGCATTTCTTACCTCCCCAAATCTTTTATCAAATTTTTAAAAATGTTTATTTTAGAGAGAGCGAGCACACGCAAGTGGGGGACAAGGACAGAGGAAGAGAGAGAGAGAACCTTATGCAGACTCCATGCTCAGTGTAGAGCCTGACATGGGGCTCCATCCCACGACTCTGGGATCATGACCTGAGCTGAAATCAGGAGTTGGACACTCAACTGACTGAGCCACCCAGATGCCCCAATGTAGCCTAATTCTTAAGGGTCCTAGGATTTTCCTAATGGTGAATGAGCACTGGCTTCAATTTAAAGTCAGCAGCTGCATTAGACAGGAGGATTGGCCTGGCCTGGCCTTCAGAGCTTTGAAGCCAAGCACTGTCTTCTCTCTAGCTATGAAAGTTGGAATTGGCATCTTCTGCCAAGGCTGTTTCGTCTACCTTGAAAATCTATTGTTTAGAGTAGCCACCTCCATTATCTTAGTTCCATCTCTGGATAACTTGCTGCAGCTTCTACATCAGCACTGGCTGCTTCACCTTGCACTTTGGTCTTATGGACGTGGCTTCTTTTAAACCTCATGAAAACTCTGCTGTCTTCAAACTTCAGACTTCCTTACCTACATCAGCCTTCATAGAATTTGAAGAGAGGACATTTCTCTGGGAGAGGCTTTGATTTAAGGGAATGTTGTGATTGGTTTGATATTCTTTCCAGCCACTAAAACTTTCTCCATATCAGCAATAAAGCTGCTTCACTTTGTTATTTGTGTGCTGGAGTATCAGAGTAGCACTTAATTTCCGTCAAGAACTTTTCCTTTGCATTCACAACCTGGTTAACTGGTTCAAGACACCTAGCTTTTGACCTTTCTCAGCTTTTGGTGTAGCTTCCTCACTAAGTTGACTCTAGTTTTATTATTTAAAGTGAGAAACGTGGCTCTTCCTTTCACTTGAACACTTTGAGGCCATTGTAGAGTTATTAATTGGCCTAAGTTCAGTATTTTGTGTCTCAGGGAACAGGGAGGTCCAGGAGGGAGAGAGACATGGGGGAATGGTCATTCTGTGGACAGTCAGAACATATACACTTTATTCAATTCATTGTCTTACTACGACGCAGTTGTACAACTGTAACATCAAAGATCACTGATCTTTGTACACAGGCATACCTTGAAGGTATTACAGACCACTGTAATAGAATGAGCATTTCAGTAAAGTAAGCCAAATGAATTTTGTTTGTTTCCTGGTGCATAGAAAAGAGATGTTTACACCATACTGTAGTCTGTTAAATGTGCAAAAGTATCACCCCTAGAAAGCAATGCACACATCTCATTTAAAAGAATACTTTAGTGGCACCTGGGTGGCTCAGTCGGTTAAACGTCCAACATCAATTCAGGTCATGATCTCACGGTTTGTGGGTTCAAGTCCCGCGTCAGGGTCTGTGCTGGCAGCTCGGAGCCTAGAGCCTACTTCAGATTCTGCGTCTCCCTCTCTCTCTGCTCCTCCCCTATTTATGCCCTGTCTCTCTCTCAAAAATAAATAAACCTAAAAAAAAAATACATTATTGCTAAAGTGCTCACCATCATCTGAGATTTTAGCGAATCATAATCACTGATCACAGATCACTATAACAAATATAATAATGAAAAAGTTTGAAATATTGCAAGAATTATCAAAATGTGACACATGGAAAAATGGTGCTGATAGACTTGCTCAAAACTTGGTTGCCATAAACCTTCAATTTGTTAAAAAAAAAAGTATCTTTAGAGTGCAATAAAGTAAAATGCAATTAAACGAACTTGGTTTTAGGGTAAGGAAAATCTGAGGATAAAATGAGATCATTGTGAAGCTTTGAATTCTTTACAAGCAAGTCTCTGTTTTTGCTTGTCACTTTTACCTTGCCTACACACCCTGTTTTTGTTATAGAAAATAGTTTTGACAGCACCAAAGACTTAATCATCCATTTTCTATATAAAAAGTAGCTACTTTTTTGCATGGACCTCAAGTATACTGTAGTATAGAGGTGGAATTTAAGGAAAGGTATTAAGCAGGCTGTGTTTTAGCTTATGGGCAAGTAATAAATTATATAATATATCTTGAATGTATCATAGATAAGCTGCTATATTACAACTGCCACTTCAGATAGCTGTGAAATTAGGTGATTAACTAGTTGGTACCTAACCTTCTAATTTCTATATAAGTCTAATTACATGAAATAGAAGTGGGGGTTTTGATATTTTACTTTGCTTTTCTGTTTGGAGTATCATTGAAACTACTGTATTGTAAATGACGGAAAATGCATATGTTAAAAAAATAAACTGTTTTAAAAAAATAAAATAAAATAATTAAAAAAGAAAGAAAATAGTTTTGATTTTGCTCTTCAACAAAACCATGTTGATTTGTTACTAATAGTTTTTATTCTTCTGATTTGAAAATATTCATTTTTTGTCACTGAGAAAGAACTGTGCTACTGCTCTTGTTGATCCTGAGGCAGCATCAATAAATAATTTGAATAGTTTTAGAGTCCTGAAAAGGGTTGCATTTTTGATCTATAGAAGTTTGAGTCAAATCCTGATCCTGTCTATACATTGGAGAGTTAGGAAGGGAGGTCGTTCATGAGTTTTCAACAAATCTACTGATGACTGCCCCGTATACTCCTGGGTATACTTATCCTATCTTTCCTTAACGGTTATAAGCAGTTTATATTTGATCAGACATAAAAATATCATTTCTAGTTAACTCTTTGACTTTTTAGTAAGTTAAGTTTGTTTTTAAATTTTATTTTGAGAGAGGGAAAGAGCATGCTTGCGCACTAGAAGGGAAGAGGCAAAGGGAGATGGAGAGAGAATCCCAGTAGGCTTCACGCTCATGGGGGCTTCAACTCATGAACTGTGAGAGCATGACCTGAGCTGGAGTCAAGAGTTGGATGCTTAACTGACTAAGCCACCCAGACACTCATAAGTTAAGTTTTAATAAGCTTAGCTCTTATATTTTTTAAAAAGCTGGTAGAATTTAAGATTTAAGTGTTTTCTTGTCTTTGCTCTATATTTTGAAATGCATAAGTGCACTGTTTTTAAAAGGCCCGCTTGGCTACCAGTCAGTAAGGATGATGAATAAATTATTTAAAAACACTATCAGATCAAAGCAATGACTTGATTTCCTTTTTTAAGATGAAGTAAATATTAGACCGGAGAATATTGATCAGGATGACTCGCTCAGTTTTCTTTGGCTTCATAGGAGTTGGGGGTCTATAGAGGTGGGGCTCTGGATCTCAATTAGAGCAGCTCTCCTTGGATTTGGTTTACAAACCGAGTTTCTCTGGAGGTAAGCTTTTCTCACAAAAGAATATTGAATAAATGTGTGTGACTGGTCTTTGCCCCTGTTTCCTCAGAGGGAGCCTATAAATCTTTGGAATGTCTTGAATGATAGGAGCATCCTGTTTATGATGGGCCTCTTGGACATTACCTTAGTTTATGCTAATGAGATGACTCAACATGGAAGCAGGTGACTCCAGAAAAACAACCTTGTGATTAGATGGTTGAGACTTTGAATCATATGGTATTAAGCAGACCCCCAGGGAGGGGTAGGAGGCCTGGAGATTGAGTTTCAGGTGGTGGCTGATCGTACCTTCATAACGAAATACCAATAAGTACTAGCCGCCAAATCTTGGTTGCTCCTTGTTGGTGATACACGTCGATGTGCCGGGAGACTGAGGTGTCCTGAGGGTACAGAGACCAGGGGTTTGGGATCACTCCACACCTTACCCTGTGCAAGTCTCTGCACTGGCTGGTTCAGATTTGTATCTTCTGTAATAAAATCATCAGTGCTTTTCTGAGTTCTGAGGTGCTATAGTGAATTAGTGAACCTGAGGGGATATTGGGAACCCCTGAATTTGTAGCCAGTTGGTCAGAAGTGCATATGACCTGGGAACCACTGAGCTTCTTGCTTCTGTCAAGTGAGGGGAAGCTCCTGCCGTCCTGTGCCTTCAATTGTGAACAGAAGACTCCTGGTAGGCAGCATCACGGTTACATTGTAGAGGGCTTTTTGTACTGAAAAGTAAAATTTGAAAATTATTGAAGTGGATGCTATTAAAGGTCTCTGTGTTTCTGTGACACTTATGGATTCATATTATGATTGTATGAGTAAGTTTAGTATTTATTGAGTACTCAGGCCGAGAACATGAATATTGAAAAAATTGCCCAAAGGAGAAATTGTTGTTATTTTCAAGGGATGTACAACATAAGCTTGAACAGTGACAGGTAAATTTGATTCCGTTATCCTCTTGGCATACACTGCAGCCCAAAGGAAATTAAATAGCATTTCAACATTTGCTTTCTAAATAACTTTAGTTCTCAGAGTAGTGTTAATTTCTCATTCTGTTTTTTTCTTTTCTCTCTTCCAAACCATTTTTGCAAATGGGTAGTGGATTCATTTTTTTCTAAAAGCCTAGCTCTGATTAGATTATGTATTTGCTGGAAACTTTGTTGGTTCTGTTTCTTGAATTAATACAAACACATCATCCTGTATTTTAGGTTTTTGAGTGGTTCCAACCTTTCATAGTCTCTGTTGTATCTAGCCTATGTTCTTCGATATTCTTTGTTAGACTTCTCTTCTATTTTCATAACTTCACTCTTTACTGTATTTATTGTAGATTTACTTACTTAAATGGAAATGAAAGAGTTTATTATTAATCTTGTTCTCTTCTTAGTTTCTAAATATCAAGAAGCCTTTCCTGATTTTTTTCTCTCCCCCTCAGTCTTTACCTTTTTTTTTTTAGCTTGCTTTTTCTGTCATCTATGTAGGTCTCTATATGCTGGTTTCATTTCCTTTTTTAGAGTCTAAGCTACTTTAGATAGAGCCTGGCATAGATTAGAAGTTTATTCCATTTTGTTGAATATCTGTCCAAATTTTATAATTTCCTGCAAATAAGTTACCTTACCAAGATCTTAGATGTTTTGAACATTTGTATTCTTATACAAGGAATTCATTTGTGTAAATAGCCTGCTTTTGTTATTTTCCCTATTAGAAGAGGGTAAGAGGGCTAGGTATAGGTACTCACTACTCATTGATTATAAGGCAGTGCTAGTCTCTAATGGCAGTGACTTATTGGTGGGTGTTGCTCTATCCCTTGGGGCTGTGCTGTGGTTCAGAAATTGGAGGCCTGCAAAGAATTTGGACAGAGTTGGTTGCTTGCTCTTTTCTGCTTTAAACCCATTCTGACCGACCTCCAGCTCTCAGTAGTAAATCAAAATGGGGGAAATGAGTCTCATTATCTGTTGAACCAGGTAGCAAGGCATTGAGGGAATGAATGTGGGGAGCAGGAATTTCACTATCATCACCAAGACCAACCCTTACAGGTAAGAATCTTGGTGTGGATCAGGCCTCTCACTCCTAATCCATCTTAGGTTAAAAACAATGAAAATGTTAGCAGGGATCCTGGTGATGCTGTCTTTTAAACTATCTCTTCTTTATTACAGTGCTCCCATCAAGACTGATTATGTCTATTTCTGTACAGATTTTGCTTCGGATTTCTTTTGAAGTTTCTTCCCCCCACATAAGCTCTTATTTTTTCTAACTTGCCTTATTCTGTTTCTTCCTTCCTTCCTTCCTTCCTTCCTTCCTTCCTTCCTTCCTTCCTCTCCCCTCCCACCCCTCCCCACCCTTCCCCTCCCCTCCCACCCCTCCCCACCCTTCCCCTCCCCTCCCCTTCCCTTCCCTTTAGAAGCTGTGATCATATGGCCTTATAGACTGAACTTCATTATAGGTTGATCTGGTATGCCATTTGCTGTGGAACTTCCCTCTACCCTGCTTATGATCTTGAGTGTGTTTAGGTGTTTCCTCTTGGAATCTGGAATCCCCAGAGAGAAGTCCTGTAATCTTCTCTCTGAGGGTGAAGGCACACATGACGGTGAGGGGGTGGAATAGAAATTTCTGAGATGGCAGGTATTTGATGCAGGGTGGGGGTGCGATTGAAGACCACCCACTCCCAGCTCTCCACTTCTAGAATTTACCAGGACTCAGAGGATTCAGTGTATAACAACTATGATTTATTACAGTGAAAAAGACCCAAAGTTCAGTCAGCAAAGGGAAGGGGCCACATGAACGCAGTCCGGGAAAACCAGGCACAGGCTTCCTTGGGTCCTCTGTGTAGGATAGGAGTAATTCCGTCTGCAGCCACACCACCCTGAACGGCCCGATCTCGTCTATCCCGGAAGCTAAGCAGGGTCCAGGCCTGGTTAGTACTTGGATGGGATATGCGTAATTCCCCCAGCAGTGAGTTGTGACCGCACGTGTGAAATGTTGCATCCGGGGATGTTTATTAGAGACTCAGTGCTTGGGCTTTTACTGGGAGCTGATCCTGTAGGCATACTCAATTTGGCACATAACCAGATTCCCACAAGGAAAGCAGCAAAACCATAGTGTTCAGCAAAACCCACAGTGTTTGTACAACCAGTTTAGAAATAAGGAGTCAGTCTTCTCAGTTCTCAGGATGGTGGGAACCCTCCCTAAACCCAAGTTCCTACACACAGGCAGTGTTCGCAAGCAGGCCCTTTAAAGGACACCAGTCAGGCATGCCTCTGTGTCAAACTCTTTCCTACACAGCAAGTATCAGCATTGATGCCGTTGCTTAATTGCTCTTTTTATTAGTTTTTTTTAAATGGACTTTTTTTTTTTGAGTGGTTTTAGATTCTCAGAAAAATGAAGCAGAAGGAACAGAGATTTCCTATATCCCTCCTGCCCCCACATGTGCACAGCCTCCCCAACTATCAGCATCTTGCAGCAGAGTGGTGTATTGGTTACAGTCTCTTAACCCACATATGCCCATCATCACCAAGTCCACAGCTTACATTAGCATTCACTTTTGGTGTTGTTTCTTCTAAGGGTTTTGACAAAGTCATAATAACACGTGTCTACCGTTGTATGCAGAGTAGCTCCCCTGGCCCGCAAGCCCTGTGTTCTCCCCGGCTCCCCTTCCCCTTCCTCTGGCTCCTGGCAACCACTTATTTTTTTTTTACTATCTCCATAATTTTGTCTTTTCTGGAATGTCATATAGTTAAAAACATGAAGTATCTGGCTTTTTCAGATTGGCACCTTTCACTTAGTAGTATGCCTTCAAAGTCTTTTCATGGCTTCTTAGTTTTTTTTTTTTCCTAGCACTGAATAACATTACATTGTTCCAATGTACCTTATTTTATCCATTCATGTACTGAAGGATGTTATGGTTGCTTCCACGTTTTGGCAATTATGAATAAATCTACAAAATCCCTGACCATGGAATATCTTTCCATTTACTTCTTTGATTTCTTTCATCAGAGTTTTGTAGTTTTCCTCATACAGATCTTACATGTATTTTGTAGATTTATACTTATTTTTATTTTGTTATTATTTTTTTAATGTTTATTTTTGAGAGAGAGTGAGACAGAGTGCCAGCAGGGGAGTGACAGAAAGAGAGAGAGAGAGAGAGAGAGAGAGAGAGAGAGAGAGAGAGAGAGAGAGAATCCGAAGCAGGCCCCAGGCTCCGAGCTGTCAGCACAGAACCTGACACAGGGCTCAAACTCACAGACCGAGAGTCATGACCTGAACCAAAGTCATACATTTAACTGACAGAGCCATGCAGGCACCCCAAATACTTTATTTTTTGAGTGCTAATATAAATGGTATTGTGTTTTTAATTTAAAATTACACTTGTTTGTTGCTCCTATGTGGGAAAGCTATTGACTTTTGTATAATTGATCTTGTATCCTATGATTTTGCCAAAATCATTGATTATTTCTGGGAATTTTTGTTGTTGATGATGTTTTTGGATTTTCTACATAGATTAGCATGTTGTTTGTGAGCAAAGGCAAGTTTATTTCTTCCTACTTAATCTGAATACCTTTTATATCTTTTTTTTTTTTTCATTAGCTAGGACTTCCAGTATGGTGGCAAAAGGATTTGGTGAGGGGAGACATCCTTGCCTTATTTCTGATCTTAGTGGTAAAGCTACTTGTTTCCCCCCATTAAATATATTAACTATAGATTTTTTTTTTTTGTAGACATTCTTTCTCAAGTTGAGGAAGTTCCCTGTTATTCCTAGTTGGCTGAGAATTTTTATCATGAGTTCTTAGACTTTGTCAGATGCTTTTTCTGAGTTTGATGATAAGATCATGTGATTTTTCTTCTTTATCGGTTGATGATATGGATTACATTTATTGATTTTTGAATACTGAGCCAGCATTGCATACCTCAGATAAATTCCATTTGACTGTGATGTATAATTCTTGTTATATATTCTTGGATTTGATTTGCTAGTATTTGTTAAGGATTTTTGCATCTATGTTTATGAGAGATTCTAGTTTATAGTTTTTTTTCCTAGTAATATCTTTGGTTTAGTAGTCAGGTAATACTGTCTTCATAGAATGAATTAATTTCCTGCTTCTGTCTTCTAGATGAGATTGGAGATTATTGGTATAATTTTTTGCTTTAAATGTCTGGCAAAATTTACCATTAACCTCTCTGTATTTAAAATTTTTTTTTTCTTTTTAATGTTTATTTTGCGTGTGTGTGTGTGAGAGAGAGAGTGAGAGCAGGGGAGGTGCAGAGGGGTGATACAGAGTCCAGGTTCCAGACTTTGAGCTGTCACCATGGAGCCTGACGTGGGGCTCGAACTCAAAAACCATGAGATCATGAACTGAGCTGAAGTCGGACACTCAACTGACTGAGCCATCCAGGCACCCCTATTGGTTCAGTTTTTTAAAATAGATATAGGCCAATTCAGATTGTCTTTTTTTTTTTGTATGTATATAGGGTGGCAAATGTCTTCAAGGAATTGATCCACTTTATCTAGGTTATTAAATTTGTGGTCATAGAGTTGTTCATAATACTTACTTGTGGTTTTCCAGTACTGCTGAGCAATTCTCTGATTCTCAGTAGACAACTGACCAGTGTCCCACTAATTTAACTCAATTCTGACACTACCTGTCTGCCTGGAAATAAAGTCCAGATCCCACAGGTTAAGGGCTCAGTCTTGCAAGACGGCCCTCATTCTCCACTTCGGATGCCGGTCAAAGTCTAGGATATGACCTGTGGTTCTTACTTATTGACTGTAAATTGGAAGTTTCCATGATCCCCTCAATATTACTGAGCCATAGGAATGTTCATATAATATCCTTTTAATGTTCACAGAGTCTGTGGAAACATCTGCTCCTTCATTTCTGATATTAGTTATTTTTGTCTTCTCTTTTCTTTTTCAACTATCAATTTTATTGATCTTTTCAAATAACTGAATTTTGGCTGTATTGATTTTTCTCTATTTTCTTTTTTCAATTTCATTGATTTCTGCTCCAATTCTTTTCTTCTGCTTACTTTGGATTTAATTTATTCTTCTGTTTCCTAAAGTGGAAATTTAGTGATTTTAGATTTTTTTTTCCTAATGTATTTTTTCAAAGCTGCAAACTTCCAGTATGCATAGATTTCAACAATATCATATGAATTTTGATATGTTGTACTTTCATTTTCATTTAGTTCAAAATATTTTTAAATTTCTCCTGAGATTCCTTCCTTGATTGTGTTTTACTTAGAAGCATGTTATTTAATCTCCATATATTTTGTGATTTGCTAATTTTTTGTTAACGATTTTTCATTTAATTCCATTGTGGTCTCTGAACAGATGCTGTAAGATTTTTAGTCTTTTAACATTTGTTATTGTGTGTTTTAGGCCAGGCAGTGTATTTGGTGAATGTTCTTGTGAGCTTAAGAAGAATTCTGCTGTTGTTGGATAGTCTGTAAATGCCAATTATATTCAATTGTCTGGTGGTATTGTTGAATTCAGCTAAATCCTTACTGATTTTCTGCCTGCTGGATTTGTCCATTTTTTTGTTAGAGGGTTATTAAACTCTCCAACTATAATAGTGGCCTCATTTATTTATCTTTGCAGTTCAATTATTTTTTAACATTGTTATTTTGATATTCTGTAGTTAGGCATGTACATAGTAAGGATAAGGATGTTCAGTCTTTATTGGAGAATTAATCCTTTACTTTATGTGATGCCTCTATGCCTGATTACTTGCTTCCGTATCTACTCATTCTAAAATTAGTATGGCTACTCCCACTTTCTCTTAATTGGTTTTAACATGGTATATCTTTCTCCATCTCTTTATTTTTAATGTTTATGTATCTTTGTATTTAAAGTGGACTTCCTGTAGACAACATATAATTGCATCTTGGTTTTTTTGATCACTTTGACAATATTTGTATTTAGACCATTAGCATTTAAAGTGATTATTGATATGGTTGGATGAACATCTGCCATATCTGTCACAGTTTTCTAGTTTTAGCCCTTGTTGTTTTTTCCTGTTTTATGTTCCACTCTTTTTTTTTTTTTTGCCTTTTGTGGTTTTAAGGGAGTATTTCATGTGATTCAGTCTTCTCTCTCATAACATATAAATTATACTTCTATTTTTGCTGTTTTTAGTGGTTGCTCTTTCAAATAACATTATACCACTTCACTGGTAGTGCGGGCGAGTGAAATGAATAACAATATAAATAGTTCCTCTCTCTTTTTTCTGGTAGCCTTGCTGTCATTTATTTCACTTTTATGGAAACACACACCCCTTCCTATATCATTTTCTTCTCTCTGAAGAACTCTTTTTTAAACAGTTTTTTGCAAGGTCAGATTATTGGTAACAAAAATTTTTAATGATTCTTTGAGAAAGTCTTTTTGCTTTCCTTTTGAAGAATAATTTCACAGGGTACATAATAGGTTAGTGGTTATTTTCTCTTATTGCTAACTGTTTCACTCCATTTTCTCCTGCTTTGCATGGTTTCTGAGATATCAGATGTAATTAATTAATATGTTCACTCCCTTAGAGACAAGGTATTTTTGTCTGCTAATTTCTTTTTACTATTTTTTCTTTATGATATTTTTGCAGTTTGAAAATAATATAACTAGGTATAGTTTTTGATACTTGTGCTCTTGGAGCTTCCTGGACCTGTAGTTTGATGTCTCACATCAATTTGGGGAGTTGTCGAGTTGTTTTTGCTTCAAGTATTCTGTTTCTTTCCTCTCTGCTATTTTTTTAATTCTTTAAAAATTTTTTTGTTTACTTTTTGGGGGCGGGGGGAGTATCAGCACAGAGCCTGACATGGGGCTCAAACTCCTAAACCGTGAGATCATGACCTGAACCCAAGTCAGACGCCTAACCACTGATCTACCAGGTGGCCCCTCCTCTCTGTTATTTTAATAATGCATATGTTTTAATTTTTGTAGTTTCCCACAGTTCTTGGATGATCTGTTGCAGGTGGTTTTTCTTTTTTTTTCCCCCTTTCAGTCATTTTTTTTCTCTTGCTTTTCAGGTTTGGAAGTTCCTCTTGACATATGTACAAGTCCAGAGATTCTCTCTTCAGCCATGTTCAAGTCTGCTGATGAGTCCCACACAGGCATTCATTAGACTGTTTTTGGTCTCTAGCATTTCTTTTTGATTCTTTCTTAGAATTTCCATTTCTTGGCTTACATTCTTTGTCTGTTCTTGCATATTGTCTCCTTTTTCCATGAGATCTCTTAGCATATTAATCAGAGCTTTTAAAAGTCTTTTTCTGATAATTCCAATATTCCTGTCACATGTGAATCTGATTCTGATGTTTACTCTTCAGACTGTGATTTTTGTCTTACAGTGTGGCTTGCTGAAAGCTAGACAGGATGTAATGGTAAGGAGAAGTGTTCTGTAGTCTGGTGGTTAGGTATTCTTTTAAAATGAGTCTCTGCCCTTGAGGTGTGAGTTTCTCACATGCTCAGCTTTTCCCTCCCTCTTAGGTGGAAAAGGATTGCTAGATGGGCTGCAGTTGGGTACTCCCCTTACATGAATGCTGGAGCAGGCTGGAGTTGGGTATTTCTTAACCCCAGGTGGGTTAATCTCTAGTAAACTACTAGCTGGTTAGGTTCTAGTTAAAATAATTAACAGGTAGGCCTTGTTAAGAAGAGAGCGCTCTGGTATATCTCACAATGGGAATTGTCTCCCTTCTGCTGATAAATAAAAAATGTTCTCTGATATTCACTTTGAGATCCTGGGAGAGCTTATGGTAGTAAAATTTACAAAAATGCAGTAACTCCCCTGTGTCTAGGCCTCTTTGGATTTTAACTCCCAGAATTGTGCACACATAGCTTCCAGAAATTTGTCTGTTAAAATTTAGATCTGTGGTACTGGTTTCTGGTGATGGGTTTTTGCTCTCTTGTTTTCCTATGTATCCATCCTTCTGTGTCTCTAATTTTTGGGATGGCATTTGTCCTGTGACCCCACTTCTGAGGGATCAAAGAAGAGTTGCTTATTTTTCACTTTATTCAATAGCTTTTTACTTGGTTGGTTGGAGTGGTACCTTCCAAGTCCCTTAAATGCTGTACTGGAAACTAGAAGTAATTCCTTATTTTTGGTGTTTATGTGTCATTTATGCCTGATGTCTCCTTATCTAGAAAAACTTTGCTTTATCTCCAGAAAGCAGATCATTCCTTTACTCAGGTGGATGCAGGAAAGGTAGTTGCTAGAGCTCTTGATTAAGGAAGGCAAAGTAGGTACCTACCCAACGCTTCCAAGAGCGGTAACCCCTTCTGCCTAAGTCCTTTCTCCTCTACTGCCTGCTGTAGGCATTACCATCTGCTGCTAGAACTTGACCTTTCTCAGAATTCAGTGCTGTGAAACAGGCTGGTCCTTAAGCCCTCTTGTTACTGCCAGTATATGATGCACTTTTTTGGGGTCTTGTAAGTAGGTGTCATATATGTATATTGTTACAGAGCTTTTGAGGTATTGTTGCTCATGTTTTTCATGTCATTGTGTGTTTGCCTTAAAAAATCCTTTTACTGTAATTAAGAGAGGGAGCTTAGTGGGATGATGGGCTCAATCTGTGATACCTCTGTTGATGTTTTTAATTTAATTTGTCAAGTTTTTATTTAATGAAAAATACTCCGTTAAAGCTTGGTTTTCTTCTGTTGATTTCCCCCCTTCTCCATCTCAGACACGAAAATCAACAAAATCATATAGTCAATTAATTTAATTACCTGAAACATTTTGGTAGAGATTTGTCATTCTTCACTGGCAAGTAAAGCTAAGAATTATTTGATAATGAAGGTATTTCTTACTTTAGTCTTCCTGTGTGTGGAAAGGGGTAGACCTGTATTAGTTTCTTTTGTAAGAATATGGCATATTTATTATATTAAGTAACAAGCAGCTGAAGTGTGTATGGGGAAAATGATTATAATAGATAGGAAAGGTGCCCATACCCCCTTTTAAAGACAGGTTTGAACATTTCATTGAGCAGACTTCTGGCAGCTATTCCGATTTGTTGTTGGTACTTGATTTTATCACAGTTCAGTAATTTGTGATCATTTACCTCTTAAAGATTTTTTAAAATGATATTTCTCTGCTTTCTTTTCATAATACACAGAGAAAGCAACCAGTGAGATGAATACTGCTGAGGATTGGGGCCTCATTTTGGATATTTGTGATAAAGTCGGTCAGTCTCGCACTGGGTAAGTGTTGCAGAGTTTCCGAGGAGCTTTATGTATTCTCTTTATTAACATGAATAAAATGAGAGTTACAAGGTAAAGCACATACACTTTAGTTTGAGAATTTTTTGCCAGAATTATTTGAGGAATCATCCCGTTCAAATTACTTTTTATGACCATTTAGGGTAACATGACTGATAACAGTGTTGCTATTTTAATTAATTAATTACCCTTGTCCATATTTGCTTCCTGAAGTCTAGCTTTTCCCACTGATTTTTAAAACCATTAGTGATTTCTCAGCTATCAAGTTTCATGGTTATTTTTTCATTTCTTTTCTTCCTTGTCATATCTGCAACATTGCACCTAACTAATTGAAAAGAGTGACTATTAAAAGACAATTTCAGGACAGCATCATCCTAAACTTTTTGGCGTAAAACTTTCAATGCAGAGCTTTTAATATAGCGAATGGATTTACTGGTGTACAGATTAATAGTTTCCTTAATTCTCAGACTAATCACGTCAGATTATTACTAGTCTCATTTACCCCTTTGTGCCACAGAAATATTATCTTATTTATGTACTTGGTTGTGAAAAATGTTAGTGAGCATTGCTGTGTTATACTCGATTCTTGTGCTAATCTTAATCCCCTGATGATACTCTCTTTGGCTCCCATTTCTTCCCTTGTAAAGATATGCTTCCTTAAACTTTCTTTGATCCATTTTTTCCCCATAATACTTTTCTTGTTTCTAGTACTTTTTTTTTTTAAATCTTACAACTTCTTTGTATCTTTATATGGATGACATCTCTGTTTACAGTTGTGATCTTTCTCACTCTAGCACTAGTCTTGAGGAGACATCATTGTTTCTGGGCATGACACTGTATAAGCTTCCATCTCAACATGTAGAAACCTGAAGTCACGTCTCTTGTTGCTTTAAACCTACTTTCCCCCTCTTTGTTCCCTGTCTCTCTTAATGACAAAATTATTCCATTTGGTCTTAAAACCTCAGAGTCACTTCCACATTAATTTTGATGCTAGATTCTGTCAGTCTGCCTCCCTGATATCTCTCAAAGTGGTGATATTATCAAGTCTCAGTTAACTTCTAGAGCATGGCCAACCCAGGCAGGGGCAGTTTGTCCTCAAGGTCTTCCTACCTCGTCGGTCAAGCCCTGTTTGGCCTGCAACATGTAGCCCTTGTCCCCAGAACAGCCAGGTTCCCTAAAATGTGGCCTTATCCACGTTCCCTGTGTTGTCCTTACATGTTAGCATACTGAGTCTTTTTCTTTCTGACCCTGTTAGTTCCTTAATTTAATTGGAATTGGAGTACCTACTGTGTTCTACATGTGTTTCTTTTTCTCTATTTCTGTTGGTCCCATTTTACTTGAGATGTTTGTTACCATGCCTGGACTAGTAAATTAACCCCCTGACATTTCTTTCTATTTCCATTTATTTTCTGTCCACTTCTTGTATCTCCTTACTATATAACAACTCTGACCATGTTACTCCCTTACCTTCTGCACTAAGTCTGACCTCCCTCTAGGCATCCGACTCCCTTCTTTTCCATTTAGTTTTCCTCTAAGTACCAATTTTTTCAACTCTAGCTTTTCAGTTGCCAGTGCTTTTCTACCTTAGCTTAATGCTTTTGGTCATTCTATTCCTTTAGTGTGAAATATTTTATTCTCCCATTTTCTGTCTCTGTGTGTTAGATCCTTGTAGGCCCGGTGTAGACACCGTTGCTTACACAAAGCTTTCTTTATCCCCCTCGCTGCAGATCATATCCTAGTCCTGTGCGTCCCCAAAGCACTCTATCAAAATCACTCTTGTTTTTGTTTTGTTTTGTGTTATAGTAATTTATATCTGTCTGATAAGCTTAGATTTGTAGAGTGAGCGTGAATTTTTCTTGTGCAGAGGAAAGAAGCACCTTGCTTAGTGGTTGAGAGCATGGACTCTGGAGTGCACTGCCTGGGTTCTCATCTGAGTTCTGAGGCCTGAGCACTTTGCTCTGCACACTGGGTAAATATCTTACCTTTCTTGGGGTGCCTGGGTGGCTCAGTCGGTTGAGTATCTGACTTTGGTTCAGGTCATGATTTTGCATTTTGTGAGTTCAAGCCCTGTGTTGGGTTCTGTGCTGACACCTCCGAGCCTGGAGCCTGCTTTGGATTCTGTGTCTCTCTGTCTACCTCTCTGCCTCTCACACTCTGTCTCTCTTTCTCTCTCAAAAATAAACATTAAAAACATTTAAAAAAATCTTAACCTTCTTTGTCTGCTGTGGAGTAATAAAAATAGCATCTTCTATGTAGGGGACTAATTGTCAGCATGAGATTAGTTAACATGTGTAAAATGTTTGTAGTGGTACCTGGCATATGGTTAAATGGGTGCAACTTTACCTCTTGTTGATTCAAGTTCCAGTTTTATGACAGTTTGTCCGTTGAGGACTAAGTATCAACCTGGCTACATCCGTGTATATTTTGGAGATAAAAGTTTTATCTGGCATCCCAGTTACTAAGTCCCTCTTCTCTTAATTCTGTTGGTTTTCTTTTCATGTTAGTAAAGAGAAATTTGGTATTCATTTTGTAGCATTTTTTATAATTGGTTAGTTGCCTGAAATGCAAAGATTAAACTCCCTTTCATTACTAGTAATATTTCATATTTTTCCAGTTAAATAATTTATAATCTGTCTGAAATTTTGCATAACGTACAATGAAGATGAAGAGATCAGTTTGTTTTTCTTCATGTTAACATTATTTTTCTAGTAATGTTTGTTATTCTTTCCCATATTTGTTTCTTGTAATGAGAACTTTTAAGTCTGCTCCCTTAGCAATTTTAAAATTATAATGCAGTATTGTAACTGTACTCTCCATGCTGTACATTACATCCTCAGAACTTATAACTGGAACCTTGTACCTTTTGACCACCTTCATCTGCTTCACCTCACCCCACTCCCCACCTCTAGCAGCCTGTTCTCTATTTCTGTGAGTTCAGTTTTACTGGATGCCACATTCAGTGAGATCATATAGTATTTGACTCTCTCTGACTTACTTCACTTAGCAAAATGCCTTCAAAGTCCATCTGTGTTATCCTTATGTACTTAATGTGTCTTAATTGGTAGCTTTAAAAACTGGTTTTCATTTGTCTTTTTAAAATACACTATCAGTAGTTTAGACACATGCCCACTTTTTTTTCAAATTTATTTTAGACAGTGTACTATCTGTCAGTATATTCCTTAATATTTCAGTTATCTTTCAGGCATTAAAAAAAATATTTACTTATTTTGAGAGAGAGAGAGAGAGAGAGTATTAAAGCGAGCCAGAGGAGCAGAGAGAGAGGGAGAGAATCCACAGTAGGCACTGTGCTGTCAGCACAATGCCTGATGTGGGGCTCAGTCCCACAAACAGTGATGTCATGACCTGATCAAGAGTCACATGCTTAACTGAGCCACCCCGGTGCCCGTTTTTAATTGACATTGTGCTATTTTAACGAATTTACTTAGGGAGTATTTTCAACATTGCTAATTTAAATCATGAAGCATAGTTCTGTTTGTCCTTTTTATTTTTTTAAATATTTGTTTTTTTATGTTTTATTTTTGAGGGAGACAGAGTGCAAGTGGGGGAGGGGCAGAGAGAGAGGGAGACACAGAATCTGAAGCAGACTCCAGGCTCTGAGCTGTCAGCACAGAACCCAATGTAGAGCTCGAACCCATGAACTGTGATATCGTGACCTCAGCTGAAATACCCTCAACCAAGTGAGCCACCCAGGCACCCCTAGTTCTGTTAATTTTCTTTCTTTTTTTTTAAAATTTGACTTAACTTTATTTCCCCTATAGTCCACAACTTCTCTGCATTGAATCTTAAAGCATCTGTTAGTTTTCTTAAGTAGTGTTTTCTCCTTTCCTCTTCTCTTCCTTACTTTCTTCCACTTATGTCTCTTCCCTTAACATTTATTTCTTTCTAGTTCCTTTAAGTCCTCATTAAGTTAATTTTCAAGCATTTGTTTATATGAATGTAGTATCTCTTCATAGCTCTTGTTAATAAAGAATTGTTTGAAAAGGATTAAATAGTAATAGAGTTGCCATTCTAGTATTATCAAACTTTAAAAAATTTCAAACCCTTAATAAATATCTGTTCATGTGTGATTTCTCGTTAAGAATAATGTTTTATATTTATCCAGTTGTGTTTCACTTTTTTGTTGTACTTGGTAATTTCATAATAGAAAGTGGTAACCATTATGTCCACGTTAGGACTTTTCACAGGCCCTGGGTGCATTTGCCTTCATGGGTCCATTTCTCTGTGAAAATTAATAAAACTATTTTATGATTGCTTTATTGTAAAGGCAACTATATTATTACACATCCAAACATTTTCTTTGTTTCAGAAGTTCATATTTTTCCTTTTCTTTTAAAATGAAACATTTTTGTGGGCCCCTAAAATTATTGTGTTGTACCTACATGCCTAAGAAGAAGTGTTATAAAATTGTTATCTATATCAATATCTGTAAAATTAGATATTCTCAGATCAGCTTAATAGTTGAAAATTATTAAAGTTCTTCTCAGGTGAGTAGTAAACTATGGGATACTTGTGGTGTTCATCTTTCTTTTGTTTGCTTATTTTTATTGTGGTAAAATACATGCAGTATACCATGAAATTGATAACTGAAACTGTCTTGTGGCATGTTTTGTGACATTCGTAACGCTGCTCTCCATCTCCAGTCCTCTTCATTATCCGCAACTGAAACCATTTACTAGATAAGTCCTCAAATCCCCCCCCACAAGCCTCTGGTAACCACTTAAAATTCACTTTTAATCTCTGAAATCATTTTGTAATTAGTGTGTGCGAAGAAGCGGAGAACTTGAGGTCTGGTTTACGTGCATATGTGTAGTTAGGGGCTGCTGATGGCCAATTAAGAATATTGAACGCGGGGCGCCTGGGTGGCTCAGTTGGTTAAGCATCCGACTTTGGCTCAGGTCATGATCTCATAGCCAGTGAGTTCGAGCCCCGCATCCGGCTCTCTGCTAACAGCTCAGAGCCTGGAGCCTGTTTCAGATTCTGTGTCTCCTTCTCTCTCTGTTCCTCCTCCGCTCATGCTCTGTGTCTGTCTCTCAAAAACAAATAAATGCTTAAAAAAAAAGGAATATTGAACGTTACTGTGGGTTATCAATGAAGTAGAGCGTAGGTATGGATTGGAATGCATTTCATAATTTGTGTACTAGGCAACAGTCTAGTTTTTTTAAAAAGCATTGCCATTTGGTATTAATCCAATTTTATAAAATGTACAGATCTATAGAAGAGGGTGGATTTGGGGTTTATGCAGGGAACTTTAGGAAAAGCTTTTCTTTTTTTTTCTGTAAGCTTTGGTATTTTTATTAAAATGATTTATAAACATCAGTATATTGTAGAACTATTTAGTGCACAAACAGAATAATTTATGTCATCTTTCTTCCCCACACCTACCCCCAAAAAATCCTTTTGGCCTTTTCTTCTTTCTGGGGGGGAAGCATCATCTTTTTTAAAGTTATGGCAGTTTGGAAACTATTTTCAAGTTTTAAGGGGAAGAAAAAGAGCCATCATTGTGAAATTTTCTTCATTCAGAACCGTGACCCAGAAACATGGCTTCCAGGGTTTTGAAAACTCCTCTTAATTCTTTCTCTTTTAAAAGTCCTATTCTATATTTTAAGCCGTACATACATATGTGTGAGTGTATTTATGTGTTGGTTTCAAGAAATACATATGCTCATATAAAGTACATACTTTTTTTTTCAAGTTTATTTATTTATTTTGAGAGGAAGAGAGAGGATGCACGAGCAGGGGAGGGGCAGACACAGAGGAAAATATTCCAAGCAGGCTCCAAGCTGTCAGCACGGAGCCCAATACAGGGCTTGAACTCATGAACCATGAGATTGTGACCTGAGCTGAAACCAGGGATCGGTCGCTTAGCCCACTAAGCCATCCAAGCCTACCTGTACTTTTTTCCTTTAAAAGTATGGGACACCTGGGTGGCTCAGTCGATTAAACATCCGACTTTGGCTCAGGTCATGATCTCGTGGTTTGTGGGTTGGAGCCCCGCGTTGGGCTCTGTGCTGACAGCTCAGAGCCTGGAGCCTGCTTCAGAGTCTATGTCTCCTCTCTCTGACCTTCCCTTGCTCATGCTTTTTCTCTCTGTCTCTCAAAAAGAAATAAACACATAAAAATTTTTTTAAAATATAAAAATAGATCTATTTTTGCTCAAAAATTAAAACGTACAAAGATGACATTGACCAGTCTTAACGCCTCTCCCTGTTTTCCTCTCCATCCTCCATAGGTGCCACTTTTGTTTCTTTTATGTCTTTGCATTGTTTCTTTACTGAAATATGAATTTCCTATTCATATATAATCATATTGTATACACTATTCCACGTTTTTAGTTAATTTATTAACATATCCTGGTAGTCTTAGAAATGTAGTTCTTTTAATGTCTGTTCGTAATGCATTGCATGTTAAATTGACAAATTTAGAAATCATTTTCTAGTTTAACATGAGTTTTTGATTAGTGATATGTAGAATATTTAACACACTTTAATAATTATTAACTAAAACTATTTAGTTAATAATTGCAGATCTTTATATCATTCTCAGGAAGCCTAGCAGTTGTTATTACTATTTGCTTCATATACGTTATTGAAGTTTTTTTTAAGCCTGAAATGTTTGAATATGCTGGACTTAAAACCTTAAAGAACATTTTGAAAATTTTTTCCTGACTTCCTAAGATATTCACATGATTTTTAGTGTGCAGTTCCAGTATATGAGTAAGTACTGAAAAATGCCTAGCTATTGAGGTCATATGATGGACTGGAAAGTCTGTTTAGAATCAAGAGAACTTTGAATAATGGTTGCAGTTTTCCTTAACATGTCTTCACATAATGAATAGCTTTTGTCTGTTAGTTTTAATTGATTTGTTTATAGTCTCATGTGAAAAATAAATGTGAAGGGTAGGTTTTGATTGCCCACAATTACAATTTAAAATTAAAGTTCAGAAATTGACATCTAGATTAATTTGTGCTATTATTTTATGTTTGAACTGTCTTTGCTTAGCTTCAAAGATATACTTGACTGATGCACAATACAACTTTTTTCTTTACTTGGCGAAGGGACCTATTTAGGTAGTAAATCATTGCTTTATTCCTATAGAAATAGAAGGATAATGATAGTCATTACTGACATTTTGTGAAAAATACAAATAGGAGCCTTTGGAAAAGAGTTTGCTAAAAATTGTATGCTTTACAGTTTGTCTATATCATCTTGACTTGGTCTGTGACTATTTCTGTTTTTCAACTAGGAATTGATAGAATGTTTCCTGGTATTTTTAAGGAAAAAGTAATCTCTGACCCAGACATCTTTAGTCCAGTAGAGAAAGATATCTCTTCTAATATATATTTTATTATCGTATCCTCAATTTACAGGCCTTAAGTTTCAAGGTCTTTTAAGTGCTTTTTTTAAAGAACAGTAGCTAACATTTATTGATGACTTATCATTTGCCAGATCTTATTTAAGTGCCTTAGAAACATTTTATTTAATTATCACAGCAGCTCTAGGTACTGTATATTTTTTCAGTTTATAAATGGAATCTGATTCGTATTTAGGACTCTTAGTATAATGCAAATTAGGGGAAGAGTCCTAAGAGGATTAAAATTAAAGTGTCCCCCCCCCCCCCCCGCCCCATAAAGGGTGATCTTGATTTCCATGTCTCTCTCAGTTTAGATCATGGACTTATTTTAGTTAGTTTCATTCCATTTACATCAGTCATTTTTTCTTTTATTTGACGACAAAACAGTGACTACTGGCTGGGTATCATGCTTTGCGTGTAGAGTGGTAAATAAAGTGGTAGAGCCTCTGTCATCAGCTGTGGTGATGGTCTGCTAGTGGAAGGTAGAAATAAACAGGTAGACAGATAACAAGCGAGGGAGAAAGTGATCAGAGTGCTTTGGTGGAGAATCAAAGGGGAGACCTACTTCGATTTTTCAGTGAAGGGATAACATTTATGCTATGACTTGAAAGCTAAGAAGCAAAGAGCTGAAAGCAAGAGGTCCCAGGTAGAGGGAATAACATCTACATAAATCCTGCAAGCTTGGTCCTTTCTGAGACCTTGAAAGATACAGAGTAGCTGGAGAAGAGGTGATTTGTCCTAAATGAGCACAGAGTTGGATATAAGAGAGTGAGTGACTTAGAAAAGTAGAAGTGCTAGTCGGAATGCTTGAAATTGAGATTATAAAGGGTTTTCATTTATTGGCAATGATTTGGTCTAGGATATGACCATGGTAGTTAATAAAGTGAGATAGAAGTTGAAAAGCCAAAATGTTGGGAACATCACCTGCATAGTAATTAACATCTCTGGGAATTAAGACTGGAGTAATGTTGGAGAGAGTGGCAAGGAGCCAGGAGTTAAAACCCTTGAGGGATGGGGGGGTAGTTGAGGTTTTTAAAATAACTGCATTAAGAAGATAGTCTGACCTGATGAAAACTAGACTGTTTTAGGAAGAAGGAGGGAGAATGATCTGGAAGTAGTAACGGGGACAAAGAAGACCCATATATGATAGGAGTAGTGTCCTCCCTGGACAGCTAGATTTCTATAGAGCAAAAGGACTGAGGATCAGGACTTTTGTTGACAGTGGACTGTGAATTCTAGAGGACAGAGTGGAGAAGTTTCAGAAGGTAGAAAGTAATGCATATGCAGAGCTGTTTAATGATGAAAAGAATAGTCTGGAGCTTCTCTTTAGGGACTGGTAAACAGGACTAATAGGCATGTGTTTTCAAAGTCTCAATTATTGGACAGTAGAGAAAGTTGAGTACCCAAGGCTTGCTCTGCACCTTTGCAGATGGAGCCTCGGAGGCCTGGGAAGAAGTGGTTGTGGCTCCTTTTTGACCCCTTTCCATAGAGGTGAAGAGGCCTCAGATGGGATAGTCTTTTTTTTCTTTAATTAAATGTTTTACTTTAATTCCAGATGTACAATATAGTAATTCAGCACTTCCGTATAAGCACTGTGGGCTTATCATGGGATAGTCTTCCATAGAGTTGAAGGCTCACTCTTATCCTTTACAAAGTTGAACATCCTTTTCTATGTTTAAGAGCTTTTTACATAAAGTTTCCTTTCCTGTGAACTGTTTGTACATATCCTTTCATTTCTGATGGTCTTCGATATATTAGGGACAGACCTTGTCTATAACTTGAGTTGTGTATTATACATATATATGTATATGTGTGTTACATTATTCTCCTGACTTTTTTTTTCCATTTAGAAGATTTTATGTAGTTAAATTTATCCATTTTTTTATGGTTTGTAGAATATTGAATTGTGTAGGACTTTTCCTCTCCCAGGGATACTACTAGAATTAACTCAGTTTTTCTTTGTGGTCTCATTTTTTATGTTTCATAACTAGAGATTTTGGTTTTTAAATACAGCTTAAAATTTTTTAAATTTTATTTCTTTGAGAGAGAGAGAAAGAGCACACACAGGGGAGGGGCAGAGAGAGAGGGAGACATAGAATCTGAAGTAGAGTAGTCTCCAGCCCCAGTACAGTTTTAGATTTACAGAAAAAGTGAGCAAACAGAACAAAGAATTCTATATACTCACCGTACCTCTCACATGAAGCTACCCCTATTACTCACACCTAGCCCTGTTAAATATTGAAATGTATTTTAAGGCTTTAATAGTTGAGATCATGTGGTAGCAGCACCAATGAGACAAAAGATAAACTTCAAAAATAGCTGGGGTAATATATACTCACAACACACTGTGTGTGTATATATATATATATACATATATATATATATATAAAGGAGCATAATACATAAAGGTAGTATTTCAAATCCAAAAGGAAAAAGACAGATGATACAAAAAATGGCTCTGGGATCTTAGGTACCCAAACAGAAAAGAATAAAGTTAGAGCCATACATACCTTATACTCCATAAAAGGATATTCCACATAGACCAAAGAATTAAATGTAAACAACAAAACCAAAGGTACAGAGACTTTGGAAGAAGTTTGGCAGTTTCTTACAAAGCCAACCATCATCTTCCAAATGATCCAGCACCCATGCTCCTAGGTATTTATCCAACTGAATTTGAAAGCCTACATCCACAGACAAAAAACCTGTACTTGAATATGTTTCATATTGGCTTTATTCACAGTTACCCGAAACTGGGAGGAATCAAGAGGTCTTTCAATGGATGAATGGATAATCCAACTACAGTATACCCATATAATGGAATATTATTCAGAAATAAAAAGAAATGAGCTATCAAGCCATGAAAAGATGCAGAGATGAAACTTAAATGCCTTTTGCTAAGTAAAAGAAGCCAGTCTGAAAAGGCTACATATTATATCGTCTTGATTATACGACATTTTAGTGTAGGCAAAATTATAAAAGCAGTAAGAAACCAAACCAAAACATTGGTTGTCAGAGGTTCAGAAAAAGGGAGAAAAGGAGTGAATAAGTGGAACACAGGACATTTTTAAGACGATGAAGCTATTCTGTGTGATACTGCAATAACAGAGACATATCATTAAAGATTTGTCAAAATCCATAAAACTGCGCAGCACAAAATGAGTCTTAATGGAAACTATGGACTTTAGTTAATAATAATGTATCATTATTGCTTCATTACTTATATGTAATGTAACTTTTTTTTCCCTCATAGCTTTTCTAAATACTCCTTCCCTTTCCTGCTGTCCCCAGATTAACTTTGGGATTGGGTTGGTTAGTTTAAAACAAAACTGTTTCTTTTTAATTGGCTTAGTTTTGAATTAATAAACTGTCTTTATGATACTAAATCTCCCTATCCAAGAGCATAGCATATCTTTGTATCTTTACAAACAAGTAGTGTTGTAAAGTTTTCCTCTTACAAGTCTTGAACATTTTTGGTGAAGTTTCTTACAAGGTATTTTGTCCTTTTAGTCACTGTTTAAGTAAAGTCTTTCTTTAACTGTTTGATAGGAATTTTCTTTTTGTAATGGTGGACTGTATTAAATATAACGTCTGTTTATCCGAAAGAGAATGATCCATTGTAAGGAGAAGAAGATGATGATTGAGGAGGAAGTGGCGATAGTAGCAGGAGACAAGTCCTTGACTGCCGTAGGGTTTTGGTTCAACCTCATTTTTTCATCTATACTTGCCCTAGACAATCACTTTACTTTTGTATTTTATTGCAGTTTAAAAATTTTTTTAATGTTTACTTATTTTTGAGAGACAAGAGTGTGAGCAGGGGAGGGGCTGAGAGGGAGAGGGATACACAAAATCTGAACCAGGCTTCAGTTGGCGGAGAGCCCGATGTGGGGCTCAAACCCACGAGCTGTGAGATCATGACGTGAGCCGGGTTGGACACTTAATCGACTGAGCCACCCAGGCACCCCAACTACAGTTTTTAAAACACCATATATTTTATAGTTAGGACCTGTAAAATCCTCGAGACAGTAGGGATTGTTTAATAGATGAGGAAGCTAAAGCCCTGAGATTTTATTTATTTATATAAAAAAATTTAAATATATTTTAAGAGTGAGCATCGCATGCAAGCAGTAGGGGAAGAGGAGACGGGGTGAGAGAGAATCGGAGGCTCCACGCTAAGCATGGAGCCCAGTGCAGGGCTTGATCTCATGACCCTCAGATCATGACCTTAGCCAAAATCAAGAGTTGGACACTCAACCGACTGAGCCACCCAGGCACCCAAGCACTGAGATTTTTAATGTGACTTTTCCAAAAGTAGTAGCAGAGGCAAAATTCACAGTTGGGTTTTTACTCCTAATTTTATTTTTTCTCACTTTTCTGTGCTATCTTCTGTTCTTAAGCACTTAAAATGAACAGTTATTTGAAAGTTAAAATCATGAATCAAGGCATGGCAATTTGATATTGAAGTTTTTAGTGATTCCTCTCTCTCCCATGTATTGTATTATATTGTGTTTTATTTGACAGAAATATACCTTACTATTATATGGCCTGAAAAACTCAAAATATCATCGTATTGAATTTAAGTATGTAGTGACTGTTATCTACCCTTCCATTAATTCTCAATATATAGTATGTAGAAGTTTAGTTTACCTACTTCTTGCTGAATTCTTTTGGAATCATGAACTTGTTCTTTTTTTTTAAATTTTTTAAAAATGTTCTTTATTTATTTTTGAGAGACCGAGACAGTGGGAATAGGGGAGAGTCAGAGAGAGAGGGAGATGCAGAATCTGAAGCAGGCTCCAGGCTCTGAGCTAGCTGTCAGCACAGAGCCCGACGCGGGGCTTGAACCCATGAACCAACCGTGAGATTATGACCTGAGCCCAAGCCGGACACTTAACCGACTGAGCCACCCAGGTGCCCCCATGAACTTGTTCTTTAAGTAGCCACATAATGTCAGTTGTGTACTATATTCGTGTTCTGTCACTGTCTCATGAGAAATGCCTACTTTACAAGCTCCGAGTTGAGAATTTGATATTCGTGGTCAGTGTTTCGCCTTTGTGTAGACTGTGTTTTATGTAATCTGCATTGCAGATTGAATCTATGTTTTGAATATGCCATTGAATATACATTTATTCATTTCTGTTCTGATTGCTTTCATATTTTATATTAAAGTTTTCTTATGGTTAGTGTGATGCTTTTATACTTTTGAAAGGCATCTTCTACGTTAGATTCCTGTCAGCATTCAAGGAAGTTTTATATTATCTGTTAGTTAAAAAGAAATTTTACTCCAGCAGAGCCTACTAGGACCTATAAAAGCCGTTCATGCACATTTACCCTTTGACCACCCCACAATATAGATACATGTAAATCCTTGAATGGTATGTTGTGGTAAAGCACTTTTTATAGCATTTTGTAAAGTGAAACTTTAAAGTTCAAATCACTCTAAAATAACTTTGAAAGCTAAAGTTGTGAAAGTAACTTAGAAGAACAAACTAGAACTAATTAATGTTATTGAATGTGTCTGTGTCCCTGACACAATTCTGGTAGTATTAAAATAACAGACTGATAAGGAAACATTAGACTCTCCTATTAAAGGGAAGTCTGTCAAGCTTCAAATCTTTTCTACTTCTTCCGTAGCACAGCGCTGCTTTTGTCTAGCCGTGGTTCTCAGCCTGGTGGTGTTGCTCTGTGAGGGATGACTTTGGTTGTCAGAGTATGGGGGTTAGCACAGACATTGGTTAGAGGGGGCCCAAGGTGTTACACTGCAGACAGACAGTCTTATCCTACAAAGAGTTTTCTGCTCTGAACACGCAGTAGTGCTTCTGTTTAGAAACCTGTTAATGTTTTTGTACTTTTTCATTCCTACTTCTTAGGTGATTAGAGGTTAACTATACAAGCACGTTCATTAACTGTGCTTCACATTATCATTACTATTTTTTTTCTGTTTTCTTTTATAGTTGCAGTATTTTAAGGAAAATGTCGTATTATTCTTCTGTCAGGTCCCATGATGGGGATAATGAAGAGATGGTACCCTAATTTTCAAAAGTTGATTGACATAAGATCTTTGACTGATTTAGTAAGAGATACAATAATTAGAATTTAAATTTACTATCTTTTCAATGGTAATAATTTCCTTAAGGATATAAAACCTTATCATAGATTAACTTACTATTTTTATGATACAAAAATACTTTTCAAATGAGAAGTAGGGGAGTGGGACATACTTGAAATAAAAAGTCTCTCTTTTAAGTTTTATAAAACTCGAGATGTCACGGATCTTGACTTCTTTATACAACAAAATCATTACATGTTTTTGGCGTTTTCCATACAAGTGGAAAGACCTTTTCAGGTAACCCCACTGACTGGTGACTGGAGAGTAATGTTGAGCTATTTATTTGTCATAACTGTACAGCAACATAACCTGTAAGTAGCAAACATTTATAAATAATGTGGTGACAATTAGGAAGTTGACTCGAGGCTATTTAGAGACTTAAAATTTCATTATTCTTTGAAAAGAGAATTGCAATGAAAATTAGCTTTACTTTTCCATGATCTTTTGACTATAGATTTGAGCTGCATCATATGCATTTTAACTTCCTGAGTTTAACTGTGTTCTTTGTAGCCCCTCAAATTGTATTTTTCCTGAAGACTTGTCCCTGCTGTCCACTTAGTGAACTTCAGTGGTGCCATCTCTCTATTACAATTTTCATTTCTTTTATGGAGTGTGAATTATCTCATTGTGCGGAGTGTGGTTGTTATTCAAGGTATGCATGTTTTAAACAACATGGCCCTGTGTGCAAGCCAGCTTTTTCAGCTGGTGCTAGCATCACAGTTTTGCTTTAATAATTGAGGGAAAGTTGCCTATATTGAGCATATTAGAGAGATGGTAGTTTTCCAACAGGTAACTCCCTAATCAAGAGACGTTGATTAACTGCAATTTTCGCCTATGCTCTGACTTTGGAAACACACACACCTCAGAAAATGGTACTGTTCCCTTATATTCTACAGTGGTGAGGTTTGTGCTATGCTCATTTCTCACATGGTAAGTGAAGAGAAGGGAAGAGAAGTTATTTTGGGATTGGAAAATTGGGAAAGGTGAGAAATAATTTCCCTTTCCTGCTCTTGTCCCTGTCCTGACCCCAGTCTTTTTGTTTTCCTATCTCAAGACAAGGAAAAGACAGAATATGTCTTATAAAAAGTTTTAAGTGTTAAAATGAAGTTTTGAGAAGGCTTTTGAGAGAGAGTACTCTTTACAGAGGTGGGTGATGGGAATCATTGGTAGACTTCTCTAAATGCACCTACAGATTTTATCTTTAGCATATATTTTTGCAAAATAATTCATTTGTGTTTGTTACCATCAGTCTCTCACCTCACATCCTGTGCTTCTCCCAGCACTGCTTACTATGCATTTGTCCCCTTAATATGATCTTAGTAATTCTAAAACCAAATCTTATGAAAGCATGGATATTTTTCTCATAGAAAGCAAACTTAGTGGAAGATATACAGTAGTCAGTAACAAAACTAACTGAGCTTAGTAAGGAAGATTATTTAATTATTCTGAATACTAACAACAGTGAAAAGTAGTGTTTTCCATAGTTAGCTTGATGACTTTTTTTGAGCATCAACCGTGTTAAAGGTATATTTTAGGCAGCATTTAGAATGAAAATGTTTTATCTTCAGTCACCGGTGAGCAACAGTAGGAGCTAAATAATTCCTATTTTTGTTCCCTCAAATTTAACTTGAAAACATACATGAGTAGGGATGGGGTAGGGAGCCACGGATGAGCAATGTGGGTCTGGATCCCATCTTCAGGAACCCTCAAGATGGGAGGATAAACAGTTAAGGAAATTTTATTAAAATTTTATTTAATAAAAAAGATCAAAAGAATAAAAAGCCAAGCAATTTTAAATAGTAAACTTTAATAGTGTTTAAAGCTAACAGATCTCAGCACATTTTGTTAGACATGATTCTAGTTATCAATTGTTACATGAAAAAACAACCTAAAATTTAGTGTCTTAAAAGAGCAATTTATTAGTATCTTCCTGTGGGTTAACAGTTGAGCACTTCTTGCTTGAGGTCTCTTGTGAACTTGCAGTCACCTCATCGCTGGGACCGGAGTCACCTGAAGGCCTGAATGAGATGGATGCGCAATATGGCTGGCCATTGATGGCTGGCAGTCACCTAGGGTCTCAGCCGGAGCTGTCGCTTGAAATGCTTCCCAAAGCCCTGTGAGTTTCTCACGGAGTAGTAGCTGGGGTCCCAGAGGGAGCATCCTAAGAGCAAATGTTCTAAGAGATGTAGGTGAACTCTACATAGCTTTTATGAACTGCATGTCTCACAATATCACTTTGCCTACATTCTGTTGGTCAAGTAAGTCACTGAGGTCAGCCCAGATTCAAGAGGAGGGCTATTAAATAAACTTTACCTCTTGCCAGAAAGTGGCATAGACACTTCATATAAGAGCATGTAGGAAGAGAGTTATTATTGTGGGTATCTTTGAAATACATAATTTGCCACAGAGGCCAGCTCTAAATATTGAATGAGAACTTTGACCTAGATAACAAAACAATCAGTGTATTGTTAGAGTAAAACAGTGGATTTTAGTAAACAAAATTGTAATTCCAATTTTTGATACTTCAGACACATAGTCATTAAGAACTTGAGTGGCAAATGTGATGTAAGTGTCCCTTACTATTTATATCTAACATTTATTTATGACTTTTTACATAGAGAAAAGTTATTCTGTGTTGAAAGAGTTCTACCTATTTGTAGATATTTGTAAATAAGAACAGCTAACATGGCAAAGCTGATTTGATAGTCATAAAGTTTAGTTTCATGGTGACCTTTCCTGGCTTTGTTTTATATATAAGACTTGGTAAAACTTAGCTTGTGAAAATTTATAAAAGAAAAAGTGAAGATATGGCATAGCATTAGTTAGTGAAAGCATTATCAGCAGAGTTATTTGCTACCTGTTGAATATTTTTTTCACAGTATCATTGTAGTATACGTGGAGACGGTGATTCAGTCTGACGGTATTGGTGACCAAACTGGATTAATCGTAAGGGTTGGTATCGGTTAGCACTTGATATGCACATATGGCGCTATATGTAGAGAGCTTTTGCTTTCTGTATACTTTGCCAATAAGATGAATGAGCAAGATTGAGCAGTTTTATTAATTCATTGTTAGATTGAAGAGTGATTGCTGATACAATTATTTAAAGAATATATCCTTTCCAGAATTAATTGTCTTAAGAGCTTCAACTTCTGCCATCTGTGTATTCTGTGGGAAACTATAAAAGTCTGAATTGCAAAAGAAAGCACAGTAGCGTCGCTCTGTGATATCTGTGTCTGAAGATTAAGGAGATTTCACACCTTAGTTTTCATTTACCTTTAAGCGTAGGATAGCTTATTTTTAGCGGTTGTAACTTTACATAGAAACTGGATGGCTGAGATTGGTATGATGGGAGATGAGTGGGAGTAGAGAGGATTTGAGATTAGAGAAGAGCCACCCCTCTCCCCCTCTTAACGCTCTGCTTTCTTTGAAGCCCACAGTAGCTTGTTGAGGTGGGTTGGACTAATACTTGTGAATGGTGAAATTGACTTTGATGCTTTAGTTCCTCAGAACTGACATTTGCCAGGGCAGCTCTGTACAGTACTGAAAAGTCTGCCTTCTGGCTGGTCTGTGATTGAGAAAAAGTCATTAGAAGCCCCAGCTACATGAAAGTACAGGTCTCCACTACTTTTGTAAGATTTGTTTTATGCCACTTCACTTTTACTGAGACCTGTTTACCCTAACTCAAAGAAATTTGAAGGGATTTTTACTTTTGCAAATAAAGGCCCAAAGTGAAAATGACCTTTGGTTTTTCTTGGCAGTCAGCTGCTTAGGACGCAGTTTATACTCCAAACAGCAAGAGTGGCGCCACCACTCCAGGGAACTACCCTCAGCGTCTCAGCATCAGGCCGCCAGAGCTTTGAAGTGTGTCTGTGCTTTGTGTTGACTGACTTTGCAACCATTAGCAGACTGTGTCCTAAGGTGTCAGAAAACAAAGAGAGGTTCTGTTTGGGGTCTGGAACACTCAGAAAAATTTCCATATAAATTAATTGTTTGTGCTTCTGCCATTTAGGCTTACACAAGGTTTCATAGGAACACTACTTTTAGATAGTTGGAGAGTTCTGTGCGGTCCCTTTTTCTCACCCTTTTAGGCACTACAGGTCTCAGATGTATGCATTAAAAGCTGCTTTTTGTGGAGGAACATAGTTGTTTTTTTTTTTTAAAATATTTATTTACTTTTGGGAGACAGAGACAGAATATGAGCAGGGGAGGGGCAGAGAGAGAGGGAGACACAGAATCCAAAGCAGGCTCCAGGCTCTGAACTGTTAGCACAGAGCCTGATGCGGGACTTGAACCCATGGACCGTGAGATCATGACCTGAGCCGCAGTCGGACACTTAACTGAATGCGCCACCCAGGAGCCCCAAAGGAACATAGTTTTGACTTTGTGACCATACATGTAGTTTGCGTTGGATAATCTCACTTTATGCCCACTGTTCCTGAGTTATGCCCAGTTAGCACCACCTTTTACTCTGAAAAGTACTTGTATACATGATAAATTATAGTCTTTGTAGTCAACTTTCATTTGTCATTTAGAGGATTACAACCATAATATACCTATTTTAAATTCCCTTGTAACTCTCAAGCCTTTTTAAAAAGAAAGACAATAATTTAACCATAATCTTTTATTAGATTGTATTAATTGTATTAATAATCAGATGTATATGTATATTCACTTGTACTTCTGTGTTTTGCTCACTGGGAACATCAACCCTTAAGAATACCCTTATAGGCTTTTTATGACATTCTTCCCTTTAGGGTACAGTAGCCAAGTTTGTTTTGGTGCCAGAGATATCTTGTCCTTGGTTTTTAAAATTGGCTGTGGCAAAACATTCAAACAGTATAGAAATACATAAAGTAAAGGTTGCATTTCAAAGCCCTTTCCCCATTTCCCTTTCTAAAAGTCATCAGAGTTTAGATTTCTCCCTGTAAATAAATGAAAGTGGTTTATAAACAATAGATCTGAAATTTAAGCAACTGTAGAGGATTATTTTCTAGTAAGTTCATTTACTATTCTCACTTATCTTTGGATCATTTTTTTTAATGGTTTTAATTTTAGTATTCAGATAATCCCTTTTATAGTTGGCCTTTACTGGTACTTGAAATTATAATTTTGTGGTTTTATGTCAGTATAATTTTCTGGCCTCAAAAATTAGCATGAATCACAGATTCTGGCTCCTAATACAAGTCCCACTATGAAAAAGGCAAAATATAAATGATAGTTAGAGTATATTAATTCTTCAGTTTTAATAATACTGCTATCAGATACTTTTAATATCATGACAAATTAATAGAAGAAGTTTCAGAATCATAAGAGTTGAATGCTGACATGTAATAATAATAATGTTGAAATATCTTTTCCTATCTTCTATCTTTTAATCTATCTGTATTTAAAGTAGATTTTCTTGTAGTCTATAGCCAGCATATACCTGCTCCTTTTTTTTATCCAATTTGTGTCTCTGCCTAGTAAATGGAGTGTTTAGATTATTTACATTTAATGTAATTATTCATATGGTTGGATTTAAAGCTACCATTTTGCTATTAGTTTTCAATATGTTTTATTTTATTTTTTGTTTCTTTTTTACCCATTTTTCTTTTCAATTTTTTATGATTATATTTTATCTCCATTTTGGGCTGTAACTTTTGGGTCAAAGAAGAAATCACAACAGCAGTTGGGAAATACTTTCAGTGAAATGACAGTGAAAGTGAAATCTATCAACACTTACAGGATGTAGTTATAGCTATCCATAGAGGTGAATTTATAGAATTAAATGCTTATATTTGAAGAAGAAATGTCCTAAGTCGATGATCTAAGTTTTAATCTTAAGAAACAAGAAAAACAAACTTAAAAGAAAGCAGAAGAAAGGAAATTATGAAAATAAGAGCAGAAATCTATGAAATGGTGAAAAGAGAAAAACAATAGGGAAGATTCAGAAGCAAAGCTGGTTCTTTGAAAAAAGAATTTATCCCAGGCATGCAAGCCTGGTTCACTCTTGAAAATAAATCAGTGTAATTAACAGTCTCAAAGACTAAAAAACAAAAGACGTATAATCATCTCAATAAATGAAGAAAGTTTCTTTGAAAAAATTCAATTTACATTTGTAACAAAAACTCTTTTTTAATAACTAAAGGAAATTTCCTCAACGTGATAAAGGACATTTACAAAAAATTTATGTATTCAGTAGAATAGCAGTTGTTTGCTAGAATTTACCAGTGAAGTCATCTGGACTTAGACTTTTCTTTGTTGGAACTCATTTTCTAAGGCCTGCAATAGGACAGTGCCAAAAACAAAAGCACAGACCAGTATGTACAAAGGTACAAAAATCCTCAATAATATTGTAATCAAACCCAATAACATATAAAAAGGATAATGTATTAGGACTAACTGTGGTTATTTAGAACTTCAAGAATTTTCAATTTTTAAAATGTTTTTATTTGTATTTGAGAGAGAGATGAGGGGAGGGAAGGAGGGAGAGAGAGCAAGAGAGAGAGAGAGAGAGAGAGAGAGAGAGAGAGAGAGAGAGAGTGTGTGTGTGTGTGTGTGTGTGTGTGTGTGTGTGTGCATGAGTGGGGTCGAGATAGGTGCAGACAGAATCTGAACAGGCTCCAGGCTTTGAGGACAAAGCACAACTCACAAGCTGTGAGATCATGACCTGAGCCAAAGTTGGACACTTAACCAACTGAGCTACCCACGCACCCCAATTTTCTTTATGTTACCTATTTATAGTATAATTTTATCATGGTCTAATGACGTAGCATTTTATCACTTCAATTTAAAAAAAATTAAGTTTTATTTTAATGGTTCAAAATATGGTCTTTCTTGGTGAATAGTCTGTGGGCCCCAGAAATAATATATATCCCGCTGTTGTAGAGTGGAATGTTCTGTCTCTATTTTTCTGTGTAATTGTTTTATCTGAGAAAGGAATGAAGTTTCCAACTAATTTGTGGATTTGTCTCTCTTTTCAGTTTTATCAGTTTTTGCTTTATGTGTTTTGAAGCTCTGTTTTTAGGTAAGAATTCACATCCAGCTCTGTTCTCTCTTCTCGGAGAATTGATCCCCTTATCGTTCTGTACTTTCCCTCTATGTCCCTGGTAGTATACTTGTTTTAAAGGGCAGTTTGTCTGGTGTTAATATAGCTACGTCAGCTTTCTTGTGGTTTGTGCTTGCGCGGTGTATCTTTCTGTCCTCTGTTCTCTTACTTTTAAGTTGCTAAGGTCTTTTTATTGAAACAGTTTCCTAGAGGGGCGTTGAGGTGGATCCTGCTGTTTTAAATCCATGTTAGCAATCTGTCTTCTATTTGGTGTGTTTCGATGATTTGCATTTAATATAACTGTTGGATTTGGTTGGATTAAAATGTTAAAATTTGCCTCTTTTCTAGATGATATCTGTAAGGTTGAACTTAGGCTTTTTTTAATCTTATGTATCAATTGAATATTTTTATAATTTTCTTTTATTTCCATTTCTCTTTTAAAAATACTTTTAGTGAAGGTTCTATATTAAGTCTGTATTAAATTTATTTCATCTTTTTCTCCTCTGTACTTAAGTTCACATACCTTAAGCATGTCTTCAAGTTTACTTCAAAAAATCAAAATTCAGGGAGGCCAAGGGAGACAGAATTTACAAGACAGAGTAGAAAGAGCTATATGAAGAAATAGTTCTGTTTTGACTTTTGATTTCTGTCCCCTCAACTCAGATCACTTTTCACTTCTTGGGATCATCATCCCTGTTCTGGAATCAGAAACTGCGTTTAGGCAGAAAGCTTGTACTGATATCTGAAAAGTGCCTCTGAGTGGAAAGTTGAGGGGAATGTCTGGTTCATATAATTGTATTCCTTCTTGGAGATCATTTAACACTGCCTATGGCTTAATGTCTCCAACAGTTACCTGAGTATATATTTTAAATATGTTTTTCTACTTGTCTCATTGTTTACAGCAGGAGTATAAGTCCAGTTCCATTTATTCCATTTATTCATGACCGGAAGCAGACGTTTTGGTCTACCAATTTATTTTCAGAACTTTTTTTCATCCAGAAGTAGTATGAAATGCCTAATCTCTGATTGCTAAGGAAGAGAGCCTGTTAATTTTGTTTGAAACATTTAGAGGAACTTGTATCATATACAGTTCAATTGTGTCATTAATGAAAATTAAACTTCTATACCATATCCTACCTTTTGTATGGTAGTCTGTTGCCTCTTACAGTTAAGGGGAAAGATGGCTGGATATACTACTAACGGTTACATTTCTCATTTTTTAGACCTAAAGATTGCCTTCGGTCTATTATGAGAAGGGTGAACCATAAAGATCCTCATGTTGCTATGCAGGCTCTGACTGTGAGTGATTTCATTTTAAATTTTACCACAAAATTGTCTGCTAAAATGGAGCCCTTTTAACTTGCTATTTTATGCTTTTAGCTTCTAGGAGCATGTGTATCAAACTGTGGCAAAATTTTTCATTTAGAAGTATGTTCAAGAGATTTTGCTAGTGAAGTAAGCAACGTATTAAACAAGGTAAGGGACATCATTTCCAGAAATGAATTAACATAGTCTTTTTCCTTCATTGTTCAGTTCTTCCTGTTTTAAATCACAAAGGACTGGTCTGTGCATTCTTTCTTTCTTTTTTTTTAAAGCCCTTCCTAGGCTATGTCTATTCAGTATGTCAATATGTCAGTTGTTGTGCTGAAGAGACTACAGATTTATGTGCTTAGAGAAATTTTTTTTCAAACCAAATTAGAGTATATTTATCCTGTTTTCTTCATCATTCCTTTCATCCAATAAAATACATGTATTTTTCTGTCTGATTAAATAATACCAGTCTGTTTTAGGCACAGTTTTTATACCATTTGTGTAGCCACAAAGGTGTTTTCCCAGTGTAAGTGTGCTCAGAAGTGCGGCACTGTCTTCAGTGGGACATAAGTCAGGCCACTACCGTACTGTTTATTTAACTGAATATATAATTAAAAATTCAGTTTCTGAAATTTAAGGAGTTTAAAAAAATTGTTAGTAAGTAATTTGTGAATTTTTCCAGTAAAAATTTGTGCATCCTAAGGGTAATTATTTCTGACTTTTTTGGAGGTAAGGAGGATGATGGGGTGTTATATAATAAAGAAAAATGTTAAGGTGTTAAAAAGGAAAATGCCTCATCTATTTTGGGGGAAAATGAGTATTTCCAGGTTTTAGTAGAAGACAGTTCAGAAATGAGATAAAAATTTATTTACATAATTCTTTATGGAAGTTTTGTACTTTGTTTTCAGGCATGATTGTGTGTTAATTCTTTTCCTGTTTTATTTTATTTTGTATTATTTAGGTGTCTTCTAATTCATAACCGTTCTTTTAATGTCCACAGTGTTCATCAAAATGTATGACTGCTTATGAAGAGATTCTAATGTTTTGTGTTTTAGTCGCATGAACAGCTATTTAGAAAAGCAAACAGCTACATACAGGAAAAAGGACTCCTTTATTTTCCAAATGTTTTACTATTAATATATACTTAAGGGGTAGATGTTATTTTGAAGAAATGAGGTTTTTAGGAATATTGACAAGCCGTGCACCTCAAACCAGGCCTGCGATAAACAACCTGGGAAAAAACAGGCAGGCATATTAAAAGTCGTGGATTAGGAATAAAGGAACTATCATTTTTTTCCTTTCCAACTTATTTTTTACTGGTATGCAAAATGACCTAAACAGAACAGACTACGTTTCTGTGTCTTTCTGCTGTACAAAGCTCACTTAGCTGTGAAATATTCTGAAAGGTTCTCTCTGACCTCCAAAATAAGTTATTACACACTGTTTTCATTTGCTATGAGGGATGTGTGTTGGTATCACCTATAGTTTTTTCTAATGTGAAGAAAAACTTGATTATTTCTAGTAACCAACCAACAATTTCTTACGTATCATCTATCGCTAGGAGTAATTTGTGATTCAAAAAAATGTCTACAGTGCTTTTATAATATTTATATTTAATGTATCTGTGTTAAATTGGCCAGGCAATTAGTACCTTTTAATTAATTTTTTTTCTCTATTTTCAGGGTCATCCTAAAGTCTGTGAAAAATTAAAGGCTCTTATGGTTGAATGGACAGATGAATTTAAGAATGACCCACAGCTTAGTCTAATATCAGCAATGATTAAGAACCTTAAGGAACAGGGAGTTACATTTCCAGCTATTGGCTCTCAGGTATTTTGTAAAGTTGCATGTGTGCTACAGTTTGTTTCTCTTGTGTTTTTGTTTTTGTTTTTGGAGAGACAGAGAGAGACAACGTGAGCAGAGAGGGTCAGAGATAGAGGGAGATACAGAATCTGAAGCAGCTCCAGGCTCTGAGCTAGCTGTCAGCACAGAGCCCGACGCGGGGCTTGAACCCACGAACCGTGAGATCAAGACCTGAGCCGAAGCCAGACGCTTAACCGACTGAGCCACTCAGGCGCCCCTACAGTTTGTTTCTCTAAAGTAGCCACATTTATATGAAGCTTTCTTTTTTTCTAAGCTCAGGTAGTTTTTACTACTCCAGAGGAATTTTTGTTATTAATCTTGTGTTCAGTGATGCCAGAAAAATTCAGGGGAATATTTATGTGTTCCAACTTCCACTTTTCCACTGTTTCTCCCTCTTTATAAATGGATTAGATTAGCATTTTGCAATTTAAACAGTTTTTATAAAGATTTTAATAATATAGACAAAACTGCTTTAGGGTATCAGCTAATACAGTCTTCTTAAATGTTCTTAATGCTTTAATTTTATCTACAAAGAATGACAGCTTAAGTCAGGATATCCTTAAAATTTAAGGGTGAGTTTAGAGTTTCTTTTGATTATGATGTTTATGAATAGTTAATTAAAAATGAGACAGAGATAAGGGAGTCAATGAGAAGAGAAGCATATGAGGCATCTTTTTGCTTAGTAAGAACTGACCAGTACGTAAATATGATTGAGTGAAAGGCTCAATTTCCTTTCTGCCCCTCCCTTCTCCAGTTTATATAATGGGATCAGTCTCTAATTTATTTCATAAAGCATTTTTGAAATGGTATCTCTTATTTTTTTTTCTATTCTGAGTAACCATCCTTTGGGATGCCCAGCTAATCTAGGGGGCTTAAAATATGTGATAATTTACTCTACAGTCTTTTCCTACTGCATGGACTGGGGTTAGATATGACACATGGTGTGAAAGCATGCACAGAGAACTCTCACCCCTGGAGGGCTCAAGTTCAGGGCTTTGATCACTTCACAGAATCATGAAGTGATTTGTCTAGACTTATGTAGACTTTCTTCCCAAAGTACTGTTTTAGTTTATCTGAGTATTCTTGAGATGTGAAGATGAAGAAGTATATTTGGGGAGATGAAGGAAACACAGGATATTTTTCTTCTTACTTGAAATTTAACTTATGAATAGTTTTACAGTGATAAATTATGTCTTTAAGAAGTATTCATTCATAATTTGTAGCTGGCTTTTACTGCCCTCAGAATATTTTCTAAAATCTGTATAATTAAGGAATAGTTTTATGCAGAGCAGTCCAGTGTATCTTGTAATTAAGTTCTGTGACCGGGGAGGCAGTATTTAATTACCAAAGGTTAGACTCCCTACAGAAAACTGAGGAGTATGGGTGCTCACTGAAGTTACAGCTTCTCTGCCCTGCGAAGGGTTCTAGAGCTTGTTACTAAAAATGTAGTTTGTTGATCATCATCATGATCACATGGAAGCCTGTGAAAAGTGCAGTTGGGTGCCGCTCCAGACCTGTGGATTCATTGTCTCTATTTTAACAAGATCTCCAGATGATTCTGTGTGCACACTAAAGCTTGGGAAGCACTGCTCTTGAGTGCAGCTCTCAGTGCAAGTGAAAACTGGTTTTCAGTTCATGAAGGAATTTGTTCCAGTTAGAGAAGGAAGAACTAATGATCTATGTGACATGTAGCCCCCTTTGGTTAACCTAGAGTCTCAGGTAGTTGTGTGAACAACTGGAGGGATTCTCTAATCTAATCCCCTCATTTTACAGACGAGGAGACTGAGACCCAGAATGGTTAAGTGACTTCCCCAGGGCCACAGCTCATAGTTGACAGAGCTGGAAGTAGAACGCAGGCCTCCCGACTCTCAGTCCAGTGTTCTTTCCACTGCACGATCCTGCCTTCCGTTTGATATAGAGGTTAGTGGGTATGTGTCTGTCCACACGAGGCTTCAAAGGACAAGAAGTGGAGTGAACACTGGCAAGAGCATTTATTTATTGACCGTCATGGAAGTTAGGTTCCTCTCCAAAAGGTTCAGGACATACGTCAGCAGTAGTAAAGCTGAGAGTGACTTTCCTTTTTTTCATCTAGATGTTATAAAGTATATGAAAGCTAATTTTGTTGTAGTTACTGTCTTCAGCCACAAGAAATACATAAAATGCATATAAAAAGTAAAATATAGTAAGGCAGAGTGGTGGTTTTATTTAACAATAGTGTCTGAGGGCTTATTGTTGGAAATCATGTTTGTGAAGAACTTCATACTTAATGAAAAATGTATCATGTAGGATCATTTACACAAGTCCCTCTAGATTTTAAACTCACTTAGTTACCTAATCATTATTACATTTTAATCAGACTAGATCTTTGTCAGTGTACTTAAAAGCCTCTGAAAATATAAGGATTTTTAAAGTATATTTTTTCATCTAAGTACAGGAGAAAATAATCTAAAAATATTAAGGAAAGTCATACTTCAGTCAACTAACTCATTTTGCCGCAGATCTTGTAGCACTAACTTTTGACATAGAGATAAAAGTAATGCTAGCTAGCAGTGCGGCTGCAATTGACCGACGAGTAACATGGAAATCATTGCTACACTTAGGACTGATGACAGGAAAGAGTTTCAAGAAGTGTGCCGCTCAGGAATATAGGGCTTAATACAGCTTGTTTCTGCGCTTCCTTCTCTATTTTGTTTAATTGAAGAATATTTGACATATAATATTGTATTCATTTCAGGTGCACAACAGAATTATTCACTGCTTAAATACATTATGAGATGGTCACTCTGATGAGTCTAATTACCACCTGCCACAGTACAGAGTTTTTATGATATTATTGATTCTCTATGCTGTATTATATCCCCCCTCTTATTTTGTAACTGGAAGATTGCATATCTGAATCCCCTTCACCTATTTTGTCCATCCCCCCCCACCTGTCTCCTGTTTGGCAGCCATCAGTTTCTTTTCCATATTATGAGTTTGCTTCTTTTTTTGTTTTGTTTTTTAGAATTCATATATAAGTGAAATCATACCATGTTTCTTTCTCTGGCTAACTTAATTTCACTTAGCACACCCTCTAGGTCCATCCATGTTATTGCAAATGGCAGGATTGTATTCTTTTATTACAGCTGAGTAATTGTGCATGTTTGTGAGTGTGTGTGTGTGTGTGTGTGTGTGTGTGTGTGCGCGTGCGCATAGACGTTGACCACGTCTTCATCCACTCATCTTTCAGCAGACATTGAGGTTGCTTCTAGTCTTGGCTGTTGCACTACAGTGAACACAATGGTACATGTGTCTTTTTGGAATTAGCATGCTTTTTATCCCTTGGGGAAAAACCTAGAAAATTTTCAGATAAAAATCAGAATTGCTGAATTTTATGATGGTTCCATTTTTAATTTGTTGAGGAGAAACCTCCATACTGTTTCCAGTAGTGGCTGCACCACTTACATTCCCAGCAACAGGGTGAGCATTCCCTTTGCTTCACACCCTTGCCAATATTTGTAATTAATTTATTTATCTTTGATACTAGCCATTCTGTTAGATGTGAAGTAATTATCTCACTGTGATCTTGATTTGCATTTACCTGACAGTTAGTGATGTTGCATATCTTTTTATGCGCCTGTGTTAGTCATCTGTATCTCGTCTCTGAAGAAATGTCTATTCAGGTTCTCTGCCCATTTTGAAATTGTATAAATTGTTTTTTAAATATATATATTATATATTTTTGTTATATTTTTGTATACATTTTTATGTATTATGGATGTTAACCTTTTGTGGGATATATTATTTATGAAATTTTCTCCCATTCATTAGTTGCCATTTTGTTTTGTTAATGTTTTTCTTTGCTGTGCAAAAGCTTCTTAGTCTGATATAGTCCCATTTGGGTTTTTTGCCTGAGAAGTTAGATCCAAAAAAATATGGTTAAGGCAGATGTTAGAGAGCTTACTGCATATGTTTTCTTCTAGGAATTGTATGGTTTTGATCTTACAGTTAAGTCTTTAATCCATTTTGAGTTTATTTTTGTATATGGTATTAGAACGTGGTCCAGTTTCATTCTTGTGCATGTGGTTATCCAGTTTTCTCAACACTGTTAGAGAAACTCTTCTTCCATTGTATAATCTTGCTTCCTTTGTCATAGATTAATTGATGATATTGTGTTATTTTATTTCTCAGTCATCTTTTATGTCCCACTGATCTATGTCCCTGTTTTTTGTGCTAGTACCATACTGTTTTGATTATATTATAGCTTTATAGTATATTTTGAAATCCAAAAACTTTATATGCCCAGCTTTGTTTTTCTTTCTCAAGATTGCTTTGACTGTTTGGCATCTTTTGTGGATCCATACAAATTTTAGAGCTATTTGTCCTAGTTCTGTGAAAAATAACATTAATTGTTTGATCTGGATTACATTGAATCAGTAGATGCTTTGTGTAGTAAGGACATCTTAATATTCTGGTTTATGAGACTGGGTTTGTGTCATCCTCATTTGTTTTCATCAGTGTCTTACAGTTTTCAGGATAGTCTTTTACCTTGATTACATTTATTCCTAGGTATTTGCATTTTGATGGGTTTGTAAATGGGATTGTATTCTTAATTTCTCTTTCTGGTAGTTAGTCATTAGTATATAGAAATGCAAAAAGATTTCTGTATATTGATTTTGTGCCCCACAGTTTTACTGGCGTAATGTAGTAGTTCCGATAGTTTTTCAGAGAAGTCTGGGTTTTTTTTTTTTTTTCAAAAATTTTTTTAGCATTTATTCATTTTTGAGAGAGAGACAGACAGACAGACAGTGTGAGTGGGGGAAGGACAGAGAGACAGGGAGACCCAGAATCCGAAGCAGGTTCTAGGCTCTGAGCTCTCAGCACAGAGCCCGATGTGGAGCTTGAACCCACAGACTGTGAGATCATGACCTGAGCCTAAGTCAGACACAACTGACTGAGCCACCAAGGTGGCCCAAGGTGTTTTCTATATATAGTATCATGTCATCTGCATATAGTGACAGTTTTACCTTTACAATTTGGATGGTTTTTTTTTTCCTTTTCCTACCTCTCCCTTCCCTTCCCTTTCTTCCTTTTTTTGGTGGGGCAGGGGGCTTGGTACAGTGTGCTTTATTGATGGTACATGACAAAGTAGGGCTCCCGCTGCTCCCTCCTCTTCCTCATGGTGTCTGGGATGGAAACTGTGTCGAGGCTGGGAGAGTCCGTGTGTTGGGGGTCGCACTGCGGCAAGGATTCCCCAGCAGCTTCAGGCTTCCCTCTTCCCCTTGTGCTCAGGTGGGGCCTGGTGGTGCAGGGGCCTCTTACCCAGTTTGCCACTCCGTTGCTTTGGCCAAATACATGATCATAACAAGAAGTGATCTTGACAGAGTAGTCACTGAGGGCAATGCCAATCTCACCATTAAAGGTAGAAGAGTAGACATCACTGTGAAAGTGGCAGGAGGTAACCTGCCCCTCAGTGGAGCCCCGCATGCCCTTGAGGAGTCCTTCTGCTTCCTGCTTCACCACCATCTTGATATCATCCTATTTGATACCTTTCTCCAGGTGGCAGGTACAGTCCACACTGACACACTGGGTTTGGGGACTCGGCAGGCCATGCCAGTGACCTTTGCATTTCAGGGATGACCTTGGTTACAGCCTTGGCAGTGCCAGTAGAAGCAGGGATGCTCTTTTGGACAGCCTCCTGGCCATCATGCCACAGCTTCCCAGAAGGGCCATCCATGATCTTCTGGACAACACTGATGGCATGGACTGTGGTTATGAGTCCTTTCATGATGATGCCAGTGTTGTCATAGATGACCTTGGCCAGAGGGACCAGGCAGCTGGTGGTGCAGGAAGCATTGTTGACAATCTTGAGGGGGTTGTCCCATCCTTCTTGTGGTTCATGCACATCACAAACATGAGGACTCAGCAGAAGGGGCAGAGAGGATGACCTTCTTGGCTCTATCCTCTAAGTGAGCCCTAAGCCTTCTCCATAATAGTGAAGACCCTGGTGGACTCTGCAGCATACTCAGCACCAGTCTCATCCCGTTTGATGCTGATGGGATCTTGTTCCTAGGAAATGGGCTTTCCCTTGATTACGGATTTCCAGTTCTCAGCCTTGACCATGCCATTGAATTTGTCATAGATGGAATACCATGTGGTTGAATTCAGTGAAGGGCTCAGTGAAGGCCAAGTATCCACTTTGCCAGAGTGAAAAGTAGCTCTGGTGACCAGAAGCCTAATACAGCCAAATTCTTTTACTCCCAACATTCACTGACGTGTCTCAGGGACGTGGTTGGCAAATCACAAGAAGATGCAGAGTGCCACTCTTTTTCTTTCTTTCTTTGCCTAATTGCTATGGCTAGGACTTCCAACAATATGTTGAATAATGAACTGGTAGTAGTGGGCATCCTTGGTTCTTGTTTCCTAGAGGAAGTGTTTTCAGCTTTTCACCACTAACCATCATATTAGCTATGGGTTTGTCATGTATGACCTTTATTATGTTAAGGTATGTTTCCTGTATACCTACTTTGCTCAGAGTTTTTATCATGAATGTTGAATTTTGTTGGATATTTTTATTGCTTCTGTTGAGATGATCATGTGATTGTTTCCCTTTGTTGTGTTAATGTGGTGCATGATGTTGATTTGCAGATATTGGACTACCCTTGCATCCCTGGAATAGAGCCCACATGATCATGGTTATGTTACTAATAATGTATTGTTGAATTTGATTTGCTGATATTTTCTTGAGGATTTTTGCATGTTCATCGAGAATATTGGCCCCTTTGTGTGTGTGTGTGTGTGTGTGTGTGTGTGTGTGTGTTTTGTTTTTTGTGGGGTTTTTTTGGTGGTGTCCTTGGTTTTGGTATTAGGGTTAATGCTGGCCTTGTGAAATGAGTTTGGAAGCATTCCTTAGTCTTTGGTGTTTTGGAAGGAAGCAATCTGGAAGGAAGCAATAAAATATAACTATTGAATAGATAGTTTAAAGAAAATGATTTGTTTTCAAAACAGACATCTCCTTCCCTTTCTTAACCCCTTTTGTGGCTTCAGAATTTTCCTAAAACATTTTAACTCCCCTCTGGTCTTTCTTCACTTGTTTGCATATTGTCTGCTTTTCTCAGCTCACAGTATCCTGTTCTCTTCATCTTTTCTCCAAGTCCAACTCTTCTTCCAAAGTGGAGGCTGCTCCAGTTTGGATTATTTTCTTCTTTTTTTAATTTAAATCTTTTTTTTTTAAAAAATACTTATATATTTTTTGAGACAGAGAGAGAGCATGAGCAGAGGAAGGGCAGAGAGAGAGAGAGAGAGAGAGAGAGAATTCCAAGCAGGCTGTCACAGCACAGAGCCTGACATAGGGGCTGATCCCACAAACCGTGAAGTTGTGACCTGAGCCAAAACCAAGTCAGGTACTTAACCAGCTGAGCCCGCCAGGTGCCTCTGGAGTTTCTTCTTCTGAAGTCTGTGGTAGATTGATAAGTGGTCTTGCAAGTTCTTAGATTAAGTGTAGGTAGGAAAATTTGAGAACATTCCTCAAATGTTGTATTCCTTTTTTGTGTTAGGCTGCAGAACAAGCAAAAGCAAGCCCAGCCCTGGTTGCCAAAGATCCTGGTACTGTGGCTAACAAAAAAGAAGAAGAAGATTTAGCAAAAGGTATGTTTAAGTCTGTGATGTTTAAGGTGGGAAGAAGATGGGCCTTTACTTAGTATTTTTTTCCTGAAGTATTTAAAAAGAAAAGAAATAGGACTTTACAGCTAACACCAGAATCTACTTTGTTCCCCTTTGCAGTATCAAATGATACTCTTTTGAGACAACTATTTATATGTGTCCCAGTCTATTTTTATTAATATTTTGCTCATACTGTATATCCATAAACAATACCAAATACTTTTATGTGTCCAACAAACTATTTTTTTTAAGTTTATTTATTTTGAGAGTGAACAAGAGCGAGCACAAGATGGGCAGAGAGCGAGGGAGAGAAGGAGTTCCACGCAGGCTGCACACCAACATGGGACTCAGTCTTACAACCTTGAGGTCATGACCTGAGCCAAAATGGGGTCGTACGCTCAAGTGACTGAGCCACCCAGGTGCCTCACAAATTTCTTTTTCATAAATGGTGTACATTACATATACAGTTTGGGTTTTTTCATGCAATAATATGTCCAAGATTTATTCATGATAAAACATATAAATCAAGTTCATTTGTTTTAACTATTGTGTAATATTCTAGTGTACTAAAACGTATATATGGTAATGTGTATGTCCTGCTGCTGATGGGCATTTGGGTTTCCTAGGGTTTTTTTTGTTTTGTTTTGTTTTTTCTTTTTACTGTAATAATAGGGTGCATTGAGTATCCTTGTAATGTCTGTTATAGACATCTACTCTTGGTTTTTGACATTTACTTTAACTTTGACAATGGTGTATTTTATCAAACAAGTTTTATATTTTGATATAGTCAAAAATTTGGCTTTTTTGTTACGATTTTTTTTGCTTTTTTAAAATAGCTTGAGATTCCCTGCCCCCCCGCCAAATCCTCAAAGATACTTTCCTGTGTTTTCTTATGATGGTTTTAAAGTTTTCTTTTTCCTGTTAAGTCTTTTCTTGATGTAGAGCAGAGGTAGAAGGGATGAAGGGGTTATGGTTTCAGTTGGAAGCCGGGTTATCAACCTGTTCAGATGACATTGTAGCACCTAAATGACACCTGGCGATGGCGTCATTGGGGGAAGAGTGGGAGAATACAGGAGACACATTTGAAATCTCTGAGGGAATTTGATAGGTGACACTTCATTGTAGTTATTTCCAAGTTCTTCTTAGATTGATCACATTAGAATTACCTTTGGTGCAATGAAATGCAGGTTCTCAGATACTACCTTTGCTATTCTGATTTAGTAAATCTTCATTGAGATTTGGGGCTCTTGACTTCCCAAGCGATTTTGATTATCATTTTGGGAATTGAGGCTATAGAAATATATTGAAAAGGTAAAATTAAAATATTCTGCAGCTTAAAAAAAGGGAGGGACTTAAGAGATGATATCTTTTTAGTACCCAGAATAATTTAAATTTTATCCATTTGGTAAAAATAGTCATTAATGGCTGTTCAACTTTTTAATAGTATATTCTTTACATTTTCATTTGTGAATGAATGAATTAAATTGATGAAATGGTTTTTGTTCAGTATGTCAAATATGTCCTAGTTTCCAGTTCCACGTTTAAAAGAATGCCTTTTTGGGGCCCCTGATTGGCTCAGTCTGGCTAAGCATCTGACTTCGGCTCAGGTCTTGAACTCATAGTTTGTGAGTTCAAACCCCCCATTGGGTTCTGTGCTGACAGCTCAGGGCCTAGAGTTGGCTTCAGATTCTATGTCTCCCTCTTCCTGCCCCTCCCTGACTAGTTCTCTCTTCTGTCTCTCTCAAAAATAAACATTTTTAAAAAATATACAGTAGGGGCACTGGGTGGCTCCATTTGTTGAGCATCCAGCTTCGGCTCAGGTTGTGATCTCACGGTTTCTGAGTTTGAGTCCTGCTTCGGGCTCCATGCTGACATCTCAGATAGAGCCTGGAGCCTGCTTCAGAGTGTGTCTCCTTCTTTCTCTCCGCCCCTTTCCTGCTCGCACTCTGTCTCGCTCTCTCAAAAATAACATTAAAAAAATGCATTTTTACTTTCAGATAATTTTTATACTTCTTTGGATTGTTGGGTATATTAACATTTGGGGTCTTTTTAACTTATTTTCTAGCTATTGAGTTGTCCCTGAAGGAGCAAAGGCAGCAATCAGCCACACTTTCTACCTTGTACCCAAGCACATCTAATCTCTTAACTAACCACCAACACGAAGGCCGAAAAGTTCGTGCTATATATGACTTTGAAGCTGCTGAAGATAATGAACTTACTTTTAAAGCTGGAGAAATTATTACAGTTCTTGATGACAGGTGATGGATAATATCAAATTGATATTAGGTTGACATATGAAAACATGTATATTTCTGTGTTTTCATATTATCTCTGTTGAATGCCATTACCAAAGGTAATAAGAAAAATATTGATGTAGATATTTTCTTTGTGTGACAGTTGGTTGCTTTGCTTGTGTCATATTATCTGGACTCTTATTTTGTAGTTTAATTTTTTTTCTCATCTCATTTAATTTGTTTTTATTTGATTTGGAGGCCTAGTTTATTCATTTTTTATTTCACTTATAAGATCAGTTATTAAGTTAGTTAATATTTTAGAAATTAAATTAGTAAAGTTAAAATGTTAGGAAATACACCAAATATGTATATGTATTTATGGAATTTCTGAGAAATACATAATATATTGAATTTAAGTGTTCACAAAAAGTAGTATATCCATGTGGGACAAGTTCATTTTATATGGAATTATATACATTTACATTATTATGGGAGAGGATTCAGTACCTCTAGTTTTTGGCTATAGCTTTATGTTTACTTGAACATTGTTACTGATGATTGTTACTGAAAATGAAGTCCTAAAATTTGCAAGTGATTTTAAAAAGAGTAAATTCAAAAAATTTAGGTTATTCCTGTCACAGCACATTTACATTCTCTTTTCTTGAGTGAAAGAAAATGAATTAAAATTGAGCTGATTAGCTAAAAATTGCACAAAGCCTTCATCATCGATTAATTCAAAAACTGTTTATTGAGAGCATGCTAGCTTTCCTCCTGCTGGGCACTCAAGACACAGCAGTGAACCTGGGGCCGTACCTGGAGGTGTGTTCACTGTGAACGCTTTGTTCTCTAAACAGTGTCATCTGTCATGTTGTCTCTTGTGGGGGAGAAGTATGCATTTTTGTACAAGAAAAATGTGCGTTTTGTATGTACGAGAGAGCCCTAATTTAGGAATGGATCTGAATTAAGTGCCTACCTTTTATCTTATCACAAAAGAGTCTTACAAACAGGAGGTTTGTACTGTTTGAACTACCTGAAGTTGACAGTCAAATGTAGAGACCTCTGTTCTGGAGGGAATTCAGAGCCTTCTGTTAAATCCCCAGAGCTTTCACCAGCCTTCCAAAAGATAAAGAACTGTGTGTTTAATAGCTCTTTATCTTCTCTGAGGCTTCATCTTCTATTTGTAATAATAATACATTCATTTCTTCCCTCATTGGATTATTGTGGGATTCAAATCTGGTAATAATGCAAGTTAAACACTATTAAGGTAGAGATTTTTAGAGAGAAAAAATCTTTTTTGTTTCTCATTAGTGATCCCAACTGGTGGAAAGGTGAAACCCATCAAGGCATGGGGTTATTTCCCTCTAATTTTGTGACTGCTGATCTTACTGCTGAACCAGAAATGAGTAAGTATTTTCCAGTCTGTAAGTGGATGATCATCCATAATGTCCATCTTAATAAAAGTTGAATCAATTCAGTTTTATGGAGCTAGGATTCGCAGATATTAGTGCCTCTGAGGTTTCTAAAAATGCAGCCTTCTAGTCAGATTATTTACCAAAAATCATCTAATTATCGCAAATTAAAATTATCTATCTACCAAGATTATTCTTAAGTAATTGTGCAGCCTATGGATTTTTCTTTTAAAAAATTGTATGTATGACATTGTAAAAATGCAGATTAAGAAGTGTTATGAAATTTATGCATTACATACTTTCATTATCAGTTCACAAAGTGTGTCAAATGCAGTGTAATCTCAGAGGGAATTCTTTTTGATCAGAGATTGAAGCCATTTCTTTAGTGTCTAGCCCCAAACTTGGAAGTAGTGGCTTGTTAAGTAATATAATAAATGCTTTCCTAAGACCTCATGTCAGATGCCATAAGGAGGTGTGCTAATCTTATGAAAACTTTTTGTTTGGTTTCCAAACGTGTGCTACTAAGGGAAATAAAGTAAAACAGGGGGCCTAGGAAGGAAAAGTGATGTTCCTGGCAGCCGTAGTAGTCGCAGGAGACCTAAGTATTGGTAACCTACCAAAATGTTGGCAGACAGCTCACTTCGTATCTACATAATACTGTGGTTCACTGAATCTTAAATAATGATGAGTTGGGGTCCCCAAGATAAGGTCATAAGTAAGAAATACCTTCTCATGTAGAAAGATTTCTGTTAGTGGTTGAAAGCTTTAGAATTTTAAAAGAGCTTTTGTATATAAGTTGGTAAGCTCTCGTTACCTGGCAGAATGTCTCCTCTTTCTATAATGTGAGTAGACGGGATAAAAGAAAGTTACAAATTGCAAGATACTTAGGTCATTTTTAGTTTGCGAGAATTTTAAGAAAGAATCTTTGTCTTAGTCACCTTTTCATTTCCAACAACACCTAGTACTGAATCATTCTGAAATATGGACTATATAAGTATTTATGCAATAAGTGATACATAAGTGTATGTGTATATACATATATGTGTATACATAAAGCAACAGATAAACTTTCCTTGAAAAAGTATAGAAACGCTTTCCTTTCAAGAGAAAGCTTTAACAACAAATCAGACATTACTTTTATCTTTGATGAAATGACACGGTCTTCTAATTATTGCCAGGTTATCTTGTGTCATTTCATGACAGATTTACGATGGAGACAAATTCCTAACCCCCATTCTAGTAATGTGGTTCTTTTTTGTTAGAACTCACAAAATAGTTAGAACTATTTAAAATGGCAGTGTATTGTGTGCCAGCTTCTTAACCTTAGTTTATGGTGGTGATTTTTTCATTTGTGTTTTGGGTGTTTGGGTTTTTTGTTGTTGTTTTTGTCCCAAATCAGCTGTTGGGAAGGATAGACGGGTCTGGGACTTCTGTTCCAGAGGAGTTCCAAGATCCATATTGATCATGTAGCCATTTTTTGTCCCCATCACGTAGCAGTGCAGCTGTGAAATGAGGACTCTAGCTCTTCTGCCCGGGCGTCTCTCGGGACTCCTGGGGCGTGGGAGCAGCAGAGCTTCTGTCCTGGAAAGTAGCTCCTGAGCTCGGGAAAGGCGGCTGCCTTCATCGTCCTCGCACCATTCTTGGTCAGGAAACGGGGGCCCGCTTTGCGTAATGTCAGGGGGAAGTACCGCCCTGCTTAGCTTGTTTTTTTGTATGGGGGTGCAGTAGATGTTGTGAAAACAGTTTATGTTGTGCACATATGTACACACATACGCACACACGCTCTACACACACATGCACGCATGCGTAGTAATGGTAGTAGTGCCCGTGAGAAAAAGCACTGACAACTTGCACCTGGTTAGCTGGCGCGCTGTCGGGTCTGCCATGTGTTCTCTTACGGGGGCAGCAGCCAACGCAGTGTTTCCAGCTTCCTCCTTGTTAATGGCTCAAGATATGAAAAGGAGAACTCTCTCTAGCACATGTCTCTTTTACCCTCAAGGGAAAACGAAACCAGCTGAAACGTTTTTGTATAGAATTTTGCTCTATGGTGACTTTCGTGGAATGAATGTATTTCTTGTGTTGGAAATTAACTTATCTGCCTTTTATACGGAAGCACACAATACAGAATACATGAGAGATAGGAGTGCCTGTTCTCAGAGTAAAATCATCAGCCAGATTCCAGTGCGTGGATGGTAGAGCGAGATAGATTGGCATTCAGATCCAGGCTGTGTCCTCTATTAGCTTTCTTCTGTGCAAGAATTTATGTTACTGTGCTGTTAACCTCATTTTAAAATGGGTCTGTTTCATAGTATAAGAGATTCATGGGGGGGGGGTGTGTAATCTTCCTTTACACACATTTAATAGTTTAATAATATATTTCCCTTCTTTAATTCTATTCCTTTCCCAACCCCCCTTTTATCTTGATTCTTAATATTTTTGTGAATCCAGATTGACCACATTGATACAAGAATGAAAAATGTAGAAAGGAAGTTCCTTTCTTTAAAGCTGTATGGACTGCTCAGTATTTTGGGGGAGAAGGTTAACTGCTCTATTAATCATAACCTTGTATTTACTAGTTAATGGTATATGGAACAGTTCTAAAGATTGCTTTGTTGAGCAAGAAAAATATGTGCGTCTGACCAGTGGTTTGCAGATCCTCCCATAACACAATTTGATTTCAAAGAAGAATGCAACTATAAAAATGGAGGCCGAGTTACTGGAAGATTCAGATCGCTGCCAGGGCTCCTTGTAAAGTCCTCCACTGACCCGGATGTCTTTCTCTTAGTAAAGTCTGAATGGCACGCCAGAGAACATAGAGCTAATTTTCCCTTCACTACAGTGAAATAGCATGGTCTTCCCAATGAGATTTTTCTTCAAAAGGACTGGTAATTGAAAAGATAATTTATTTTAATTTGCAGAGTTCATTAACGTAAAACTTTGTGAAATAGCTTTACTTATAAAATCTTATATTTTGCCCACCAGTTTACTAAATTCCCATATGTAGTAAGTGATTAATCTTTGTTTCAGAAATAAACCTCTTATTTTTAGTGAAGTATCTTTTCAGGAAAACATAAAATCTTTAGAAGAGGAAATTAAGAAATCTTCACGTAATTCCACAAAATAGTGTTCTGTTATTTTTGTCTAAATCTGTAGTCTAATTATTCCTTAAATGAAGTCTCCCATATTGAAGGGAATATTAAGAAAAATCCAGATTCTCTCATGGAATTTGAAGTGCTTTAAAATAGAATTTTAAATTCCTTATAAAGAAAAGATAAATATTACATGTTTTACAGTTAAAACGGAGAAGAAGACGGTACAATTTAGTGATGATGTTCAGGTAGAAACAATAGAGCCAGAACCGGAACAAGCTTTTATTGATGAAGTAAGTGATTGCTTCTGTGATAGTGGTTTGTACTTGGGATTGAAGTTGAAATACTTGTCTTGTTTTAAAAAAAAAGTGATTACTTGATTAATGCATGTATTTTATGTTGTAAAAATTCAGGCAATATAGACAAAGCAAAGATTCTCCTTGAAACTGTTTCTATAGTCTTATTTTATACCTCATTATTTAAAATTTATGCTTAATATTCCATAGAATGGACTTAGCATGATTTAATTATTCTTCTGTTGGACACTTATGTTGTTTGCAATTTTTTGTGGGTTTTTTTGGTTATTAAAAACACTACTGTGAATTTTTTTGGATGGAATATATTTAATAGAATATGTGACTTTCATTTGCACAGATCATTATTTAATGTTCTGGAAACTACATCCTTTGTAACATTTTAATCATGATGAAAACTGATATGTCATCTTTAAAATACGCAAAAGGATTTTATAGATTTTTAGCCTTCTTTTGGAGGTAGCCAGAAACAACGTTTGAAGAGTGCTTTTTTAGAGAAACAGACTGGAGATTGTGCTGAGAGCCAGGGAATTTGAGGAGGTCAGGGAAACTTAACATTTGGCCAATTGCAGTCTGTAAGAAAATGCGTGTAGAGTCAGCCTGGTGGTCTGTATAGTAAACCTCATGTCTTCGATTCTAGGTAATTTCAAATAGAGTAATATTTAAAACAAAAATTATCCACATGTTAATTGACTGTCATGTTACCCCCGCTCTTTTCCCCCTTTATTTTTTTGCTGTAGGCAAATTTTTCTGTCACATGCCTTCTGTTTTAGTGTATTTAAAATGAAAATTGTGAATCTTTTACATTGAAAACTGGTACCCATTTCAAAATACAAAATTCTTGTGACTTTAGAAGAGTTTTTTATGTACTTCTGTGACTCACTCTCCAGTGATTAGCTTATCTCTCAGACTTTTCATTGCAGAAACAGCATTTTTCAATTTTTTTTTAATATTTATTTATTTTTGAGAGAGGGGGAAGGGCAAGCAGAGGAGGGGCAGAGAGAGATAGAGACACAGAATCTGAAGCAGACTCGAGGCTCTGAGCTGTTAGCACAGAGCCCGATGTAGGGCTTGAACACAGAGACTAAGATCATGACCTGAGCTGAAGTTGGACACTTAAACTACTAAGCCACCCAGAAATAGCTTTTTTGTTTTGGTTTAAGTGACTGCATAGAATTGGTAGTCTTTTCCACTGTTTACCTAATATCCTATGTTTAGTAATAAAACCGCGGAAGAACCATGCATAGAGAGAAGTTTGTAATTATTACACTATTGTTCTTTGGTACATGAAATCAGCATTTTTATTTTTAAAACTTTACATTTAAGTTTATGTGTACTTGTGCAAAATATGGATGTGTTTATGTAATGATTTCATTAGGTCCATTGGTTTTTACAAGGGAAGATTCTCCGATAGATCTGAGTCCTTGCTTTGAGATCCTTTTCAGCCTTTCCCCACATAGGAGAGGAGGGAAGCCACAATCTCATGTCTTCCTTTATGACAGACTGAAACGGTGGGAAGAAAATGTAGAGTAAAATCTTATGGCCCTACTTAGAAGGAGGAGAGCTGCACTGTAGCTGAGCTGCGCCTTGCCAACACAGCTGCCGTGTTCGCTCTGGTGGAGAAGAAGTAACTGAGTTGTTAGTCGTAAGGAATGCCATCTTGAGAGGGAAGTTCCACCTGTCAGCATGGCAAGAGTACAGCTGCCCCAAAGCAGAGTGACACAGAAATCCACAAGCATGACACAACAGATTGAAGAGCTCACACCTTGTAAGTTGAAATATGGCTCTTTTCTTACTTAAGAGAATCTCCATTAGCAATTTGAAAAATAGTTAGGGAGCGCTTTCAAACTCTGACTTCACATGGTACTGAAGAGAATACAGGATATTAAATATGTAAAGGCAAAATTGGAGTCTCTGTATGAATTACAGAAGTTTTTCATCCATTATCTAATGAGTGAAGTGAGAACATATTGTCACAGAATGATCTGTTGCTCTCTGTATTAACTGTGCAATTCCCGCAGGACAAAATGGACCAGTTGTTACAGATGCTGCAGAGTACAGACCCCAGCGATGACCAGCCTGATCTTCCAGAGTTACTTCATCTCGAAGGTGAGCTTCGTTTTCCATTAGCCTTGCATGTAAAGAATAGAGTTCATATAGTGTTCTGTTACAGAACAGTTTTATACTGAAATAAAATTGAAAATGATATAAAAAAATGTGAACACTCTTCTATGACCCAGTCTTGCTTATGTGAATATCCATCAGGGAGAAGCTTTTCCTTGCTGTGTTTTCTTACATTTCTTTAAATCTTGTTATCTTAGCAATGTGTCACCAGATGGGACCTCTCATTGACGAAAAGCTGGAAGATATTGACAGGTAAAAGAACATGTGCTGTGTCTATATTGTATGTCTTCTTTGCTGAAGTCCTCTCTAAGTACATGCTGGGATAGAGCTGCCTTTTTATTTTATTTTTATTTTTAAAATATGCCAAAGGTACCAGTTCTCGTTCAGTTGTTTTCCACCAGATGAGGCAATCAGAATTGCACCCATTTACCTGTGGTTTTTTTTTAAGTGAGGATTTATTTGATATTTATTAGTCTTTTTAAAAAGTGATAATTAACTGTTCTAACCATTGTAATGTTATGAGTGACATTACCAGAGCCCACAAATGACTCACCCATCTCATATTGGTTAGGGGCACCTAGTTATTTCAAGATCAAATCAAGTACAGTAAGCCAGAGTTCTCCCGGCACAGTACTTTAGATAGATTGGGTGGCCTTGGGGCTCGAATACAGGATGTTTTCTGTCATCGGGTTCAAGTAGTGTGGACTTATATTACTTTTTGCTGTTTTTATGTGTCTTCTTATTGAGAACATTGTATCATTTAATTAGCAGTTTTGTTTGAAATGACTCTGTAATATTTCAGGAAACATTCAGAGCTCTCCGAACTCAATGTCAAAGTGATGGAGGCACTCTCACTGTATACCAAGTTAGTAAACGAAGACCCAGTGTATTCTGTGTACGCAAAATTACAGAATCAGCAGTATTATATGCAGTCATCTGGGGTTTCTGGTTCTCAGGTAAGCTTTTAAAAGTTCAAGTGTATCATTTTAAATTCTCAGATATATTTGAGATCATTTGCAATAGCTATGTTTTTGTAAGATCTGAAACTTTCTAAAAGTAATGCTGAGAATAAAGTTTAAAAGAATTTTTTACTTGACAAATACAGTGTATAATATACTAATTATTCCAGTAATTCTTTTCAGAATATTGTTTCTCTTCAAGGGTGTACATCAGAATCGCCAGTCAAACGTAAAAAAAAAAGTACAGGTTTTTTGGCCCCATCCTAGACTATTGAATCAGAATGTTCAAGAGGAAGGCCTAAACATCTGTATATTTTTAAAGCTTCATTTGTAATTTTCTGGTTAAAAACACATTTTTTGGTCTGAGTAAACTGTCTAATTATTACTAAATTTTTCTGCAAAAAAATCTGCAGTTTTTGACTTTATAGTAAGTTGCTTTAATCTGAATGTTTCCATCTTCCTTTACATGAGAAGACATAGAATGCACCCTCCTCTCTCACCCTAAGTGACTATTTCAAGAGCCCTTTTCCCACAAACTCAGGAAGGTCGCTGTATAGAGACTTGGCCAAGCATTCCATTTTATTTATGTGGGTGGCATAAGCTTTGTGCAAATTAATTTTTTTCTGAAAAAATGGCCCACCTCCCTTTCATTTCAGTGAGAGACCAGATCCCTAAGCCGAACAGCCAGACTTGACCAGCATGAGCCCAGATGACACCGACTCACAGCTTCTGTATTCTGCTGTGTGCTCAGTCTCTCAGGGCTTAAAAGAAGTGCGAAGATGGTGGTCTAAAAATCTCACTACATAGACCGTTCTGTTTTCGAACATGGAAATGGAAGGATCTAATGAATACTACAGAAAATGAGCATATTTTGTGTGCTTTAGATTTGGGGCATTTAAGAGACCAATCGCTAGATGAAAATAAGTGTAGTTTTCGGATGTATAGCCCAACGGCCACATCCAGCCTCCCACCTGTTTTTTGTTTTTAAATAAACGTTTACTAGAACGTGGCCATTCTCATTTCTTTATACATTGTTTATGGCTACCTTCTATACGGGCAGAGTTCAGGAGTTGTGACAGAAAGGCCCACAAGGCCTAAAATATTTACTGTCTGGACTTTTGCAAAAATGTTTGCTCACTCCTGCTTTAGAAAGTTAGCTTGCTCTGTGTTCACTAAACTGTAATTTAGGAAATACAGATTGTATCTAAAACTTAATTCAAAGACACTTCTTAAAAGTTGCTTTGAGATTCCTATTAAAACATTAATATGGAAAGAGAGATAATATTAGTAAAAAGTTTCGAGATAAGTTCCTTTACTGTTTCTGTATGAAGTAAACCTGAGTTTAGCTCAAGTTTACCTAAGAACAAAAGTTATCAGAAAGCCCACTTCACTGCAGTGTGTTTTAAATGCCTGTCAAAAGAAGTACTTTTGAAAGGATTTCAGAGCTTTCGTTGTTGTTCACTTTGTAACTGAATGCCTCTACAAAGAAATTTTGGCATACCTGTTAAAATCTTTAACAATCTAATTTTTTTTTTTAATCGTGACCTGTTGTAGGTGTACCCAGGGCCTCCTCCGAGTGGTGCCTACCTGGTGGCAGGGAGCACACCGATGAGTCATCTCCAGAGCTACAGTCTTCCCCCAGAGCAGCTGCCTTCTCTCAGCCAAGGAGCTGTTCCGCCATCTGTGAACCCAGCCCTTCCCAGTCAGCAGACTCCAGCTTCTTACCCTAAGTAATTTGATTTTTGGCTGTTTGACTGCTGTTTAGAGTTAGTGCTGATACAACTCTTAAATGCCTCCGCTCATCTGTAACCTTACGAACCGCAGAAGAACCTAGGAGAGATAGATGCCATCACTGGTGCCAGATGGTCAGGCCTGTTTGTAGCGATGAGTGGGTTCTACAGGATCCTCTGCACTATTGCAGTCCTAGCCAGAAGGCTCTGCCTCTGTCTGACTGACTCATTGAACTGCTGTTTTCAAGTCTTATACTTGTTAAATTTCCTATCATTTTTCTTTTTACCGAAGTAAAATTGGCCACATAACATTATGTGAAGTTTCAGATGTACGTTATAATTGTACATCTGTATGCACTACAGAGCGATCGCCGCCAACAGTCCAGTTACCCTCCATCGCCATTCAGTAGACCTTCTTCACCCATTGCACCCACCTCCTCACCCCCTTCCTCTCTGGTAACTACTGGTCTGTTCTCTTGAAGTTTGGTTTGGTTGAATTTGGTTTGTCTTTTAGATTCCACAAATGAGTGAAATCATATTGTCTATTTGTCTTTTTCTGACTTAATTTCACTTAATCATAACATAATAGTTTTAAGGCCCATGCATGTTGTCTGAAATGGCAAGATTTCGTTGTTGTCGTTTTATGGCTGAGTAGTGTATGTATACTATATATACTAGTACACACAGGCACACACACCCACATACATCTTCTTTATCCATTAATTCAGTGGACATTCAGGTTATTTCCATGTCTTGGCTATTCTGAATAATCCTGCAGTGAACAAAAGGGTGGCTATACCTTTTCAGATCAGTGTTTTTGTATTCTTCAGGTAATTCCCATATCCAGAGGTAGAAGAGCTGGATCATATAGTCATTCTATTGTTAATTTTTTGAGGAATGTTCATATGTTGGCTGCACCACTTTACGTTCCCACCAACAGTATATGATGGTTCCCTTCTTTATACTGCCCAGCGGCACTTGCTGATTCTTGTCTTTTTGATAATACCCATTCTAATCGGTGTAAGATAGTATCTCATTGTAGTTTTTATTTATATTTCCATGGTAATTACTGATGTTGAATGTCTTTCTTGTGCCTATTGGCCGACTTCATCTTGTATGTCTTCTTTGGAAAAATATTTGTATCACCTGCCCACTTTTTAAATTGGATTGTTTGGTTTTTTGTTGTTGAGTTGTATGAATTCTTATATATTTTGGATATTAATCCTTGTCATATATATGATTTGCAAAAACTTTCCTCCCTTCAGTAGGTTGCTTTTCACTTTGATGATGATATCTTTTGGTGAGCAGAAGCTTTTTATTTTGTTGTAATTTTTTTTTCTTTTGTTTCTCTCATCTTTGGAGTGAGATCCATACAGATATTGCTAAGACTGATGTCAGGGAGTTTCTTACCACTTGTGTTTTCTTCTAGGAAATTTATGGCATCATTCAAATCTTTAATCCATTTTGTATATACATTTTTTAATGTTTATTTTTGAGAGAGGAGTGGAGGCGCAGAGAGAGAGAGAGAGAGAGGGAGATACAGACCTGAAGCAGGCTCCAGACTCCATGCTGTTAGCACAGAGCCTGACGCAAGGCTCGAACTCACGATCCGTGAGATCATGACCTGAACCAAAGTCAGCCGCTTAACTGACTGAGCCACCCAGATGCCCCTCTTTAATCCATTTTGAATTCATTTTCATTTATGGTGTAAGCTGATAGTCCAGTTTCATTCTTTTGCATTTGTCTGTTCAGTATTTTCAGCACCATTTATTAAAGATACAGTCCTTTCTTCATTTTATGTTCTCAGCTTCTTTGTTGTAAAATAATATTCCATATATGTGTGGGTGTAATTTTGAGCTCCCAGTCCTGTTCCACTGGTCATGTGTTTCTTTTTATGCTGATACCACACTGATTTGATTACTGTAGCTTTGTAGCATAGTTTGACATCAGGGAGCACAATACCTCTAACTTTGTTGTTCCTTCTCAAGATTGCTTTCACTATTTGGGATCTTTTTTATTTCCATATAAAATTTAGAACTATGTGTTCTAGCTCTTGGAATTTTAATAGAGATTGCAGTGAATCTATAGATTGCTTTGAGTAGTGTGGAGACTTGAACATTCTTCTAAACCATGAGCACTAAATATCTTTCCTTTTTGTGTGTCATCTTCAGTTTTTCTTATCAGCGTCGTATAGTTTTCAGTGTACAGGTCTTCCACTTCCTTTGTTAAATTTATTTCTAGGTGTTTTATTCTTTTTGATGCACCTGTAAATGGGATTTTTCCTTAGTTTCTTTTTCTATTAAGTCATTATGAGTTATATAAGAAATGCTACAATTCTGCATATTGGTTTCGTGTGTTTATAAAATGTTTATCAAGTGGGGCGTCTGAGTGGCTCACTTGGTTAGGCGGCCAACTTTGGCTCAGGTCATGATCTCGCGGTTCGTGAGTTTGAGCCCCACATCGGGCTCTGTGCTGACAGCTCTGAGCCTGGAGCCTGCTTCAGATTCTGTGTCTCCCTCTCTCTGCCCTTTTCCTGCTCACGTTCTGTGTCTCTGTCTCTCAAAAAAAAAAATAAAAACTTAAAAAATTAAAAAAGAATAAAGTCTTTATCAAGTATCTTTAACTATTTTACTGAATTCATGTATTCTGACAAATTTTTGTGGTGTCTTTTGGCTTATCTAAATACAGTATTCTATCATCTAGAAATAGTGACAGTTTTACTTCTTCCTTTCCAATACGGATGCATTCTCTTCCTCCCTCCTTCCCAGCCTTCCATCCTTGCTTTCTTTTAAAAATTTTTTTGGCCTAATTGCTGTAGATAGGACTTCTAATACTAGGCTTCTTAAAAGTGGCAAGAGTGGGTAGTGTTATCTTGTTCCAGATCATAGAAGGAAAGCTTTCAGCTCTTTGTCATCAAGTGCAATGTTAGCTGTGGCTATGTCACTGTTTTTTTTGTGTGTGTGTGTTGACAGATGGTCCCTTTGTACCCACTTTGTTGAGGATTTTTATCAGAAGTGGATGTTGGATTTTATCAAATGCTTTTTCTGTGTCTGTTGAAATGATATGATCTCTATCCTTAGTTTTGTTAATGTGGTGTATTAGATTGTTCGATTTGTGGATGTTGAGGCATCCTTGCATCCCTGGGATAAATACTACTTGATATCATAGTCTATGATCCTTTTAATGTACTGTTGAATTTGATTTACTAATATTTTGTTGATTTTTGAGTCAATGTTCATCAACGATAGGGTTGTAATGACCTTTTTTGTGGTTTCTGTATTTGGTTTTGGTGTCAGCGAAGGCTGGCCTCATAAAATGATTTTTCAGGTATTCCCTTCTTTTTGTTTTTTGGAACAGTTTGAGAATAATAGGTATTAAATCTTTGAATGTTCACCAGTGAACGTGTTTAGTCCTGGATTTTGTTCGTTGATAGATTTTTGATCACTGATTCAATCTTAGTAATAAGTCTATTCAGATTTTCTATTTCTTATGACCCAGTTTAGGAAGATTGTTTCTAGTAATTTCTCCATTGTTTCTTGGTTTTCCATTTTGTTGGCATAAGTTTGTAGTAGTTGCTCCTCATCCTTTGTGTTTTTGTGGCATCAGTTAAAAGGTTTTAATTTCTGATTTTGTATACTAGAGCCCTCACTCTTAAAGATTTGAATTTCTTTATCTTTCTTTTCAAAGGACCAGCTCTTAGTCATTCATTCATTCACTCATTTTATGTATCTCTTTTATTTACTTCCACTCTGATTTTATTATTTCCTTATTTTTCTTGACTTTAGGCTTCTTTTGTTCTTCTTTTTCCAGCTCCTTTACGTGGAAAGTTAGATTGAGATTTTCTTGCTTCTTGAGGTAGGCCTGTATTGCTCTACTCTTCCCTCTTAGAACTGCATTTGCTTAATACTATAGGTTGTACTAGGTCATAGGTTTGCTCATTTGTTTCTAGGTATTTTTTTTATTTCTCTTTCTGTTTCTTTGTTGATTCAGCAGTGTTTAGTAGCATAGTATTTAATCTCCATATATTTGTATTTCTTCCAGTTTTCTTCTTGTAATTGATTTCTACTTTTATAGCATTGTGGCCATAGTAAATGCTTGATATGATTTCAGTTTTTTTGAATTTATTGAGACTTATTTTGTAGTGTAACATGTAGTCTGTCCTGGAAAATGTTCCATATGCATTTGAGAAGAATGTGTATTCTGCTTCTTTTGCATGGTATGTTCTGTAAATATCTAATTAAGTTCATCTGGTATAATGTGTTGTTTAAGGCTGGTCTTTTTTATTGAATTTCTTTTGGGATGATCTATCCCATTGATGAAAGTAGGGTGTTAAAGTCTCCTACTATTACTGTATTACTGGCCGTTCCTCTCTTTTGTCTGTTCATATTTACTTTATATATCTTGCTACAAATATTTATAAATTAAAAATGTCTTTTTTGGGATTGACCTTTTTATCATTGTGTAATGCACTTTGTCTCTTATTACAGTTTTTTTTTCTTATTACAGTTTTTTAATGTCTGTTTTGTCTAATGTGAGTACAGCTACTTTAGCTTTCTTTATTTGCATTTGCATGGAGTATCTTTCCCTAGCTTTTCACTTTCAGTCTGTTTCTGATGTACTTCTGAAGTAAGTCTTTAGTAGGCTGCATATAGATGGGTCATTTTTTAAAAATCTATTCACTTATTTCATCTTTTTATTTTGATCAGAGAGTTTAGTCCATTTACATTTAAATTAATTATTGATACGTATATATTTACTACTGTTTTGTTAATTGTTTTCTGAGTTCCTTTCTGTTCCTTTTCTTTGTCTACTCTCTTGTGGTTTGATGGCTGTCTTATTGTATCTTTAGATTTTTTTTCCCACTTTCTTTTGTGTATTTAGTAGAAGTTTTTGCTTTCTGGTTACCATGATGTTCACATATAATTTGGTATGTATTTAACAGTCTGTTTTGAGTTGATAGTAACTTAAATTTGAACACATTCCAAAACTTAAGTATTTTCCCACTACCTCCAATTTTTATATTTTTGATGTGTCATTTTGCATTTTTGTTTTAGCATCCCTTAACTAATTATTGCAGTTTTAGTTAATTTTGCTTTTTGTGTTTTAATCTTCATACTTGCTTTAAGAGTGAATGATCTACCTTTACTATGTATTTACCTTTTCCAATGAGATTTTTACTTTTGTATGTTTATTTTCTTATTATTAATTGGTGCCATTTTTTTTTTCATGTTAAAGTCATCCCCTTAGCATTTCTTAAAAGCCAGGTTTGGTGGTGATAAACTTCTTTAAAAGCTTTTGCTTATCTGGAAAACTTTTAATCTCTCCTTCAGTTTTCAATGATGATCTTGCTTGGTAGAGAATTCTTGGTTGAGGTTTTTCCTTTTAGCACTATGAATACTGTCTTCTGGCCTTCGGTTTCTACAGAAAAGTCTGCTGATAGCCTTATGAGGTTTCTCTTGTATGTAATAAGTTGTTTTTCTCTTACTGCTTTTAAGGTTTTCTCGTTATCTTTAACTTTCACCGTTTTATTTATAATGTATCCTGGTGTAGATCTTTTGGGTTCATCTCTTTTGGAGCTCTCTGAGCTTCCTGGACCTGTATGTTCATTTCATTCTCCAGATAAGGAACGTTTTCAGCTATTATTTCTTCAAAGTAAGTTTTTTGGTTTTTTTCTTTCTGTCTTCTTCTGGGACCCTGTAATGGGAATGCTATTCTGCTTGATCTTCATTTGTTTTCATTTTTTTTCTCTTTTGTTCTTCTGGGTGAGTTCTCTTGCTTTGTATACCAGTTTGCTGATCAAACTTTGGATTCATCCAGCCTGCTATTGTACCTGCCTCATATATTTTTCAGTTCATTTATTGTATTTTTCAGCTCCGTAATTTTTGTTGGGTACTTTCTTACATTTTCTGTCTCTTTGTTCAAGATACAAGATAAAACTGTGTTCAGAGATTTTTCTTCTAAGTGTGATGAGCTTTTGAGCTTCTTTATGATCATTACTTCTAACTCTAGCAGGTTGCTTATCACCATTTCATTAATGTTTTTTTCTGATATTTTTTTTCTTGTCCTTTTATTGGAATATATTCCTCTGTTTCTTCATTTTGCCTGACTCTCCATGTTTGTTTCTTTGTGGTAGGTAAGTAAACTACCTTTCTCAGTCTTGAAGGAATGGCCTTATGTAGGAAATTTCATGTGAAGCATAAAGCATAATCCCTTCTGAGCAGGGCTAGGTGCTCAGAGGGTGTCCCCTGTGTGGATCATTCGTGCTGGTCTGCTGTGTCAGGGCTCAGTTTGTGGTGTGGGGATGGGTAGGGCTGGTGCCTGATTGGACTCACAGGAGTGCTGTGGTGCGGTGGTAGGCATGGCTGTTGCCCTCACCCCACCGTTTCTCATGGCCGTGCTGCGGGTGTGGGCAGAGTTCTTCACTGGCCACGCCTGCTGGCGCTAGCCAGGCTGGATCCCTCCAAAATGGTTGTTGCTAACCTGGACATTCGCAAGGTAGGGCCAGGTCACTAATATGGCTGCTGCTGGTTTCTCTGTCCCTGAAGAAAGTCCCAACAGTTTCCTGCCTCTCCAGTGGGCACTTTGAGATTAGTAAATACTTCTTATTTACATATAGTCTAGGTGATTTTCAAACTGATGTTTTAGTGCTGGGTTTTGAGTGACTCTGCATCGCTAGGTCTTAAGGAACAAGTTCTCTGTTCCCTGAAGTCTGTGGTTTTCCTTGATTAAATCGCCATTGGTTTTCAAAGCCCGTTGTTTGTGGAGCTCTTCTCATGCAGGATATGAAAGTTGGGGTGCCTGACATGGAGCACAGACCCCTCACTCTTCAGGGAAAATGTATGTATGTTTGAGCTCTCTTCCATTTGTAGATCACAGTGCCTGGGATGGGGGTCTTTGTCCACATGGTGTCTGTGTCTCTCCTGTCTGTCTCAGTGGTGTCCTTTCTGTCTTTTGTTGCACAGGCCTTATCCAGTTTTCTGATCTTTTTCAGAGTAAATTATTTCATGGGTTTCATCTTGAACCAAGCCCATAACTTGGTTTTGTTTTTATTTGAGTATGTGATGATACTTGCTAAGGACTTGATGAAACTTAAATTTGATAACTATAACTTCCACAAATTTCATATAAAGTCTAAGTGTTTTTATCATTACTGTTACAGAATTTATAGTTCTGGGATGTCTCTTAAAACAAATATTTCCTTCTTTTTGCCCTGTGTTGGAATTTAGTATGTATCACAGCAAGATAAACCATTTGAAAGGAGAGATGCAAGAAGCTAAATGTCTCTATGGTTCATGCATCAAGCAGCTGGATATGAAAAGACCAGCCCATGTTTTGGCTGTTTATTTATAATGCCTCCTATCATAGTTAAATGACTATACATGATAAAATTTATGTTTATGTAAATGTTTTTCCTGCTTCAGAAGGAACCTAAACTGAAATCTTTCTTTTAAAGTGAATAAAAGATAGGCAGTAAGAGTTGAGTGGGTCATTCTAGAAGTCAGGGTATTCCTCTGACTCGCAGCTGAAGTTTCTTGTTGGCGCAGGCACAGTGTGTAGAAACCTTTCCGTGAGAGTTGGAGCTTTCCCAGGGATGCTGCTGTACTGCCATCGCTGTGCTTTTCATCCTGCAAAGAGGCATACAAGCGATGGTCAGGGATCTTCACACGTCATTTCTGAAGTGACCTTAAGAAAAAGGGTCATGGGGAGGCCTGTTATAGCCATGAAAAAACAGGGCATTTCCTACTGGGTAATATGGGTTAGGAAAAAAATGTTATGTGTAGCTCTTTCTGTTCTAGGACTTTTTTTTTTAAGTTGAAATTTGGGGAAAATGAATACCTTACATGAGAAATAAGCACATTGGTAGTGAGCAGCTGTTCTTAGAAGAGTAGCATGCTTTTTTAAAACTAGGTACAAAGTAGGTAGGTATTGTTGAGAATGTGCCCAAGTTAATGTAGGGACTTCTTAGATACTTTACTCTGGAGCCAGAACTGCCTTCTTCAGTTAGTCCGCTGTTACTCTGTCACATACTGCTTAGCAGCCTTGTTACAAGACATTCCTTGCGAACCCTTCCCAGGTCAGCACCTTGAGAAGCTGCCCTTGTAAATGAGATAATCTTCTGGTCAGTGCTTGAACTTAGGTCATGCGTTAGAGCCCCAGCGCCTTGTTGATTCTGCCGTGGGCAGCGCTGTCTGCCTCTGCGGTCAGGATGTGCAAGTCCCGGTGCCGGTCCCGCTCTGTGTCCGGGCCTCACCCGCTGCCGCATCGCACCTGTTACTGTCCTCTCAGGAGACACGTGCACATTTCAGTATGTGCTTTTGGTAGAACATTTCCTTGAAATAGTTAGCCCTTTTAAAAACCTGGCTAATTCCTGTTTATTCTTTAGTTCTTAGAACTTTGCCTTTCCTAGAGCTCCTGCTGTGCCTTCCCGCCTCTCCAGCACGGCTCCTCGTCTCTTGCTGTCACAGGACCCCAGCACGCCGTGTTCTGTCTCACTGTCTCTGATTAGCTTGCTTATATCCCCACTAAACTATTGTTTACTGAGAGCTGGAGCTAAGTGTCTTTCACCTTTGTTTTTTGTTCATTTTTAAATGTTTATTTTTGAGAGAGAGAGGGAAAGAGACTGTGAGCAGGGGAGGGGCAGACAGAGGGAGACAGAGAATCCCAAGCAGGCTCCACACTGTCCGCATAGAACCCAGTGCAAGGCTCGAACTCACAACTGTGGAATCATGACCTGAGCCCAAATCCAGAGTCGGACGCTTAACTGAGCCAGGCTCCCCTCTTTCACCATTGTATGCATACTGTGCTGCCCAGAGTTTTACACCTGGTAGGAACTCTGGAAATATTTGATAAATAAATATTTAGTGTTGATGGGAATTTCAAGTGCTGTGTTAGGCCATGAGATAAAATTTTTAATTTCTTGCAAAGGCTTCACAAAGGCCTTGAGGAAGTTCTATAAAAGACACATACATACATAAGTATACGTATATATCTGTATATCATATATTTATAAATATATAAGAAAATTTGTGTTATGTGTTTAAATGAAGAAATTGATGACAAAGTAAAGGTAGGATAACAAGATTGGGAGGAGCAAGAATTGGAGTTAGAAGTGTACCGCATAGAGATGTGCCGCATATTCGACCTGAGCTTTGTAATTACGAATCACGGCTAGTGAGCAGTTAGGTTTTCTTCTTTTTTTGGTGGGCAGGTTTTTAAGTGTCCCTCACTTCATACCAAAAGACAATTTCTTATTCTTTTACATATACTTTTGGTTGTAGTGCCATCACTTTTCCAGATCTGTCACCCTAGGACAGTCCTCCTGATAATTGGGTAAGGTGGTACTGATGCGGTTGTTAAACTACAGGATGACTGGCTAGAGCCACCATGCTGTACATTAGATGCCAACTTGTTCGTCTTATAACTGAAAGTATGTACCCTTCATTCCGTATTCCCTCAGCCCCGTGCCTTGGTAACCACAGCTGTCCTCTGAGTTTCACTCTTTTGGGTTCCACATGTAAGTGAAATAATACGGCATTTGTCTTTCTGTGTCTTATTTCACTTAGCATAGTGCTCTCAGGTCTCATCCAAGTTGTCACAAATGGCTGAATTTCCTTCTTTCTTATGATTGACAAGTATTCCATTTGTGTGTGTGTGTGTGTGTGTGTGTGTGTGTGTGTGTGTACACGTGCGTGCATGCAGTGTGCTCACCGTGCGTCAACCCCATGTCTTTATCTGTTCATCTGTTGACAGACACCTCTTGTTTTCATGCCTCACCTCCTGTGAGTCATGCTGCGGGGCAGGTGGGAGTGCAGGTGTCCCTGTGAGGCCCCCATTTTCTGTCCCTTGGGATATCCATCCAGAAATGAGATTGCTGGGTCATACGGTAGTTCCATTTTTAATTTTGGGAGGAAGCTTCGTGTTTTTCTCCATAGTGGCTGCACCAGTTTACATTCCCAACAATACTGCACAAGGATTCCCTTTTCTCCACATTCTTGCCAATACTTAACCATCTGTCTTTTTAATGATCGCCCTTTTAACATGTGTGAGGTGATACCTCATTATAGTTTTCATTACCATTTCCGTGATTATTAGGGGTATTGAGCACTTTTTATGTACCTATTGAGCATTTTATGTTTTCTTTGGAAACTGTATATTCCATTCCTCTGCCCATTTTTTAATTGGGCTGTTTTTGTTTTTCTTTCTCTTTTTACTATTGAGTTAAAGGAGTTCTTTATTTATTTGGGGTATTAACTTCTTATTAAAAATATTTTCTCCCATTCTCTATGTTGCCTTTTCATTTTGTTGATTGTTTCTTGCGTGCTTTGTAATTTCATATAGTCCCACTTGTTGATTTTTATTTTTGTTGCCTATGCTTTTGTTATCATCCAAGAAATTGCTGCCAAGACCAGTGTTAAAGAACCTTTTCTCTGTTTTCTTCTAGGAGTTTCAGGTCTTTTTTTTTTTTTTTTTTTTTAACTGTCTATTTATTTTTAAGAGAGAGAGACTGAGTGTGAGCAGAGGAGGGGCAGAGAAAGAGAGAAGAGAGGGAGACACAGAATCCAAAGCAGACTCCAGGCTCTGAGCTCTCAGCACAGCACAGAGCTCAATGTGGGGCTCAAACCCACGAACTGGGAGATCATGACTTGAGCCAAAGTCAGCTGCTTAACCTCTTGAGCCACCCAGGTGTCCCTAGGAATTTCAGGTCTTAAACACAAATCTTTAATCCATTTCAAGTTCATTTTTATGAGTGGTATAAAACAGAGGTCCAATTTCATTTTTCTGCATGTGGTTATCCAGTTCTCCCAACACCATTTATGGAAGAGGCTGTCCTTTGTTTATTGAATATTCTTGCCCCCTCGTCAAATGTTAGGTGATCATTGATTTACCTTTAGTTCTTAGCCTCAAGGTGCTTACTGGTTACTAGAGGCAAACACATACAAACTAGGTAACTATAACATAACTTCCAAATAGAGGTACTTCCAGAGTGCTTTAGGAGCCTTATGGTTCAGGGAATGTTTACGAGAAAATACACTCAAGCTTGTTATTCTTAGCTTGGAGAAAAATAAGAAAGATTTTCTATCATGAGTAAAGACTTGGTGGTATGAAATGGCTTGGTATCCATGGAATGAGTAAATGAAGGAGTTGTAAAAAAAAAAAAAAGTGGTACATTTTGGGCCCTGTCAACGGTACAGTTTTACTAAAGGATTCAACTCTGTGGTGGGAGAGGGGAGAGATAGGCTTGGAATTACTGACAAGGATAATGAATGGTCCTAGATATGTTAAGGAGGTTGGGTATTGTCTTGGAAAGCTCCTTAAGGGCTTTAAATGGCAATAATATAGATGAGGGGCTAGGTGAGAAGCTGGGTGACTGTATATATTAGACAAGAGATGAGTGTCTAACTGCAGGATAAAATGATAAAAGATGGGGAAAGTTATTTAGGAGATTAACAAATGGTTGCATATGGGTGACATGGTGGGGAGCTAGGGCGGAGCAGTGATATGAAAGACAAGTATTGGGTAACTTGCTGGGTTTTGCCCTTGGGTGGACGATGGCACTGTAAACTGAGATGAGGAATATAATACAAAGTGGGAATGATTAGAGTAATAGCTAGCATTTTGGGGCATTTGAGTAAGCACCAGCCTCTGTACTGTATGCTTTACATGTATTAAATTATTTACTCTAATAACCTTTGAAGAAGGTACACTATCACCCGTCTTTTATGGATGAGGAAACTGAGGCATGATGAGAAGACTCAGGTCCCCCCAGGTAAGATACAAAACCAGGCTTTTTGGCTCCAGAGCTTAACACTTTGTCTCAACATTGTATTGTAGCAGTATTATGACCCTTACTAATGTAAGTAACGACTTCTTCCAGTACTTTATATCTCACAGCACAACATAGAGATGATAAAGGGTAATGCATCTTACCATTACTTGAGTAGTTAGGTTAGTTGGCGGAATGGGGCAGTAAATGGACGATCTCTTACCATAGTGAATTGGTTTAATTTATGCAGAGTACAAGAGCATTGAATTTACTAATGACTGATTTATAAACAGTGTTACAGTTGAAGAAAAGTTTAGAAATAGGCAATATTTTGAAAATTTTGGCAATTGCCCATTGCATAGATTGTCTTACATTTTTAAGAAAAAGTGGTGGGGGAGGTGGAGAAATCTCAGTATTAAAGCCCTTAGTATTTCTCCTTGTATAGCTAACCTCGTGCCTTAAACATAGTCGAAACTCGGCAGGATGCAAACAGGAGGAGAGGAAGCAGAGGCAGCAAAAATTGTGAAGGAATGTTTTTGGCGGATTAGGAGCCATGCACAGTGGAGAGTGCCTTAGATACGGGTGCTGACCTTGATCAGTTTTGCCAAGAGGGAAGGTTGACTATGTCAGGGGGCATGGTACAGATACTAAATGTGGTCAGAGTAGATCGAAGTCCTCTCTTAATGCTCTTGTATTTCCAGGGAAGTAAGGGAAACAAGGTTATTAAACTTTCATCTCCCCTTGTCCACTTGAACTACTCTTGTCAAGGACTGGTGATGTTTCTGTTGTCAGGACTGGTGATGTTTCTGTTGTCAGAGTCAGCAGTCCCTTCCTTTGTGAAATACTGTCTTCATTTGGCCATGACCGTTCTCCTTTTGTTTTCCTTCCGCCTTATTGCTACTCCTCAGTCTTCTTTGCCAAGTGCCTCTTTATCTTTCTTATTTCTAGGTCTAGGGTTCAAATAAGAAGTATTCACTTAAGTGTTGAGTGAATGGTTTGTTTCTTAGTAGTCACTGCCTAGGGGGTCTCATTCAGGCCTAATTCTGAACACCCTGTGTATACTGATAACTCTATGGTGAATTTCTAGTCCTGACCTTTCATTGGACTCCAGACATGTCCATTATCTTCTAGGTTTCTCACTTGATGAGTTTACAGCTGTACTTTGATTCTCCCTCCCCAGATCTATGGTAATGCTTACCTGTAGTCTCCCTTTCAATGAATGGCCACTCTACCAGTACTCAATTCTAAAACCTCAGGCATTCTTGATCACTCCCATTACCAAATGTTGATGGCACTGCTTCAGAATCCGAGCCTTTCCTCCCCTCTTTACCGTGTCCACCATGGCTCTAGCTGCCTGTCATCCTCACGTGGACAGCCCCCTTTCAGGTCCTTGTAGGTATCAGTGGCCCAAAGCGAGTCTGTTAAAACCTAAGTCAAATTACATCACCCTTCCAAACGCACCAGTCAGTGCCTTCATCTCACTCCAATAGAAGCCAGAATCCTTGGTGTTGTCTCGAAGGCACTGACCTCTCCCCTTCATTCTGACACTTACCTGGTGTTACACTGTTCTCCCTTTTGCTCACTCTGCCTCCATTGTGACCTCCTCTCTGTTCCTTGAACAGGCCTGGCATTTTCTCTTCTCTAAGGCTTTTGTATTTGCTCTTCTCTTTGCCTGGTACACTTTTCCCCTCCTAGATAATCAGTATGACTCCCTCTCCCATTTTTTTCAGCACTCTTTTTAAATGTTGTCTGACCTGTGAGGCCTTCCCCTGCCACTGGTACAGATGGACTCTCTCATCCCAGGTGGCCGTTGTCTTCCTGCTCTGCTTTATTTTTATCCATACCCATTATTACCTCTTGACACATTATAAATGTATTATCTTTTTTCTCCTACTGAATTTAAGCTTCATGATGCACTCCAATCTCTTTTTCCTTCTTTATTTATGATGCCCCAGTGCCTAAAATAACCACGTTTGGCTGTTAGAGGTATTTAATAAATATGTATGGAATGGATTAAATGAATGAATGAAAGCTTAATGAATAGCTTTCCTGTTTATCTCTAAATAGCTATGTCAGTATTGATCTAATCGAGTGTTTTCCCCCCACAGCACAATGGTCAGTTCCGTTCAAGGAAATACATACCCCAACCAGGCTTCAGTTTACAGTCCTCCTCCTGCTGCCGCTGCCGCCGATGTCACGATATATCAGAACGCAGGGACTCATCTGTCCCAGGTGCCAAACTATAACTTGACGTCATCATCGTTGCCTCAGCCGGGAGGCACTCCCCAGCCGCCTCCGCCGCAGCAGCCGTGTCCTCAGAAGGCTCTGCTCTAGGCTCGCGGTCCCTCTTCGTGGCACATAACTGCTCAAAGCCGCTGACAATGTCACGAGATTCTTTAATATCTTAAGGTTTGTTTATCCTCAGCTTATAGGAATCTATCTTGGTCTACAAGTTCAAATATTCAAGGAGGTAGAACTCTCTTCAATTTGCACTGACTTTTTAGAGGTTCTCCCTTCCCCCGTCCCCTAAAGGAATGAAACTACTTACAACATTTAATTCCTTTCATAATATGAAAGAATTGATACAAGATCATTTGTCTCGTGAAATTACCTGGTCTGCAAAAAGTCAAACTTAAAAACACTGTTGTGGCGAATGTTATGTACATATATTGCTGTGTAACTTCATTAGTGGCCATTTTGAATCACAGTGGTGATCATGTGAATATATTTAACACTGTTAAATTAATTTACATTGCTATTTTATTTTAATCATGAACAACTACCATGTTTCATAATGTTTTGTGTAAATTTAAGATCATTACACTATCCCTTTAAACTGCAAGAGAACAAAGCTGTAGCGTATTTACGCGAAGGCATCATGCTGTCCATGTTTCAGTTTCACATTAAACGGGACCTTCCTTTGACTACTTGTGAGCTAAACATACGTATTTTCTGTCTTGTAGCCTCTGCATACTACTAGCTGTCATCACACCAGCGTGCAGTAGCTAAACTTTTGGTGCAATTATAGCAAATGATGATGTTCCCTTTTACACTTTTACATTTCGGCATGATATTTCAGAATATTGTGGGACCATGAGACAAAATTAAACAGGATCACATTATTTATATCTTATTTTTAAAGGAGTAATGTTGGTTTACTTTGTCCTAGTTGAAGATAGAAATTAGATTTCTGAGCTGTATACTGTGTTTCTTGGTGGCAGTGACACCAAAGATAGAGGCAATGGATAGAAATTTTTAAACTGGAAAGAAAACATGAATTACACTACATTTTCAGTCTCTTGTAATTATTGAGGATATAAACAAAATTGGATTCATCTGTCTTTTCCCCACTAGTCGTCTTTTAAATATGTCTTTAACACATTGTATCCTTTAATTGTTCATTAAAACGGATATAAGTAGATGTTTCACAGTCTTCTATATTCCTGGTTTTGATTCATAGTTTGAATATGCTTATCTTTCAAACTGGACTTTCGGGGCCCTTCTCTCTTAAAGTTCTAGTGGGATTATTTTGGCTTCCTATTCAGAAGTATTTTTGAACAAAGGCTTTCCTTTTGATCTGTATGAAATATGTTTTCCAGCAACATTTTAATCTTAAATATTTATCATTTCCATAGTTGTGCTATACTATTATTTAACACTGTTTAAACAGCTGCAGAATGGAGTTCGGGATTATATTGGATGAATTGACCTAGCATGTTTCATACCATACATGAAAACTTAATGTGTATTTTCGAAAATCTCTGCAGTCGCGCAGCTGGTTCCTTTCCTTATTGACAAACAATTCAGTCTCTGGCAGGTAATTTCAGTGGTGACTGATGGAGGTTCATGTTTACAGCATCGTCTTGAACTCCAGGATGTCACCCTCATGTTGTGTTTTCCTCAGTTTGTTTGCCTTTTTTAGTTTTCCAGAGTTCAGAGAATGTTGCCCTCAAATAGTAATTTTAAAACTTGAATTCACACTTTACATTAAAATGTTTTAATATATCGCTTCTTGATAAACAGTATCAAACAGATTATAGTCTTTTTCATCCCAGCTTGAATATTTCTAGTTTAACTGCTAGACCTTTTCCCAAGTCACATTGTATTTCTCTGTCTCTTGATAAATGTCTGTTTGCCAGACTGCCGAATGTATGATTTTCCCAGTTTATCTTGAGATCTTCATGCTGTAACATCAGTGATAAAGTTTCTAGTATACGTTTTGCCCAGTAAAAGTGAATGAGTGGTGAAATGAAAAAAAGCTGTCCTTACTACAGTGCATATATATTTTTCTTACTTGTTACAGTACTAGGCTTAAAGGAGTTCTTAAAAACTGATACTGTGTTAGTTTGCGCTTTGCATTTACTTGGTGTAAAAATACCAGATGGAAAAATTCCAAAGGCGAGGAATCCCTGGATTTTCCATCATTCAGATGACACAGCAAGGATGGAAATCAGGAAGGGCCAGTTAGGAGCACAGATGAATGATTTTGTTCTGAAACCAGCGTCTGTATCATACTTTCAAAAAGTCTTTTAAAATAACAGTCTCCCCTTTTTTTAAGGAAGAGAATTATTTATAAAGTGAATCGACTATAATGTGGATTTCTGAGAAACAAATTCTACTTCTCAGTTTATTTCCTTTATAAAATTTGAGTGTGGATGCATCAACAGTGGCATCTAAATGCAAAAATTCAGCCAATCACTGTCTAGTATAAGTAACTGACAGACCCCACAGCCGGTTGGATGTGGTAGTGTATCAGTGCCTCAAGCCTGCTAGCACTAACGTGTAGTGTGTACTTGCTGTGATTTTACAGTCTTTCCAACTCAAGGGTCGTCCCTCTCTGTACCTCTCCTACTCAGTGTGGGACCATATTAGGGGACCAAGATTTCTGTCATCATGTTAAAAACTTCTGGAACTTTGTTTCTACACCTTTTAATTTTTGTATTTAAAATGCTTAATAGGCCACTAACATTCTTTTTAGTACAGTTTTAATGAATATATGACATGTATAATTCAGGTCGTGAGTACCTTGAGTCCAAAGCTTCAAGTTTATAGAAGATAAATTAGTGTCCTATGTCATAAACTATGCAACTGTAAAAACTACATATTATTTTCTAAAATGAGGCCCATTGGTATTACTGGTTAAATTTTCATCTGTTTAATACTGTAGAATCACTGTTTTCTTTTTCTCATCTGTTTCCTTGGTTTCCTAATTATAGTTTTCTGTTATATTACTTTTTAAATATTTAATAACAAAACCATACTTTAAGGTTTTCATTCTTATATCATTTTCTTTTCCTCTTTTTTTAATCAGTGAACTGTCTATAACCCTTAGAATAAAATATATAGAAGAAACTTACCTAATTATTTTCTGAAAGCTGTATGTTCAGTTATCTTTTACTTTAAAATCATGTTTTGATTAAGTATTCTTGTTAAGTGTCTAGATTACTTTCTGTACTATTTATGATGACATTTTCTCCCCCCGGCTTTCAATCAAAGCTGTCTGACTTTCATGTGTTCTTTTGCAGTGTGATCTTCCTTTGAAATTATAAAACTTAAGTAATTTTTTCTGAAGTTTTCCTAGATTCAGCATTTTCCCCCCTTATGTTCTAGAGCATTGTAAATCTCAGTATTTAAAATCTTAGATTCGCTTGCTGGACAAAATTTAGCATTTTATATGTGATAACTTGTGGTCATTCTGTACTTTGCTGATTTTCTGACTCTAACATGTCCTAATACTTCCTTCCCACCACCATTGTCTGTTTACTGCTGCTTGCAGACTTTCAGAATTTCTGATGAGGATTACATATTAAATTATTGAGTCAGCATTCTCTCAGATAAAAGCAAAAGGGACCAATTTTAGTGATCTTCTGGTGGTCAGAAACTTAAAAAAATAGTTATATCTATTTTATTTATTTATTTAATTTTTGAAAGAAACAGAGCATGAGTGGGGGAGGGGCCGAGAGAGGGAGACAAAGAATCCAAAGTAGGCTCCAGGCTCTGAGTTGTCAGCACAGAGCCTGACATGGGGCTTGAACCGACAAACTGTGAGATCATGACCTGAACCAAAGTCTGTGCTTAACCAACTGAGCCACCTAGGCACCCTGTAGTTATGTCTATTTTAAAGAAGAATTGTACCCCAGTTTTTTTTATCTGATCACCCTCATCAGTAACAAATTATTTTTAGGTATAAAGTTTCAAAATACATAAGTACTTAATATTTACAGATCGTGCAGGTTCCACTGTTGTACCTTATATAGCACTTTGAAAAAATAGACAGGCGAGGGAAGAAATGTTAATAGAAATTCTACTGGTTTCTTCCTGTATCTCTGGTTCATTTGGTCTGTGTCCTTGGATGAAGGAAATTTGTGTCTCTATAAAAAATAGCCTCCTTTTCCCACATTCAAGCCAAAATAATCAACTCACTCTCGATGGCTTTTTAAGTAGTTTTTAGAAATGTAATCAGTAATTATAGGACTTTATTTTTTTTTTGGATGCATGCATTTTAGCATGTTCATTTTAAAAGACTTCTTATAACCTTACAGTCATTTCTTCTCTTAAGATATTGAAATCTCTGAAGAGAAAGGAAAATCCTTTCTTCTGATTGTTAACTTATTTCTCAAGTTGGTTACCAAATTGGAATGAGACCAAGTAAAATTTATAATCACAGCCAAGTTAGAAATATATGCAAGTTACAATAATGTACACTATCAGGTTATTAAATGGCTCATTTATGACTTTACATTATTTTGGTTGGTTATTGGCTTTAAAAAAAGAATAAATATAATCCATTATTTTCTGTGGCAGGATATAGGAAGTTTTTTATGTGAAGGATCATTACACATCTTATAGCTTTAAAAAGAGGTATGGTATATAAACAGTTGAGAAGGTTTTCAATTAATTAAGTGTAATAGCTAGACAATTTAGATGCCAAATATTAGGAAACATCCATGTGATAGGGTTATTTTCTCCAGAATCAGAAACACACAAAAATATCCATATACTGTTTTGGAATTTGTTCCTCTTCCCTCAGAGAACGGAAGGCTTAAATATCAGTATCTTTGATATTCTGTAATATAAAAATATAATGGTAACACACTTCAAATACCTTGCTGAAAACGACTAAAGAAGTTGTAATCAAGTGTACAGGTAAATTCATTTACTACTTACCAAAGAGGCTTCATTACAGCAAGTCCGTTTCTATAAATGGTGATGGCACATGATAAAACACCTTCACTAATTTGCATTGTAAAATGTCTGTGACCACATAGGTTTCTTGTGAAGGAAGTGGGGGTACTTTTTGGTGGAGAAGAGTAAGAATAAGAACTAAATTAGATTGTAGTTTACTGGAGTTCTTTTCTGCTATGAAGTGGAAATTTCGGTTCACTGCCCTAGGAAATCAGAGGACTGGATTTTAACCCAGATCTATATCTTCTGTCAAAAGAAAATCTTGCTAGATAGGTGATCTTGGGCAGTTCCATGAATCTCTCTGGGCAGCCTTCGTACTTATAAACTGTAGTGTTCGTGTGGCTTCAGAAGCCCTGAAGCTTGCAGAAATTCCGTGCTGTAGATCCTCTGCCTCTGTGTACCTTAAATCCCTCCCTTCAGCCTCCATGACTCACCTTTGCCAGGCAGTTACCCTCTCCTAGTAGAGAAGTAAGCAGGGTGGGATGGGGTAGCGAGCAGCGGTACTGAAACCTGGGGACACGATTTCCGGCATTCGTGATGCACTTCCTGAAGGTAACTGGGAATTTTATTTCCGTTAGCAAATTTTGAGCCTTCTGTATATGCTTAAGTGACCTCACCAGGAACATCTGCATTCCAGGTAGCAGTGCTCTCATTTAATAGTACTTTCGTCTTCACGGTGCTGATTTGGGGGATTAATAATTACCGCTCGGAAGCAAATACTGTTTTTGTGTAATGTTTCAGACTAAGGGAAATCGGTATCATCACACTAAGTAAAATGTGGTTCTTGATGTCCTCATAGAGTAGTTCCGTTGGTCTCAATGACTGAAAATTATGACGGAGGCCATATGCCACACTTGCCATCCTTTGGCTGCTCTGTTTACTTAGTAAGCAGATTGCTTGAGACGTTAAAGTGCTTGGCTGAGAGCCTATTTCTAATATTCCAAGTAAGATGCGGAATCAGCAATGGCTTTTTTTTTATATCACAAATACTTGGCCTAGAAAAATGCCATTAGACCTTGTTTAGTTACAGGTTGTTATTATAAACAAGCATTAGCTAGCTGTTAAAGGTGGGGTTTTTTTCCTAACCAGCCTTTTTCTTGTGTGTCAGTTACATGTGTCCTCTATATAGTTCTGTAGAACATTTCTAAGAAGAGCATGTATTTTAGTTTTCTTGTACTTTAGGAGATCAGATACCTTGCTAGTATTAAAAGTTTCTTTATTAGTTTATGCTGTTTAATGGAATCTGGGAAAGAAGGCTTATACCAAGTATTTAATAAAGTAGAAAAGAAATAAATAAGCTGTATAGAGCTCTTTTTTTGTAGAGGCGGAAGTATAAACTTTTCCAGTTGATTATCACTGATTGTGTCAAAGGAAATAGTCCCTGCCTTTTGTAGAACCTTTTTTGGCTGTCTCATGCTAATTTTTTCAAGAATCGTCCCAGAAATGAATACCAAAAAGTAGTCTTTATCTTACATCATAGTAAAGACTAATTTTGTGTTTGTAAAGTTAATATATTTTTCTCCATTATAAAAGATTACGTAGATTCTAGTTGGTTTTAGTAAAATGTTTTGATGCAACACATCAGGACAATTTCATTTCTTAAATTTTTAAAAAATGTTTTCAATTTATTTTTGAGAGACAGAGACAGGACAATTTCATTTCTTAAATTTTTAAAAAATGTTTTCAATTTATTTTTGAGATCGGGGGGCGGGGGGGGGGGTCAGAGAGAGAGAGGGAGTTACAGAATCAGAAGCAGCCTCCAGGCTCTGAGCTAGCTGTCAGCACAGAGCCCCACATGGGGCTCGAACCACAAACTGTGAGATCATGACCTGAGCGGAAGCCGGATGCTCAACCGACTGAGCCCCCCAGGCGCCCCAGGACGATTTCATTTCATTCATGTGGGTGCCAAATAATTAATTTACATGGAGCAGGGCATTTAGGCCAATGTATTTGAAATAGGATTTCCAGCAACTGGAATGGAAATACGTCAGGCTGCAAGCTAAATCACTGTGCTTTTGTTTACTCCATTAAGCTAGAGAGTATTTCTTCCTTGCGTGCCTTTCATGTATTTGAAAGATGATAACTCCCATAAGGTTTTTAGCATGATAGGAACAAAGTTTTTATTTTAACTTCCACCCAGCATTTAACTCTTCTGACTGGTATATTTGAAAGGCAGAAAATACCCCCAAATTTTTACTTGCTGAAGAAAACTTATTGGCCATTGGTTCTGTTGATGCCTTCAGTAGGGAAAATTTTAAATTGAGTAAGTATCCAGTTTATGCTCAGGTTTGTTTTATGTATAATTCGAAATGGTCAGGGAAATTGTTTTCAAAACTTAAGCAAAAGAGGGTAATGAGGATACTAGCTAAAGGAGCTGAGTTTAGGTAATATATTTTAGCACTTTTGCTAAAAGTAAACATTTTGACATTAAAAACTGTGAAGTGCTCTTTTCCTTATTTGACCAAGAGATAAGCATTACTAAATTAAAACTGAGTAGCATGATCTAAATACTGTGTTTAATATCTTTTGAAAGTAACATTTCTAAAATTTTTTTCTACTAATTCATGGCTTATTAATCAAGTGTTGTTCATAACTTTCTTTTCTAGATAAGTATTCCAGGAGCTGTGGTTTGAGAAATATAATCCTCTACAGAATGCTTAGAATCCCCTTAAGAGAAACCTGAACGTGGGCATTTGTTTCCAACAGTTGACTCTTGTATGTTGGACTTTGTTGTAATTCATTTGAACTAGAGTTCTTAATAGCATACAGTGGATTCTGCTGTAATGCAAATATATTTTCTAAAAATCATGTTTTGCATAATTGTGCCCTAAAAAGCCTTCACATTTATGGGAAAAACAGGGTTAGAGGCACAACACTCCAAACTTTCAGTAGTGACACCCTTAAGAATAAAGATAGGAATCTAATAAAAACACCGTTGTACATGTTAAATGGTAAATAAATAAATGGCACCTTACTTTGGAAAAGACCTGTGGTGTGCCTGCAGAAGCAGGTGTCAGAAGGCTTGTGGCCTGTGGGTTTTGGGAAGGTGGAAGGCGGGGCTGCTGGAATCTGAGGGCAATCTGTGGGCCCAGGGGTGGGATGAGGCTCAGCCCTGGCAGTGAACTGAGGGCGCTGCTGCTGGGGGGTTGGGGGGGGCGTTCTGTGTATTCCCGCATGGCTCCGGTCAGCGGGCGCGGGCTTCTCCATTTCCCCTCCTGTTTCTCCTGGATGAAATCCTGCAGGAACCGACTGAAATCTGCATTTTGCTCATATTGTTGTCTAGTGTGTCTCTCTGCAACAAGTAAGTGTTTTCCAAATCATCATTAAGTCAGAACTAAAAGTGATGTAGAGGTGGAAAATGAATGGCTAGTCACCATTTCTTTCTAACTGTAGAAAAATTCTATCACACTTCGAAGTGACTGCTAAGAGTTATGGACATCTAGGAGGCAAAGCTTTCTTCCTCTTTGACAGATCAGAAAGTATCCCAATTGAAGATGTGAGCATATTTAGGTTCACAGAATTATGTATTTTGCTTAAATACAGTCTGAGAAATTGTATGCCCCACATACAATACCCTATGTATATAATCCTGCCTGTTTGCCCAACCCCCCAAAAAGAATGAAAGAAAAGAAAATTAAGGATAACCATCTGAGTTAAGTGGGCGTAGCCATTATGTCCTTATTTTCATTGATGTTAAGTATTGATTTGCTTTTCATTTAGTTGACTTTTGAATATATACCAGGTTTTTAAGTTACACTAACTGCTTTTTAAAGTTTTACATGTCACCACTAAATATGGTAGGTACTTATTTAAACATTTACCTTAAATATTTAAGTAGTACTTTTACAAATTCAAAAATGTGGATGCAGGTTATTTACAAATTCATTTTCAGATCAACAGATAAACCTAAAAAATAAAGCATACTAGCAGTTTCATTGTGTCAGAATTTAATTGTTATATAGTATGTTAGGAGGCCTTTTGGACACATCATTTCTCTTTGTCCCCCAAAGCTTATTTGTTACCTGGTACTGGGACACCCTTGAACAACCTTGAACCTGGTGATTAGGGTGCTGGGCCAGGATCTAAACCCTGTCAAAGCCATGATGTAACCAGAGGGTAGCATTGTGTGAGTGGTGTTTTGAAGTTCTATACCCCAGATGCTTCTGTAGGAAGACATATTCCCAAGTCCAAACTCGGATTGCCAGGAGCATGTCTCCTAGCTCTGACGGGTGGGTGCAGAGACCTTGCAGCTGCCCACAAACCGTGGCACTTACCTCACTTCCACCCCCACAGTGCCCAGTCTGTGCCAGGTTGCTCCCAGATCCTTTCTGAGAGCCAGAGAGAAATCGGCTTGTCATCACCATTTTCACAGCTTGCGGCTCCGGATCGCGTTTTTCTCTCCCCAGAACGACGTTTTGGGGTTTTCTAATTGCAGTTGCAAGCCCCAGTCTTGAACTGAAGCAGAGGCCCTACGCAGGCTAATGTGATGTCTATTCGCATATAATTCTGAAATTTGTTTACCTCTATTTCACAGAAAGGATACAACTTGTATACGCCCCCAGGGAATCCAAAGCCCTGTACCCATCATTAGAGGGGTTTAGCTTCTATTGTTGGCACTTGGCCCTTGGGGGGGGGGGGACGTAAGTGGAAAGGGATGGTCTCCTCACCCCCCAGCAGCGCACAGTCTTCACCTACACCGCCCTCTCTGTGGGTTTCAAAGTAAATACAATATGTTCTCTTCCTTGATTCCAGCCATTTGAGGGCATTTTCTATCTTAATTCACCTCTAGGAAGCACCAAGGTAAAGTTCCCATTTTTTGCCCTTTCTTGCTTTTCATTCATACTTGAGGAAAACAGGTGTATGAAAGAATGAAGTAAAATGACCAGAAGAACATACACTTTCTCTTGACATTTAAGAGTTGCAGGAAGAGAGTAAAGAAAAGAGCCCATCTTCCCTGCTTCCTCCTCAGACTGTCCTTGAGTAAGACAAAAGGTGGGGATGGGATGGGGTTGCAAAGGAAAGGCTTGGAGGGGAGATTCTTGGAGCCCAAGAGAAGCCATTTTCTCCCTGGACGTAGTCCGTTCTGAAGAACTACAGTGATGGAGCTCCCGAATGAAAACTTTGAAAGCAAAGCAAATAAGGTTACCTCCGGTGTTCAAACATGACAATACAGAAAGAAGCACAGCAGAAGGCAAGGCGCCCTAAAGCGGAGATGGGAAACTGATGGCTCAGCCGGATCCTGCCAGTATGTTCTATTTGGCCCGCATGGAGCTAGAGGTTTGTTTTTTTAATGTACATTATATTAAGATTAGGTAATTTCCCATGTAAAAGGTTTTTGGCTTCTTGGAAAAAAACGATCTCACACCATGAGGCGTGTATTATGCCCACAGCTGACCATTCCCTCTCTGGTTTGCCACCGAGCCCTCCATTTATTAAGATGTTTGCCCTTTTAATTGTCAAAAAGAACTGGAGCCAGATATTTAGTTAATATGGCATAGATTTTAATCAGAAACCTGCAGTAGAGGAAAAGTGATCTCACTATAAAATTGGGCTCAATTCAGAATACAAGGACAGCTAGGGATTTCTAGCTGAGGAGAAGAGTCGGGGTGCTGGAGGTCCGCAGGTGGGAAGAGAGACATCAAGGATGGGGGGGGATTCTTGCTGAGGGCAGGCAGGTCCATGTGATCAGATCTCAAGGAGGAAGAGGCGGGGCTTCTTAAGCCCGGCAAGGACAGAGACCATGTCAAGACCTAGTCAAGAAGAGGGCTCAGAGGAGCCCGACTAAAGTTTGGTCAAACAGAGCATCTTGTTGCCACAGAACTCTTTTTTTGTATCAATGAGTGGATCTTCCTAGGAGTGACGTCACCTAAGACCGTCACATCTTCTACACTAGCTTATTGTATTAACTTTTCCAGGTCTTCAGTTGTACTACCTACAAATGAGAGAATCCTATCTCTTAAGTTCCTTTCCAACTACAGTACTTCTAGGCAATATAAAAAACATCATCACTTTAATTTTATTTATTTGACAAGCCCTTACATTGTTTTTAATATGGGACAGGTACCACTCGTAACTGCTTTTCAAATAACTCATGTAAACAAGGCTAATGTAGGGAAGGAAACTGAGGCAGAGAGTTAAGTAATTCGCTCAGGGTCATCCAGTTAGAAATTGACATAGCTGGGGCTCAAACCTAGGGAAAGTTTGTACACTTTTCTACAATGCTGTGTTCCTCCCAGGTTTTCATTGAAAAAAATGATTCACTTTCTGTCCTGTGGGAACTCAGGAAGCCACAGAAGAGAATGCAGGTCCCTGCTCTTCAGAATCTGCACACAAATGAGAATTTTATGCTGTGTGTGTGTGTCCCCCACAGAAGGACTCCAAGGTAATCATTTGTATATAAGAATATCTCTTTAGAATGTAGAAGTGTACATTTTTAGGTGGAGTAATTGGTTCCAGGTTTTAAATGCCTTTGTTCCCCATAAATCTTAGGGTTCTAATCTGTTGGTACTAAAATAAGTGAGACATTCAGGGAACTGTGGAGACATAATTGGCCAAAAGGCTTACCTATTTACTACCTAAAATAAGATTAATAAAATTGTGTATAGAAATTAAAATAGTTACACTGAATCATTTTCTTTGAAAGTTTTTAATCAACCCACATCTCATTTATGTATGTTAATATTAGCTTCTTGAGGATAGTAATAGAATCTTTTTCATGTTTGTGTCTTTATGTATTATACCTGACAATATTTTTCACTGTATTCATAAGTGTTGAATGAATGATCATTTCAGTTTTATAGTATACAATATGATTCTACGTATCTGGCAGGAAGCAGAATTACACTCAAGTTGACAGAGCTGTGACTGGGCACAGAGGCAGGAAAGAGGGACAAGGATGATAGATCTCACTGTATCTCCTGCCACTCTCCAGTCTCCTGCCAATGATCCTCTCCTTGGCTAAGTCCAGCGGGAAGTGTATAAAGGAGACAGGGGACAAATGGAAAATAGCCAGCATGCTAGAAACATCTGGAGTTGTCTCAGTCCATTCAGGCTGCTATAACAGAATGCCATAGACCACGTGACTTAATGACCAACACAAGTTTAGTTCTTAGTTTTGGAGACTGGGGAAGTCAAGAACAAGGCTCTGGTAAAATCCAGCATCCGGCACAGACTCACTTGTTGGTTGTCTCCTCCCTATAAGTTCACATACCAGGAGGAAAGGGGTAGGCAGCTTACTGTGATCTCTTTTGTAAGTACTAGTCCCATTCACAAGGGCTCTACTCATAGAACCTACTCACCTCTGAAAGTCTCACTAATGCCATCATGTTATTGGTTAGGATTTCAAGATTAATTTTAGGGGCATCACATTCATTCTATAGCAGGATTGAAGCGTGCATTATCATTAATGCAATTTGATTCACCACATGCAAAAATATTAAATCTTTCCTCTGTCAGTCATGTTATCATGCATGTTTTATGAAAAGCCAAATGTGTTCTAGATGTTTTCCAGTTAATTGTTTAATACTCACTTTGCTGAGAATTTACATTAAGTACTGAATTTAAATCATCAGTAGGTGGTGCTGCTGAGATTGAATCCTGAAAAATCTAGAATAGACCTTTAACTGAAGATTATCTAGTATTCAGATAGGTTATTTGGGAAAGAATGGTACAAACCAGTCAGTTTCTGATTCATTGTTTTTCATATCTGTATAGCACTGATTTTTATAATATTGAGTTACTTACAGTGTGGAATCATATTCTGGATTTGCCCAACAATCAAAAAAGCAGCAACTAAGTATCTCCACAGAATCTGGAGGATGGGCGTGATCTGGAACATTCATAATGTCTGACCTGCTGTGCTGGGAGGTAAGGAAGGTAACTATTGCCTTCTCGTTCTGATTTACTTTTAGAGATAGAAGCAATAAATCATAATGTGTGCCGAAATTTTTTAAATGATTGAATTTGAAATTTGGAGAATTCTCTGGAGAAGAGAAACTTCACAGCTTCTGACAGCGTCATCGTATGAGACAAATATGAGCAATGATTTGTTGACCCACCGAGATACCATTTTCCTGTCACCCCTCAGGAAACAAGAGTATTAGGGGCCTTTACCAATAGGAATAAGCCCATAAGAACCCATGGAGTTGTAAAGTGTCTAAACTGGCATAGATTTTAAACATGCTGAAGTCTTCTATTGCTCAAATCAGATACTTGATAAAATGCAGATTCTCAGGCCATTTGCTTGGGGATTCTGATTTAGTTAATCTAAGTGTCCCAAGTGTTCATTATGGTCCCACTAGTTTGGAAAACACTGCTACTCTGTAGCTTCCTTTTGACCTAAGTTTTCTTACACACTTGCCTGAGGCTTCACAAATATTTTAGGGTTACTGTCACCTTTGAGAAGTTGAAGAAAGCTCCGGATCTCTCCCAGAAAAATATTCCTACCCAGAGTTTTACATATAATTTCAGATGTTTTCAGAGATCTTCACAGGACATCTGCACCCCCTGTCTTATAAAACCCCATCGTATAGGATCACCTTATCATTCCCCAGCCTAGATTTCCAGCCTCCCGTAATCTTGGTCTACTCTACTGTTTGAGCCTTGTGCCAGATTATTCCCATCATACTCGGGAGCTCTAAAAGTGAGCAAATTTTTTTCAGATTATATTCCTGGACACATGGAAAAATTAAAATCAAAAGAACCAGTATAGTTTTCTTAAAGCCTAGATGAGTTTGTCAAAATACAGAATATAATCTATTAAGGAAATGCTCTATGTAGAATTTTACAGTTTGTAATCATTGGCTTTTTCTGATAAAGTTGATACATCAAGATAGACATATCAGTTATTCTTTTCTCAAAGACTGGCCTCTTGTTTAGGGCATAATTTGGGCTGGCCATGTCCTACCACAGCCAAGGTCATTCTTCTTCAGTCTAATGGTGAAGAAGCATGGAACTCACACTGGTTTCTCCAATCCTTTAATAAAAAATCCATTAGTGTGAGCAGACCTGGCTTCTACCAGTGGGTAGTCTTGTGACTACTCATCTGAATCAATATATTAGCAGTCTGCTTCTAACTGTATAAATTCAGAGTATTACTGATTCTGTGATATAAATTCAGAGTATTACTATCATTGCAGAGGAAGTTCATATAGAGTAAATACCTTTGGTTGGATCTCCCAAATAGATGTTTAGGGGCGCCTGGGTGGCTCAGTCAGTTAAGCGTCAGGCTTCGGCTCAGGTCATGATCTCACAGTTCATGGGTTTGAGCCCCGTGTCGGGCTCTGGGCTGACAGCTAGCTCAGAGCCTGGAGCCTGCTTCAGATTCTGTATCTCCAAATAGATGTTTAAAATAGACGTTATATCTGGGCCATTATCTATGGTGGTGATTTAACCATTACATATTGTTTATTTCTATATTTATTGTCATGATTAGCTAGATGTTTACATCAAATTGGGTATCCAAGTTGAGGTAATAAATTGGATAATTGGTTATTCAAGTTTAGAAAAAAACAGCTATTATGTAGCAAGACACAGTTTTTAAAAACACATGCAGAGAGTTTTAAGATATAAACATAGTTCTTTGTATGTATGAGATTTTTATTTCTTTAACTCTTGGCTCATTTTATCAATAGCATAAGGTTGAAAATGGAACTCAGATATTTGAGCACTAGTGGGATTCAACAGTGACCAAGTGGACAGAAAAAGACTGCCCGACTGCCATCTTTTGAAAGTCCCATTTACAAGGTTGGCCCTCAGCTCACATCTGGGAACTTGTGTTTGGGGAGGGTTCCCATCACGTCCAGAATTGGTGGGTGGCTCACCCATCAATTTGTGCCCAAACTGTTGCACAAACGATGTGGTTTTGCTGAATCCCTGCCTTCCTTTGGGGAGTCTGGAATTTGGGCATATGCCAGGCACCGGGCATGATCGCCCTCCAATAAAAAGCCCCCAGGCATCAAGTCAAATGAGTTTTCCTAGTTGGCAACATTTCACACACGTCACAATTTGTTGTTAGGGGAATTAAGCTCCGCCTGTGTTACTCTACTGAGAGGAGGCTGTTGGAAGCTTGTAACTAGTATCCAAATAATTACACAAAATACATAGAACTTGGTGAGTTTGCGTATATGTATACACTCATAGTACCATCACCATAATCAGGGTGGTGAACGTATCCATCACTGCCCAGAGCCTTCCTGGTGTTTGTTTTGTTGTTTTTGTAGTAAGAACACCTAACATGAGATCTGTTCTCTTAATAAATTTTTATTTATTTATTCATTTATTTATTTATTTATTTATTTATTTTTGGTTTTGTTCTTTTTTTTGGTGCCAAAACCCAGGATCTTAATAAAATTTTAAGCACAGTACTTACCTTCCTGATGACTGTTGGCACCATGTTGTGTAGCAGATCTCTGGAACTTACCGGGTAGAACTGTCACTTTATCCCCATTAAACAAGAACTCCCCATCTCTCCCTCCATCCCCTGGTAACCACCATTCTATTTTCTACTTGTGTAATTTGACTTTTTACAATTTATTTATTTAATTTTTGTTTTTTTAAAGTTTAATTAACAAACAGTATTATATCAGTTTAAGACATGCAATGTAATGATTTAACAACTCTTTACATTACTCCGTGCTCACCACAAGTGTGGTCACCATTTGTCACTGAACATTGTTACAATATTAATGACTGTATTCCCTATGCTGGAGTTTCCTGTGCACTTACTGAATGTTTTATAACTAGAAGTTTGTACCTCTTAATTTTCTTTATCTATTTCACCCATCCCCTGCTACCCCTACTCTCTGCAATCATCAGTTTGTTCTCTGCATTTAAGAGTCTAGTTTTTTGTTTGTTTCTATTATTTAGGTTCCATGTATAAATGAATTTGTCTTTCTCTGGTTTATTTCACTTAGCATAATACCCTCTAAGTTTGTCCATGTTGTTGCGAATGGCAAGATCTCATCTTTTTTATGGCTGAGTAATATTCTGTTGTATGTATGTATGTATGTATGTATATTTTTTATCCAATTATCTATGGACAGATATATGGATGGCTTCCATATTTTGGCTATTGTAAGTAATTCTGCAGTAAGTTTTTGTAAGGGAATGGTCTAGTTTCATTCTTTTGCATGTAGGTATCCAGTTTTCCCAGCAGCATTTGTTAGAGAGACTGTCCTTTCCCCATTGTATATTCTTGCCTCTTTTGTTGTAGACTAACTGACCATATATGCATAGGTGTATTGCTGGGGTTTTGATTTTGTTCCACTGATAGCTGTGTCTGTTTTTGTGCCTGTACCATCCTGTTTAGATTACTACAGTTTTGTCGTGTATCTTGAAATCTGGGACCGTGGTACTTGTAGCTCTATTCTTTCTCATGATTGCTTTGACTGCTCAGAGTCTTTTGTGGGTCCATACAAATTTTAATATTATTTGTTATAGTTCTGTGAGGAATACTTTTGGTGTTTTTATAGAGATTGCATTGAATCAATGGTGTGGACATTTCAACAATATTAATGCTTCTAATCCTTGAGCATAGAATATCTTTACATTCGTTTGTATCATCTTCAATTTCTTGCAACAGTGTCTTACAGTTTTCAGAGTATGGATCTTTTATTTCCTGGGTTGAGTTTATTCCTGTGTATTTTATTCATTTTGGTATAATTGTAAATTGGATTGTCTTCTTAATTTTCTTTCCGCTCGATCATTATTAATGTGTACAAATGCAACAGATTCCTCCATATTATTTTGTATCCTACAATCAAATTCATTTTATAAATGTTTTGCTGGAGTCTTTTGTTTTTTCTGTACACATTATCATCTCATCCACAAATAGTGGCAGTTTTACTTCTTCCTTACCAGTTTGGATGCTATTTATTTATTTATTTATTTATTTTTAATTTTTTTAATGTTTTATTTATTTTTGATACGGAGAGAGACAGAGCATGAGAGGGGGAGGGGCAGAGAGAGAAGGAGACACAGAACTGGAAGCAGGCTCCAGGCTCTGAGCTAGCTGTCAGCACAGAGCCTGACGCGGGGCTCGAACCCACGAATGTGAGATCTGACCTGAGCCGAAGTCGGAGGTTTAACCGACTGAGCCACCCAGGCGCCCCTGGATGCTATTTATTTATCTTTTATTTATTTAATTGTCTGATTGCTGCAGCTAGGACTTACAGTACTCTATTGAATAAAAGTTCTAAGAGTGAGCATCCTTGTCTCATTCCTGATCTTAGTGGAAAAGCTCTCAGTTTTTTACCATCGAGTATGATGTTAGTTGTGGGTTTTTCATGTATGGCCTTTATTATGTTGAGGTATGGTCCCTCTGAACCTATTTCATTGAGAGTTTTTATCATGAATGAATGTTGTGCTTTGTCAAGTGTTTTTTTCACATCTCTTGAGAATAGATGATTTTTACTCTTTGCTTTGTTAATGCAATGTATCACAATGATTGATCTGCGAATACTGAGCCATCCTTGCATCCCAGAAAAAAATACTTCTTGATCATGGTAAATAATTCGTTTAAATGTATTGTTTTGCTACATCCCAAAGATTTTGGACTGTTAGTTTTTTGTTTTCATTTATGTTGCTATTATTTTCTCGAGGATTTTTGCAGTTATGTTCATCAGAGATATTGGCCTGTTTGTTTGTTTTCTGTTTTATTGTAGTTTGTTTATCTAGTTTTGGTATCAGGATAATGCTAGCCTCACAGAATGACTTTGGAAGTATTTCTTACTTTTCTATTTTTGGAATAGTTGGAGAATAGGTATTACTTCTTTTTTAAATGTTTGGTAGACTTTACCTATGAAACCGTCTGGTTCTAAACTTTTGTTTATTGAGAATTTTTTGGTTACTAATTCAGTTTTCATTGCTAGTAATTGGTTTGTTCAAGTTTTCTGTTTCCTCCTGATTCAGATAAGTAAGATTATGTGTATCTAGGAATTTATCCATTTATCCCACATTGTCCAGTTTGTGGGTATATAATTCTTCTTAATATTCTCTTACAAGTCTTTGTATTTCTGTGATGATGGTTATTATTTCTCTTTCCTTTCTGATTTTATTTATTTGAGTCCTCTCTTTTTTCCCGATGAGTCTGTCTAAAGGTTTATCAGTTTTGTTTATCTTTTTGAAGACCCAGCTCCTGGTTTCATTAATCTTTTTTATTGTTTATGTTTCTTTATTTTTGTCTGTATTTCATTTATTTCTGCTCTAATCTTTGTTATTTCCATCCTTCTATTAGCTTTGGGCCTTATTCTTCTTTTTCTAGCTCCTTTAGGTGTAAGCTTAGATTATTTTAGATTTTTATTGTTTCTTGAGGTAGGTTACTTTAGGTGTAAGGTTAGCTTCTTTATTTTAGATTTTTCTTGTTTCTTGAGGTAGGTACAGGTAAGCTTAAATTGCTGTGAACTTTTCTCTCAGGACTGCTTTTGCTACATCCCAAAGATTTTGGACTCTTCGTTTTTAATTTTCATTTATCTCTATTATTTTATTTTCTTTTTGATTTTTTGGTTTATCCATTCACTTACTAGTAGCATGTTTTTTACCTTCCATGTATTTCTTTTATTTAAAATTTTTTCCTGGTATTAATTTCTAGCTTTGTACTACTGTGATCAGAAAAAATGCTTGATATGATTTCAGTCTTCTTGAATTTATTGAAACTTTGTTCTGGTTTAACATGTAATTTGTCATAGAGAATGTTCCATGTGGACTTGAATGTATTCTGTTGGTTTTGGCTGGACTGTTCTGTATATATCTGTTGGGTCCATCTGGTCTCCTGTGTCATTCAGAGCCACTGTTTCCTGGTCGATTTTCTGTCTGGATGATCGTCCATCAGTGTAAGTGAGGTGTTAAGGTACCCTGCTATTATTCCATTACTGTCAGTTTCTCCCTTTATGTCTGTTAATAATTGCCTTATGTATTTAGGTTTCCTCTTTTGGGTGCATAGATGTTTACAATTTTATATCCTCTGGTTGGATCATTCCTTTTATCATGATACAGTGTCCCGCTTTGCGTCTTGCCTCAATCTTTGTTTTAAAGTCTGTTTTCTGATAGAAGTATTGCTGCCCCATTTGTTTTTGGTTTTGTTTTGCATTCCTTTGCGTGGGATATGTTTTTCCGTCTCTTCACGATGAATCTGTATATATCTTTAGGACGAAGTGAGTCTTACAGACAGCACATAGAGGGGTCTTGTGTTTTATATCCATTCAGTCACCGTATGTCTTTTGATCGAAGCATTTAGTCCATTTACATTTAAAGTAATTCTTGATAGGTATGCACTTATTGCCACTTTGTTACCTGCTTTTTAGTTATTTTTGTAATTCTTCTTTTCTTCCTCTGTTGGTCTTTTCCCTTGTGGTGTGATGGCTTTCTTTAGTGATATGCTTAGATTCCTTTCTCTTTATTTGTTATGTATTTATTATAGGTTTTTGATTTGTGGTTTATATATAACATCTTATGCATATGGCAGTCTATGTTAAGTTGATGGTCACTTAGGTTTAAACATGTTCTAAAAGTATTAAATTATAATCCCTCCACATTTTATGTATGGGATATGATATTACACACCCTTATTTTGTGAATCATTGATTTTTCTAGAGATAACTGATTTTATTACCTTTAAAATTTTTTTTAAATGTTTTTTTATTTATATTTGAGAGACAGAGAGAGACAGCACGAGCAGGGGAGGGTCAGACACAGAGGGAGACACAGAATCCGAAGCAGGCTCCAGGCTCTGAGCTAGCTGTCAGCACAGAGCCCTACATGGGGCTCAAACCCACGAACCATGAGATCATGACCTGAGCCGAAGCCAGAAGCTGGACGCTTAACCAACTGAGCCACCCAGGCGCCCCTTTTATTACTTTTATGTTTTAACCTCCATACTGGTTTTATAAGTGATTAATCTAGTACTTTTATTATATTGTTTGCATTTGCCTGTGAGTTTTTTCTCTTTCACAATTTTTATCTAGTTACTGCCTTTTCTTTCTACTCAAGCAATTGCCTTTAACATTTCTTGTTAGGCTGCTTTAGTGGTGATGAACTCCTATAGCGTTTGTTTGTCAGGGAACTCTTTATCTCTTTTTCTATTCTAAATAATAACCTTGCTGGATAGATTATTCTTAATTGCAGAATTTTTCCTTTGAATAAATCATGCCATTCTTTTGTAGCTTGTAAAGTTTCTGCTGAAAAATCAACTGATAGCCTTATGAGATTTTCCTTGTAGGTGCTTGTTTTGTTTTCTCTTGCTGCTTATAAAATTCTCTATCTATCACTACTTTTTTGCCATTTTAATTATATCTGTCCTGGTGTGGACCTCCTAGGGTCAATTTCGTTAGGAGCTTTTTGAGCTTCCCAATCTGGATGGCTGTTTCCTTCCTCAGATAAGGGAAGTTTTCAGCTATTATTTCTTTAGAAAGGTTTTTTGCTTGCTTCTCCCTTTCTTCTTTTTCTGGGATCTCTGTAATGTCATGTTGTTATGCTTGATGATATCACTGAGTTCCTTCAACCTCTTCTCATTTTTCATCACTCTTTGTTCCTTTTTGCTCTTTGGCTTGGTTGCTTTCCATTACTCTGTCTTCCAGATTGCCAACCTGTTTTTCTGCGTCTTCCAATCTGCTCTTGATTCCCTCTAGTGTATGTTTTGTTCGTTCTTCAGTTCTTCATCTCTAAATGGTTCCTTTGTATATTTTTTCTTTATTAAAGGTCTCCCTGAGATCCTCCACTCTTTTCTCAAGTCCAGTGAGCATCTTTATGATCATTACTTTGAATTGTGATTCAGGTATTCCTAATCTCCATTTCATTTAGCTCATTTGCTGTTATTTGACATGTTCTTTCACTTGGGACATATTCCACTGTCTCCTTTTTCCTTAGCCTCTGTTTTCTTCGTATTAGGACGGTCGGTTACATTTCCTGGTCTTGAACATGTAGCCTTGTATAGAAGAGGCCCAGTGGTGCCCTGTAGCATAATGCCCTCTGGTCATCAGAACCAGGCATCCCAGGTGCCTCTGTGCTCTGCACATGTTTTACTGCTATGGCTGAACATTGTTTGCCTCAGTCCAATTAGCAGCAGTGGCTCACTTTGCCTGCTGTGGCAGGGCTTGATCTCTGCACTGTTGAGTAGCCTTTCTGAGGTCACCATGGGCTTGTAGATGGGTGATATCAGCCGTCAGACTAGCTGTCCGTACTCAGTTTGTCTGCTGTAGCTTCTTGTGCCCTGGACAGTAGGGCCATCTCCCTGCATAGCCAGCTGAAAGCCTCACCTGCTGGAGCTGTGGGAGCCCTGGTGTGTGGGGTCATCACCCCCTCTCTCTAGGGCAGGAAGCACTTTGGAGGGTCACTAGTCCCTGCTGGGGTTCCTCACAGGGTGTGGCAAGGGCTTTGGAGGGATATCTGCTAAGACGGGTGGGTTGGATAGAGCAGGAGGACCACAGGGACGTGCGAGGGCAGGGCACACAGTGCCAGCAAGATAGGTGAAGAGTATCCGGACTGGTCCCTGTAGATGTGTGGCTATCTAAGCTGGGGGAATGGAAGAGAAATGGTGCCAGACAGCACTTTTGTTTTTGGAAAAGTCTCCTCAAGATCTCATCCCCTCCAGAGTATGTTCTGAGATTGGGGAACGAATCTCCTTTATCTACTACTCCATGTGCTTTTCAAACTGCTGTTTCTATGCTGCGTCTCAGCAGAGTTATTTATTATGTATGTTGGCTCTTTAAGGCTGGGAACTCAGTTTCCTGTTGCCTTTGGGCTCTCCCTCAACTAAGCCCACTGGTTTCTAAAGTACATGGAATTAAGCTTTGCTAATTCTGAAAGCTCAGGAAGTTAAGCTTCACTCATTTTCAAACTAAATGTTATGGGGACTTGTCTTCCCAAAGCAGATCCCCAATGCCTGGGGTGCTTGGGGGTGCAGCTGAACCTCCCCCTTCTATTTGGTTGTGGAGTCTCTCCCATCTGTGGTTAGTCTCACCAGGGGTGTGGTTCCCATTCATGTCTCTGCCCCTCCTACTCTCTTACATGTGCCTCTCTAAGATTAACTGTGGAAGCTCTATTCTGCCAATTCTTTCCCCCCCCCCCAGAGTTAGTTGTACAAATGTAGCTGTTCTCTTGGTAGGTTCATGAGACAAAGTGAGCTCACAATCCTCCTCCTCTGCCATTTTCCTCTGAACTCTCCTCTACATTTCCTTGTCTTGATGCTTCATGTAGGAGGAAATCATTCAGTATTGGTCCTTCTGTGATTGAGTTATTTCATTTTACATGTCTTCCAGGTCCACCCATGTGTTGCAAATAGTAGGGCTTCCTTCTTTTTTCAATGCTCAATAATATTCCAGTGTCTGTTATAATCCAGTTTCTATATCCATTTCTATATTTATTCATCTATTAATGAGCACATGGGTTACTGTCACAACTTGTCTGTTGTGAAATGCTATAATGAACATGGAGATGTAGAAATGTCTTCAAGATCCTGATTTCAATTCATTTAGACATATACCCATAAATGGGATTGCCTAATCATATGGTAGTTCTAGTTTTAATATTTTAAGGATCCTCCATAAGGTTTTCCATAGTAGCTGCACCATTTTACATCCCCACTAGCAGTATACAAAGGTTCCAGTTTCTCCATATCCATCATTGCCAACACTTATTATTGGGGGGAGGGGCGTGGGGTATGTAGAATAATAGTCATCCTAACAGGTGTTGTCTTATTCCAGATTTTAGGGGAAAAGATTTTGACTTTTACCATTGAGCATGATGTGGGCTGTGGGCTTTTCATATATGTTCTTTATTGACTTGAGGTAAGTTCCTTCTATACTTTTTATTTATCTTTTGAGAGTATCATGAAAAGTGCTAAATCTTGTCAAGTAATTTTTTTTGCACTTACTTTAAGTGATCATGTGTTTTTTGTCTTTCATTCTGTTCATGTGATGTGTTACCTTGTTGGATCATGTATGTTGACCCATCCTTGCGTCCCAGGGATAAATCTCATGTGATTATGGAATATGATGTTTAGTGTGCTGTTGAATTAGGTTTGCTAATATTCTGTTGAGGACTCTTACATCCATGTTCATCACTTATATTGGCCTGTAGTTTTCTTGTGGTGTTTTGTCTGGTGTTAATATCAGGGTGATGTTGGCCTATAAAATGAGTTTGGAAGTGTCCCTTATAGTTTTTGAAAGAGCTTAAGAAGAATTGCTGTTAGTTATTTTTAAATGTTTGTTAGAATTGGGGTCCTTCAGCAAATGACTAAGGTAGAATTTTTGAGATGTCTTTGGTGCAAAAAGGTGATTTTATTAAAGCATGAGGATGGGATGCTGGGCAGAAAGAGATACCCGGGGGTTGTGAGGAGTGACTGATTGTATACTTTTAAGTTAGTGGGGATTAAGGAGAGCGTAAGTCTCTAAGGAATTCAGAAGCAAGGTTCTCAGGACCTTGAGGGGCTAGCTGCTGTTAAGATAAGGTTACCTTTAGTCTTTAGTAAAACAGAGACACTAAGGAAGTAAGGCAGTCATGAGTTGCTTGAGGAAGGTCACACTCTGCATGTTTCAGGTGTCTGTCAATGGGCTGTGAGCTGGAAGATTTAATTTAGGCTACATTTCTCCTGCCTTTGTTTCCCTCATCATTCCCCCCAACCCCCATGACCAATTTAGACCCTTAAATCTTTAAGCTTGTTGAAGGTGGAAGGTCTCATCTTCTATAGCTTCTTCCTGCTGAATAGGGGCATAGAGATGAGATGTCCCTACCGATGGGTCAAGGTTGGTCATTTGAGAATTTACTAGGAGTTAGAAAAGGCTAAGGCAGCTGTGTCGACAGTTGACAACATGTGGGAGCCTCCTTGAGCAGAGAGGATTATCTGTTGGCTTAAAGTTGTGGCAATGAAGGAGTCTTGGCACCAGATGGAGAGACATGGGAGAGGACAGCTAAACATGATTAAAATAACATGAAGAAAAAGGAGCCCCAGTAAGAGTCCTTTGATGGTTGACAAAAATCTTTCTTTTGCCCAGGAATTATTAAATTATTATTAAAGGAAATTATTATTATTATTATTAAAGGAAATTATTAAAGGAAAGAGAGGGATAAAGTGCTTTGAATGCTGAGAACAAACTGAGGGCTGAAAAGGGAGGGGGGAAAGGGCAGGGGGTGATGGTCATGGAGAGGGACACTTGTGGGGAAGAGCACTGGGTGTTATATGGAAACCAACTTGGTAAGAAACTATTAATAATAAAAAAGTGCAAATCTGAGTATTTGTCAGTTAGAAACTCAGAAATATTTTGGTGGCAATCTGGACTGTACACACAGCATTCTGGTTTTATGAAAGCATAAGCCCCACCTTGTGCAACAGTTAAAACATTAATGTCATTTTCTTCTGTAGAACTGATTAATGCATTTGAACTATTTTCATGTTTAATAATACAGTGTTATTCTGAGAGTCAAGTAAGGCCTTGATTATGTAACAGGTGGTGTTAATTATTATGTTGACTTCGTTTTCTCTAGTAATTAATCAGGTAATTAATAAGAGGCACTTTTATGGAAACAAGAAAAATATAGGTTAATGGTCAGAGCAAATTACAAGCCCAGCATCTGCCAGAGAGAAGACTCGGAGAGGTCCGGCTTGCGGCATCCTTAGACAGAGTGGGAACAGGCATGGGGATCGGATGGGGTTTTTGTTTGTTTGTTTTTGGGTTTTTCTTTTTTTGGTTTGTAATTCAGATGTCTTTGGTCTTCCTTTTGAATGGCCCACAGAGCAAGAGGCACAAAGATTGTCTATACGTGCATTTTGTGACAATTTCTCTGAAGTTTACCTCAAGTTGTCTAGTTTAGGCAAACAACAAACATTTAAAGACAACCAGAACTAGCATTTAACATCCATAAAGATGTGTTATTGAAACATAATTTTTCTCTCTAATTAACCCTCATTTTCGGAGATAGCCAAATCAAGACTAACTCGTTTATAGAACAAATCCACTTTTAACAAAGAAGCCCTAATTATTTACATAAGTTCAGCAAGAAGAGCACGATTGGTCATAGACATCTTTTAAAATTTGCTTGGCTCGAACTTTTTATAAGGAATCTCTACATTGAACTTTTAGTAGCTTCTCCAGACCAGGAGCCAACCCAAGTACTTGCCATTAGACAGGCCTGCAATACCTGTAGCTTTGGGTGATTTCCTCTTCACGAGGTCCCTAAGATGTCCTGTGGTTCCTGCACGTGCCAGGAAGGGCCTTCTTCACTCACCTGGGAAGGCTTCTGGGAACTCTGTAAGCAAGAGTGTCAGGCCGGCATTTCCAAGAGGCTTTATGGCTCCCTGTTTTATAAAGCCAACCTTAGTTCCTTAAAACTGTTTGGTCATATCTGAGTCTCTGCCTGTCTCAAATATGACATCCCAGTCAAACGTTGGTAAAATAATCAGTATTTCCAGTGATGACGTGTTAGAAGGAGAACACATTCTTATTGAACTTATGCAAATAACTGTAATTGCCATGAAAGAAAAAATACTTACTGACAGCTTTTGAATTTCAGAGGGTTCAGGTTGAGAGAAAAGTTAAATGCCTCAGTTTGTTTACAAATGAACATTTTATCACATTTCTATATGTTATGGGTATCTTTTTTAAAAAATATTTTATTTATTTTTGAGACACAGAGAGAGACCACGTTAGTGGGGGAGGGTGATAGAGAGAGGGAGATACAGAATCCTAAGCAGGCTCCAGGCTCTCATCTAGCTGTCAGCACAGAGCCTGACGCAGGGCTCGAACCCATGATCTGTGAGTTTGTGACCTGAGCCAAAGCTGGATGCTTAACCGACTGAGCCACCCAGGTGTCCCTGTTATGGGTATCGTAAGAGAAAGTTTCCTTAATCTGGAAGAGCAAACATGAGAGGACCAGCAATATCTCCAACAAGAGTCACAAAATCTATAATTTTTCTCCATTCATTTTGTCCCATGTTACTAATTTTTGTTCCGTTTGAATGCAGCTTTTTAATTCTGGAAATTTTTACCCACTTGTTTTATGTTCTTAAAGATGTGAAATACCTGTACTTGTCCTAAAAGTCCTTTTCCCAAATCTCCTTGAACATAAAACATATTTTGTAAGAGCATCAGAACAAGAAACTATAAATGACAAAAGACTCAAAAATGAACAGTGTCAGCAATCTCATAGGAGGGTCCTTATGATGCAGTTGACAAGGAAACTCAGTTATTTCTGTGACACATAACACTTTGTTAATTGGAACATCCAGTGATGACCTTATAGGCAAACATACTAAAACTTTAGGAATTTTATGTATATTTTTGAGCAGTTGCAGCATTTACCCCAGCAATACAACCTAAGGTTTACCATCATTTGTTTGACAGGGCTTTCCAGGTAACACATGAAATAAAGAGGCCCATTGGGTCAAAAAGATTTCATTTCCAATTTAAATCCTGGGAAGTTTGTTAAAACCTTAGAAAGTTACAAAGCATATCCTAAACAGGATTACAGATCATTACAAATCTTAATTATTTATTTAACCAAGGCAGCAATAAGAGATTCTCAAGGCAAATATGCAGGGTATATAGTTGTTAGCAAAGCGTAGCTCCTTTAACATCAAGTTTTAACTAAGTGATCAAAGACCTGATAAAGACAAAACATAAAGCTTTGGGTTGCTTGGCAGACAAAAGAGAGAAAAGATTTTTGTGTACTTTTTTTTTTTTTAATCATGAGCAGATCCACAATCCAAGAAAACTGTCTTGAACAGAGAGAAAAGCAGAATTTTAATCTTGTCAGTGTATATTAAAAATCCATTCGTTTCAATGTTAGTCTATCCTAACCACCCATAAAATTCCTTTCCGAAGATTTCCTTTCACGAACCTCCTACAATTTTCCTTTGCATTCAGATTTTGTCCCAAGCCATGGCTTTCTGAACAACCAGTTTTATTTAGGACAAAATTACTTTCTTTTCTCTTCAATGAAAATGTATTTCCATTCCTTATATTTTTTTGACATATCTCCTACTTTTCTGCATACAGAGTTCTTTTCCTTTTTCCATCAGCCTTAATTACGTTTAACAGAATTTTAACTCTTAGAAACGTTAATCTCCAGTGAAAGCTGAGCAATAACTGATTATGAAGTGTGACACCAGAATTTTTTAGGTGTCAAATTTATGAATCACCTAAGCACAAAGCAGGTTTTCCAACTGACTCAAATGTCCTTAGTTTCTCTACAATAAGTCAAAAACACAAACCTATGTAATAATCAATCCTTCAGCATTTTATCCAATTGGAAAAGACCTAGATGTCCAATAAATTCAATCCAGTTTATCATCCAAACAAAACCTTAAAGTTTGAGGTTACCAGAGACCTTGAAAGCTATCTTAACAATTACCCGCAAAAACTTTGAGAGAGACAAAATGATCCAGTATTTTCAGCCATCATTTTTGTTGACAAATTGCAACAGAGGTATTCATGAGCTTATTTGACCGTCAGTAAACCTAGGCAGAAAAAGGTTTCTATTTAATACTGATAATGCTAAAGACATGGCTGTCTTAATTTAACCATCAAAGTTAAATGAGTTCAAATACCAAACATGTTCCACTTGGGTCCACTTGAAAAGTCCATCACTTTGTTCACTGTGCAAGTTTTTACTTGGGGCCCCAGTGAGAATATCTGAAGTGGGTGATGTGAGTCCGTCGGGGTGCTCTTTGCTCTTTGACAGCGAGGGTGGAAGAGAGCTAATGGTGCCAGAGGCATGGATAATACAGGCTGCATCCAAAGTGGTACGGAAACGGGAGGAGGGGAGGGGAAGGCAGAAGAGGCGAGGTGCTTTCAGGAAGGCTGGGGGTGGATAAAAACCCAGAGGACAGAGAAAGAGTTCTCCCAGGCCTACAGCCTGTCAGTTCAGACAGATGAGCAGACGAGGAGGTTTTTTCACCACCAAGTGGAAACGGGCTGTCCATCTTGGGCCAGAGGAAATAGGGAACTTCCCTGAAACAAAAGGAGTTTAGGCAACTGGTTGGGAATATTCTTTAAAGTCTCCTTCTGAAGGTAGACCAACCAGAGACAATTGACTCCAAATACTATAGTCATTAACCCAGGGAATGAATGAAGGAGAAACCCCCACGTACAGGTAGAGTAACCTATTAGGAAGGAGAGGAGTGAGAGAGAGTGTCAGAGTCCCCCTCATTAGGGCGGGCCTATTTTCTCCAGCAACCTGGCTTTATTCAGAAGAGGCCTGTTCAGACAATCATCCAACTATAACAGGAGGGAATTTATCAGCCTGGTCAGTGGCCAAACACACTCTGCAAGAGGCCCTCAGTTCTGGATCCTGATTTAGGACCATGAAAGCCTAAACATAGGGCACTTCAGTCCATTTGCCCTGTTCTTTGCAGAAGAGATCAACTGATGGATTGTATTAAAGTTATATAGGGTTACAGAAGATCAATTCTTTCCTAAATTTTGCTCTCTGAATTGATTCCAGTGGGTTAAAAGGCATCCCAAGGGAGAATCCTTAGAGACTGAAACAGAAGATCCTATGTTTCTAGAAAAATTGAGACGGTCCACTACCAAAACCACCCATGACTCCCAGGTGGCGCCCCATGCAGGATACATCAGGTGCTTCTGGTGTCAAAGTGACCAGAGGCATCCCTGAAACAAAATCGCTGAGATCAACCACCAGCTCCCAAGGGCCCCTGGCGAAGGGAGGCTAGCTTCCTTTCGATTCCCCGTTGCAGCCTAGGCTACACACGGGTGCCTGGCGTATGGACCTAAATATTGTACCATGCCATAACTTGAAAGCTGTATCATCAAAGGTCGTGCTGTAAAAGGTCGTGCCTTAGTTTACCTTGTTTTGAGGAGCATGCCAGGAAGGTCATGCCTTAGTTTCCTTGAAGGCTGTGCCATTTTTTACCCATGGAAAACACTAGAAAAGTTTTATAAGGGGGGATTATCAAATTCTACAATTTAGGTAGTTGGTGGAAGACATTGACCAAAAACACTAAAGAGAGAAGCCCATCATGATATAATCGACATTCCAACAGGAATTGGTCCCTAGTTGGGTTTTAATGCAGCTGGTTTCGGCCAGCTCCCGGTGGAGGTCTGGCCAGAAGCGGCTAGATCAGAGATGTGGAGGGAATCACATTAGACTAATAAAGAGGAAACCTCCCACGGGAGTCTTAAGATTGGCAACTGTGCTAGTCACTTAGGTGGCTGTCCTGTGCCCAAGACAGACAACTTTATATAAGGACAGGAATAAAGAGAGGGCATCAAGTTCCTGGATTTTATTACCATTCTGGCCAGGGTACTAACTTCCAGCTAAGACGCAGGCTTTCTCCTCCCCGGAAACTAGCCATGGGCTGGAGGATTGCAGCCTGAGCAATTGAAAAAAATATTCCAATAAATGTTCCATGAAAGGGTTCCAGTAACACCATCCTCCTTGAAAAGCCCCTGAAATGAGAGTAAAGGAAGAAAAGAGAAAATACTTGCCAAGTTTGCACCAAGGCTCACAGCCCAGATGAAAAGACCCAAAGCCCCATGTAAGGGTGCCAAAATGATAGGGTTCTTGAGGAAACCGCTAAGAAAGAATTCTTGAGACGTCTTTAGTGCAAAAAGTGATTTTATTAAAGCGCAGGGGCAGGACCCAGGGGCAGAAAGAGTCCGGTTACATCCTATTAAGTAAGTGGGGGTTAGGGAGAGTGTTACGTCTCTAAGGAATATGAAAGCAAGGCTTTCAGGACCTTGAGGGGTTAGCTGCTAAGATAAGGTTACTTTTAGTCTTTAATAATTCAAAAACAGTAAGGCAGCCATGAGTTGCTTCAGCAAATTCACACTGTGCATGTTTCAGGTGTCTGTCAGTGGGCTGCAAGCTAAAAGGAGATTTAATTTAAGCTACATTCCTCTTGCCTTTGTTTCCCTCATCAGAACTCCCCCTAGGGAGCAGTCAGTCCTCAGCTTTTTTTGGGGGGGAGGCGGGAGGTTCTTGATTATTGATTCAATCTCAGTATTTGTTATTGATCGGTTTAGTCTTTCTGTTTCATCTTGATTGACTCTTAGGTTTTCTGTTTCTAAAATATATCCGTTTACTCTTAGTGGTCCAGCTTTTTGGCATATGATTGTTCATAATACGTTCCCATGACATTTTTAGTTCTGTGGCATCACTTGCAAAGTCTCATCCCGCATTTCTGATTTTATATATTTGAGTCTTTTCTCTTTTCTTAATAGTTAGCCTAGCTAAAGCTTTGTTGATTTTGTTTGTCTTTTTAAAAACCAACTCTTCATTTTGTTGATTTTTGTATTTTCATATTCTTTATTTCATCTATTTTTTCTCTAACCTTTATTATTTCCTTCTTCTAGTAACTTTGGGTTTAGGGTGCTCTTCTTTTTCTAGTTATTTGATGTGTAAATTTAGATGGTGTGTTTGAGATTTTTCTTTTCACTATAAACTCTTAGAACTTTTGTGTTCTATCCCTTAGCTTTAGTATGTTGTGTTTTTATCTTCATTTGGCTCAAGGTATTTTGAAATTTCCCTTTTGACCTTCATATTTGAGTACTGTATTTCTGTATCTAGATTAGTGTGTCTCGAACACAGAGTATGTGCCTAATTTCTTTCCTTTTTTTTTTTTTTTTTTGAATCTCCATGTAGCTCTCCTCTTTGCTTCCTTAACGACTTGGGTATACATAGCTCATTGAATTGAGCTTCTGTTGAAATTACTTATGGAAATGTTTGTCCTTTCAACTAGACTGGAAGCCTGTAAGGGCAAACAGTATGCCTTGGTCATCTTTGTACCCCTGCGTAAGTATAGAGGCTAGCACAGAGATTCCACTCAGTTCATTTGTGAATTCATTCTGTAACGCAGTCAACAAATATTTATTGAGATCTTATTATGTGCCACGCACTAATCTAGGCTTGAGTATATAACAGAGATCAAAACTGGTAAACGTTTTTTGCCCTAAAGACACTTACATTCCAGTTTGGAGAGCAGACAGTTAATTAATATAATACGTCAGTCAAATAAACATTATATAATTATTAAGTAATAAGAGGAAAAATTAGAGGGGGAAGAATGGGAAATTGAGGGGGGGGGTCTTGAAATTTTGGATAAGCTGTCTCACGTGAATGTGTCATTTAAGAAAAAACCTAAAGAAAGTGAGGTAGTTGGCTCTTGGGTATCTGGGGAGAGGTCAGGAAGGACAATGGCTTCATAAGTGTTGAAACCTCTGTGCTTGGTGTGCTTGGAGGACATGGAAAACGACAGTGACATGGAGGGTCACGGGAAATTAAGTAAGAGCGAAGTGGTTGAGGAGGGATTGTGTAAGGCCTTGAAAATTCTGATAAAGGCTTGGGCTTTTACTCTAAACGAGATGGGAGGCCACTGGGTGACTTTTTGGACAGAGAAGAGATAAGCGAACTTACTCATTAAATGTTTTTTGGAACTAAATGAGCCAAATACGCCTGTTACAAGAAGACATAGGTCTTGTATGCCTTTGTAGTCCAAATTTTAAAAGGAATAGTTTAGGTTAGAAGATTCCAAACCCAGAATACATTTTTTTAACAGTTTATTGTCAAATTGGTTTCCATATAACACCCAGTGCTTCTCCCCACAAGTGCCCCCCTGCCATGACCATCACCCCCTCTTTCCCTCCCCCTCCCCCTTCAGTCTATGGTTCCTTTAAAATACTGACTTTAAACTTAATCTGTGGTTCAAACAAAACAAAACTTGCACCACCCAGTGGAATTAGGGAGCACTACATTTAGGGCAAACGACTTGGAAATTTTAGTTTTTATCCACATTAACCCAAGTAAGTGGATAGTTGTCATTTCTGTGTGCTTTGCCAAGATATGGCCATGTCTAATAATATTGTTTTCAAATTATTTTTCTTAAGTAGAAAAAAATTGGAGAGCCTCAAACGTATCATCAAGTTCTTTGCATTGAAGATTTGGGAAAGATAGGTTAAGTCATTTTTGTGAACTTTGGGATGAAAATACACTAATTAGTTAGGGCTGCCTCTACCTTTAAATAGGTTTTATTTATTTTGCTTATATTTGTTACTTTGGAATATTGAAAAGCCAACCCAGATTGTCGTAGTACCTTAAAAAATTAAAAACTGAAAATCATTGTAAAGAATGAAGTGACTTCCTCGTTCCTTTAATAGTCTATTTCTAATCATTAGCTCCCATTTATACACCACTATACACAATTTGTGTGATGGGAAATCTTAATTCACTTTCTTGAAAACTTTGAGATCTGGACACTCGTAATAGAAAAAGCATTTCAGGGAAGCATGAGTATTTTAAAAAGTAAAGAAAGACCTTCTCCACATTTTGTTAATTTCCAGAATAGAGTCTCTAAATACCAGATAATTAAAAGGGCTACACGGGGTACCTGGATGGCTCAGTCGGTTGAGTGTCCGGCTTCGGCTCGGGTCATGTTCTCACGGTTCGTGGGTTCGAGCCCCACGTCAGGCTCTGTGCTGACGGCTAGCTCGGAGCCTGGAACCTGTTTCAGATTCTGTATCTCCCTCTCTCTCTGACCCTCCCCTGCTCGCACTGTCTGTCTCTGTCTCTCAAAAATAAATAAAAAGCATTAAAATTTTTTTAAAAATAATAAAAGGGCTACAAAAGTGAATATGGTCTTGCAAAGTTACTTATGTAATAGCCAGAGAGATGAAATTATACTTTTTTTCCCTACAATATAAATTGAATGTTGTCTGGACTGTGATAGCATAACATGGGTCAAAGGGACATAATCAGAGAGTGCCATGATCTTACTGAACTCACTTCAAGTGATTTGTTTGGTGACGCCTGATCACGAGGACCAGCATTGTACTTTGGAAATACGCTTTGGACATTGGAAACAGTAACTTAGGCCCAGGGACATGCTTTCACTTCTTCCCTGGGCTCTGTAGACCCAGCCCGATCTGTGCAGCAGTTTCACTGCCACCAGCTCCTGCCTTTCTGAACATCAACAACATACGATCACAGGAAACAAACCACGGATATGCCGGAACATTCCTGGCTGTCTGTCCATTTTGTTTCACAGCCCCTACACTGAAAACAATGAGCAAACCTTGAGATTACAAATGATCTTACTATCACAATTCAAGAGACTCAGTGTTTGACTTCCTGCCTGCAGGAAGGAAATGACAGTTGGAAGTGTGGAGAACAGGTGTTACCCTGAACAGCACGATATCTTCTGCTTACTAAAATAAAAAACACTGCGTCAACATTCCTACGTGGAAGTGAGTTCTAACCACAAGACTCAGTCTTTCCACCACAGATCCAGCTCCAGAAAACCAGATCTGTTTCCTACCAGGAAGTTGTTAAACCCAGCATTAAAGAGCAGAGTAAGGGACAGAGTTCTTTGAATCGGTCTTGGATGAATCCAAGTAAAGAATGTGGGTGGTGTGTGTGCAAATGCCCCCCTCCATGTCCTTCCGGTTACTGGCCATGCACTTGCACGGCGGACGCGCCGGGGGAATTAGAAGGGAAAGAATCAGGATTGGCATGAACTGGTCTCAGCTTAAGGGTAGGTGATTTCAAACCCTCTCTCATCTCCTTTTGTCTTTGTCTCCAAGTTCGGGGGCTGGCATTATTTCCTCCCGGGAGCCTAATGTTGAAATCATAGCATTCTTTATCGTTGCTAAGCTAGGTCGTCGCTCTATCCCTAGTGAAGGAAACTTCTGTGCCTCCCAATCCGTTCTGGAAATTTTAGACAAATAGACCCTTTAGAAGCAACTCTGAAATAATTGAAGACTCTGCCTTGGTCCAGACATATACCAGCCTGGCCTCTCCAGCCTCCGTTGTTAATGGTTCAAATCCGTTATGGAATCTGCATGTTTGAGGGTGTAGGGATTGGAAAAAGTTGGAAAATCTTTGCGAATGCTTGCATAGAGGCATGGTCTTTTCCTAACATGCTTCTTGAGATGGAGAAAGTCTGCAACCCTTAGGGGCTTTGTTTTCTCTCTTATCTAGAGACTGTAGCTATGGTTACAGAGGAAGGGGACCTGGGGGCTAGAATTGGGACCACACAAGAAAGCGAAGCTCGAGAGCAGATCATATTGGGAAAAGTAATACATAATTTCTCCTTCTGAAAAGTCAGTGTGGGGGTCAGAATTCCCTTCGAATAAGAGATACGTGAGCTGTTATCAAAGCCTGGCACACGCCCCCTGCTCCCTCCCACTTCTGCCCTCCCCCCCATCCATTCCTTCCATGAACATTTTTGAAGGGCCTGTAATGTAATACACACTGTGCTGAGAAATGATGAGACACAGATGAAAGAAGACGTAGATGTTCTCTGCCTTCAGAGGACTCAGTGCGCCAACAACATAGGGAGAGAAGTGCCACAGAACAAGAGTGGAGGAATCCAGAAGGATTCCGAAGGGGTTTTGCTTCTGCCTGGAGAAGGAGAGTAAGACAGGGTCTCTGAGCGAGGCCTGCAGGTTGAAGGCTACGCCTCTCTCGGCCTCACGCGAGATCAGAAGGCAGTAAAAGTCAGCCCTGACCGCCCAGCCACCAAATAGTGATTCAAGGCTCTTCTCCTCTTCTCCAGGCCTCTTGGCTATTTCACTGCTCTTCTGGGCTGCCGTTTAAGGGATAAGCAGAAGTGGAATTTATTTATTTTGCTTCTGCTGAGAAGTGAGGGAAAATAAATTGGTGGAGGAGACTTAAAACATAGAATGTCAACATTTCACGGAGCCAGTATTACTTTCTTTTTTTTTCTAATGTTTTATTTATTTTTTAAGAGAGAGAGACATAGGAGGGTCAGAGAGAGATGGGGATACAGAATCTAAAGCAGGCTCCAGGCTCTTAGCTGTCAGCACAGAGTCGGACGTGGGGCTTGAACCCACGAACTGCGAGATCATGACCTGAGCTGAAGCTGGACGCTCAACTGACTGAGCCACCCTGGTGTCCCCAGTATTACTATCTTTAATTGATTTATATTAATCTAAAGTTATTTTCTAATTTTTATGCTGCCGAAATATGGCACAGCTGTGCAAATATTAATAAATCAAAAGTGAAGCCCCTTCACCCTACCTCACCTAGTCCCCACGGGTAGCACTGTTAACAGTTTGAAGAGTATATTTCTAAATTTTTAATTTATGCTTAAATCTACAGCTATGATTTTATTTATTTATTTTAATATTTATTTAATTTTGAGAGAGAGACACAGAGTACGAGCTAGGGAGGAGCAGAGAGGGGGAGATACAGAATCCAAAGTTGGCTCCAGGTTCTGAGATGTTAGTACAGAGCCTGACTCGGGGCTCGAACTCATGAACTGTGAGATCGTGACCCGAGTCCAAGTCAGACGCCCAACTGACTGAGCCACCCAGGCACCCCTATTTGTTTATTTACTTCTTTGTTTATTATTTATTTTTTAAACTTTTTAAATGTTTATTTATTTTTGAGAAAGAGATAAAGTGCAAGCGGGGAGGGGCAGCGAGAAAGGGAGAGACAGAATCTGAAGCAGGCTCCAGGCTGTCAGCACAGAACCTGATGTGGGGCTCGAACCCACAAACCGTGAGATCATGACCTGAGCTGAAGTTGGATGCTTAACCGACTGAGCCACCCAGATGCCCTTATTTATTTATTTTAGAGAGAGAGCGAGTGAGCACAAGTCGGGGAAAGGGGCAGAGGGAGAGAGAGAATCTCAAGCAGGCCCCACACTCAGCAGGGAGCCCCACTCAGGGCTGTATCCCATGACCAGAGTGGAAATCTAGAGCCAGACACTCAAACAGCTGGACCACCCGGGTGCCCCATAACTACAGTATTTTAAAACAAAAATGAGGTTGCACCATTCACAGTGTCTCACACAGCATCTGCAATTTGCGTCACCCTCTTACCCCTTTCCCAACTCACTGCCTCAGGAACATTCTGAGAACTATTTTTTTAAGTTTATTTATTTATTTTGAGAGAGGGAGAGAGAGAGAGAGAATGAGAAAGAGAGTATACACGTGGGGGAAGGGGGCAGAGAGAGGGGCAGCACAGAGCCTGATGCAGGGCTTGAACTTGAGAACTGTTAGATCATGACCCGAGCCAAAATCAAGGGTCAGACACTTAATGGACTGAGCCACCCAGGCATCCCCAGAATTATATTTCAAAGAAAATGTCTTTATCTGATACAGAGAAGATTCCTACAGTAATATTTGGATATTGCTTTGAGTCAATAGAAAAATTAATTTGGCGAAAACTCAACCTCCTCTGGAAGACCTCTCTGATCAACTCTACTTTGATTTTTTTCAATCCCTTCTTCTCAATCAGCCAGTAGTTTTACATATTGTTTTTGCACTTGATCTTAGCCAAAAGGTCGAGAAGCAATAACATATTGTTTTTGAAATATATTTGGCCCCTATCATTTTCTTTATGTTTATGTACTTTTGAAAGAGAACACATGTGGGGGGTGGGAGAGGGGACAGAGAGAGGGAAACAGAATCGGAGGCAGGCTCCAGGCTCTGAACTGTCAGTGCAGAGCTTGATGCGGGGCTCAAACCCACGAACCACGAGATCATGACCTGAGTCTAAGTAAGACACTTAATGGACTGAGCCACCCAGGTGCCCTCTGGCCCCTAGTCTTAAAAATATTCCTTTGTGTTGTACCCAAGCTCTTTGGGATACAAAGAACCTGTTTTGTAAGAATACATACACATGATCTGGAATGTTCCACAGTGGAGGGAGTGGCATTTCTTAATATGCAGGCACCTCCCTGTCTCCTCACCCTCTATATACTCACTCTTCTGTCCCCTCACCATTTGGCTTCCATTTGTTCAGTCAGCAAATAAGTACTGAGTGTCCCACCAGGCCTGGGCCACTCTGGCATGTACAGTCTGGGTTGCTTTAATCCTGGCTCACAATCATGGCCTCCCTTCATTCCGCTTACCAAATTCTCTCTATGTTTCTGAGTTCTAATTGGGAACAAGTGGGAGCCAGTGGCCCTGTGTATGGAGGGACATTCTTTAGCCCAGGGTTCCTGTCCATGCAGGTGTGGCTGGAGAAGCGTCCTGGCCTGCCCCGCTCACTCCATACACCTTCTCAGGCCTTGCCTGTGCATTTGTGACAGCTCCCCAGCCACCACGTACAGGAAGGACTGTGCCTCTACCATGATCTGCCCGCAGAACGTGTTCCACCAACAGTGTTAACACAGGCGCTCGTTCCTTTATGTGGGGGTGGCCTTGTTGTCGATAGAAGGCGAGAGTCGCGGCCTCGCTCCTGTTCAGAGAAAGGACAGTCATCAGTGCAGTCCGTGTCATGGACGACAGCAGGTCGCATCCCACCAGCGTCGTCTGTGAAGGGAAAGATGAAGAGAGATTAGGAGCCAGAGGAGAATTCTATGTGAGTGTCATTTTTACCTTCCCATCCACAGAAATAAAAATTGAGCCTTTCATATGGAGTTAGAGACCCAGGCAAGAGTCCTTCGGCTTGGAGCCAAGCAATTTTAATCAATAACTGTCTTCAAATTCTCAGGTCACAATTCCTATTAATATATAAAATTTTTGAAAGAAATTACCATACGGCATAGCACTGATGACTCAAGACATAGGACCAGGAGGTTAGAATATAATTTGCGTCTTGTCTCTCGTAAACAGAAATTTTGTTCCAAGAGTGATAGAGTCACTGACAGTTCTATGATATTAGAAACACGTGGAAACAGATGGTTTCTTTTCATATTCCTGTCGCTGGTCCTCAAGGTCTCTTCTTTCCTTTGATGGGACTTCTGCTGAACATCACTGGATTGGAAAGCCAAGTTCAAATAAAATAGCTTGAGGATGCGGCTAATTCTGTTGCAGCAGGAGGGCAGGAGGCGTTAATCCTCGGAGCTGCACGGCCAGAGACCTAGGTTCAAGGGGCAGCCAGGGCAGGGCCCCTTCTGCAAAGGGCCTGAGGAGCCCCGAAAAATACTGGCTTGAGTCAGTCTGCCAGCAGGCACGGGGAAAGCCATCTAATGGCTTCCTGGAAGGAATCTGACTCAGGGTCTGTCGGTGGGGTGCTCTGCTCACCCCTCTTCCTTCGCTGGCTGGACCCTCCAGGCCCTCTGGGGCTCCCCGCTGCCTTCCCTCCTGTGCGTGTGCGCTTCTCCTGCCCTTCCTCCACACCTGCACTCACTTCCTTTTCCACATGATGGAGTAAGTGTCTCCTCTGTTCAGACAGCATTGCTCTTTCACCGCCTGCCACACACACACAGGCACACGCGCGCGCACACACGTATGCAAGCACACATGCTCACGCCCACCACCCCACACCCAAATCCTTCATGGAATGTTTACATTCCGACCCACAGCCCATCCTGACATCACCTGTCCCTACTTCACCATGCGACACCAGATTCTCAGAAACACGACAGCTTCCTGTCTTCCTCGTGTGTGTGTACCTGGAATGTCATGGACACCCCAAAACCTGCCTCCTTGTCCTTCTCTTTCCCTCCCCTTCACGCAGCCCGAAGAGGAAGCTCCCTGTGTTAGTCACCATAGCAGTAACGTTATACCTCTGACCTCTGTTAGTTTTATTGTTCAGGGGTTTCGTTTCTCCACTGGGCTGGGAGCATTTTAAGGGCAGAAACCTTCCGTCCTTCATCTGCCTTCATGCGCCAGCCCCTAATACAGGCAAAGTGCTCTTCGTTGGGACTCAGAAGTAGTTTTTGAAGGAAGGATATTCATGGAGATGATTGCTGCCTTTTGAATATTTGATAGGCTTTGCGACTCCATGCAGGCTGCTGTTAATATGCGAATCCTGATAACAGTTCCTAACATCACCATGTTAGTTTCCTGACCAGCAAAATAAAAACGTTAACCAGTGCCACCATGGCAATTTTGTGCAACAACAAATAGTTCAAGTACCAGGAAGAAGTGTGGTTAGGAGGTTGGCAGTGTGAATCCAAACTCCCTTTTCAAAGCACTTAGAAGAAAGGTGAGGGGTAGTGTTGGATGATGAAGACCCAGGTTTTGGGTATCTCTTTTTGCCTGGATTTGCTTAGGTATAAAAATAGGGGATTGGATTACAGCTTTTCTTCTCCTTTACGTCTAAAATTTTGTGATTCGGTGGTTCTACTTAACAGGTGTTTAACTATTACATAAATTTTTCTGTGTGCTCAAATTAGCAGTCAAAGCTACAGTGAAAGACTTGCTTCTTACCAATGCTGCAAAAGCATATTCAGAAGTTCATTTGACTCTGAATAATGGATGTGCAAACACATTAAAGTGATCATGTCCACAACAGTTCTGTTTCTTTAAGAGATCTCGCTTGTTAAGTTGGAAGATCATTGAACCGTATGAGGGTCAATAAAAGAATAAAAAGTCACTGGTTGGTGATTTCAGTCCAAGGAACTTGATTCCAGTTGAGCACCTGTCCATATGCTGCTCACTCTCAGAGGGGGAGGGTTTGGTCTTCTGCAGCTTGGCCCTGTCTCAGTATGGTTTCTGGAAAGCTGATCAAGCTCCTGGTTTTTGAGCTTCTCGAATTTGCTGCCTTCTCCACTCCCACGCTGGTGATTGTGGAACAGTTTGCCACTGCCTACCAAAGGACAGCAGGCAACCCCGAGAAAACACATTATTGGCTGATTGTGTCCTGTTCGATTGCCTATGTGGCTTCGGTGACTCTGCTGATTTGGGTCCCCATCAAAGTTCTCCTCTACAAGAAGCATCGCTTGTCCAAAAAAATTAAAGGATGGTGAGTAAATGGATTCTAAAGCAAGGGATCTCTGTGATGTTTTCATAGAGACTTCGTGTACGGATGTTAGCCTCGCAAGTGTACATAACGTGTGCACGTTATGATTAATGAGCAGTGATTATCACCGTTTCCATAAATGTATTGAAATTATGGTATCTTTTGTGGTCTTTTGGGGCCTTTTTACTGACTGTTAGCAACAAACTACGTGTATTCATCAGCTTGTAGTTAGCGTGAGTCTATGATACCCTGAGCACTACGTGTTGGACCTGATTCTTCTGTACCCTGAACTATATAAAGTTATCACAGTTAATCTGTAGAAACCTTAATTGTAAAATTATAATATAGAATTTTACTTTTGTGTAAAACAAAATAATGTCTATTTTGAAATGTTTAATTGCATCGTTTTGTAGGTCTGAAGCCTCCTTTGACCTTTAGCCAACTGAGATTTTTAGGCAACTAAAAATTATTATTATTATTATTATTATTATTATTATTATTTTAATATAATTTGTTGGCTAATTGGCTAACATTCCATGTGTACAGTGTGTACACATTCCATGTGTACAGTGTGCTCTTGGTTTTTGGGGTAGATTCCCATGGTTCATCACGTACATATAACACCCAGTTCTTTTGCTTAGATTTTTAAACATAATATTTTACTATGTTAGTAAATTCTTTTACCCTGCTATGAGGGGGACTATTTCAATAATAATAATAATAATAATAATAATAATAATAATACAGAAACATTTTAAATACATTAAGATTTAATGTTGTTTTAATTTAACAGTTTAGCTAATGTTATGTCCTTAGTGATAACATTTAATGTTTGTTTATTTTTGAGAGAGAGAGAGACAGAGTGAGACTGGGAGAGAGGCAGAGAGAGAGAGAGGGGGAAACACAGAATCCGAAGCAGGCTTCAGGCTCTGAGCTATTAGCACAGAGGCTAAAGTGGGGCTCGAACATACAGACTGTAAGATCATGACCTGGTGTCAGATGCTTAACTGACTGAGCCACCCAGGTGCCCTTATTTTTTTTGTTTACTTATTTATTTAGAGAGAGGTGGGGTGGGAAGAGCACAAATTAGGGAGAGGCAGACAGACAGAGAGAGAGAGAGAGAGAAGGAGAGAAGAGAGAGTCCCAAGCCGGCTCTGCACTGACAGCACAGAGCCCCATGCAGGGCTCAAACGCAAGAATGTGAAATGATGACCTGAGCCAGAATCAAGAGTCTTCACCAATTGAGCCACCCAGGCATCCTCCTTTTAGAACTTTAGATCAGATTTCTACTCATCTAGGATTTCTTAGTTTTCTTTGATAAGTTAACCCTTCTTTCATGCTGATCTTTTATTTCAAAGTCAAACAACATCAACCCCTTTGAAAAGCAAGCAGCAGTGAAGTTTAACAAGGGCAGAAATGTAAAAGTAATACATACGGCATTCTAGCTAGAAATACTGTTGGGAGTGTGCAGACGGGAGAGCTGAAGTGTGCAGCTCAAGAGCATTCTTTAGGTGCTGATTTAGGATGTGGCCCCATGAACCTTGCCAGGGGACTTTCAGTTCTCTGAGGGCAAAGATTTTGAAGGGTTTCCAGAAATAAACCATTTAGTTTACACTGCATTTATCAGTGCGGTTTAAGGCTTTTCCAAACCTTGGCCCAAAGCCTCAGGATTACCTGTCAAGTGGGTTTGGAGCTCAGATGGGCCCTCTACTCCTCACACCATCCAGGAGTTGCCCTGTCAGGACCCCTGGCTGGCCTGGGAGTTTTGAGGGAAGGAGGGAACATCCAAATGCCCAAGGGCTTTCTATTGGTTTACTCCAGCCCCAGAAGGCACTCCTTGATTTTTTTTTTTTTAACATGGACTCAGATCCGTAGGACCCTACCTTCTGATTCATATCAATCAGGCAGCAAACCTCCCGTATCAGTTATCATCATCATCATTAAGTCATAACTGCTTTTTTACTGATCACATATGTGCTAAGAGATTTATATGTGAATTTCATTTCCTTTATATCATCTGGTGAGGTAGGTTTTTTCATGACTTTATCATTATTATTCCCAGGGAAAACTTACTATCAGAGAAGAGTTATGTAACTTCCTTGGTCAATAACTAGTGAGTGAAAGGACCAGACTTTGGACCTCTGTCCATCTGACTACATAATTGCTACTTCAACCAGTGTCCTAAACTGTCTCTTTGAATGACAAGGTCCCAATCCACTGGGGGCAGTTGAGAGTAAGGCATAGAGTGGTCCTGCATTTCTGTGCACATTCTGTTTTAGAAATCTGGTCCACGTATTCCCCTTGTGCTAACATGTCCTGGGATGTCACAATTACATCTTCTGGTATATTCTTCAAGGAAACACTCTTCTGGTCTTTCATTTTCGTTTGTAGGTGTGGCTGGCCCCAGGTGTTCTAAACAGATACACGACAGGTTATCTGCAATTTCAGTGAACCTGTGCAATTATTTCCTCATAGCCTCATTCATGAGCATTGTCATATTACAATCTCTTACTGGCATAGAAGAGAAGAAAAAAGTACCAAGCACTATTTTAGGAGCTTTATACACTCTGTACTATTAAATTTAAACTTTATGACAGTCCTGTGAAGTATGTGCTAATGTTCTCACTTTAGAGATTAAGGAAGGGAAACCTGAAGAAGTGAGCAGGTAATAGAGCTTGTAAGTGGTGGAGCTGGGATATGTCTGCCCAGATTGGTCTGAATGTGTGCTGTTTCCTCTATCTTGTGTAACTTTTTCTTTATTCTTTTTGGCTTTGAATGCCAAGTATATTTCAAGGATAGTGCAATTCGGGACACCTAGGTGGCTTAGTCAGTTAAGCATCTGACTTGACTTTGGCTCAGGTCATGATCTCACAATGCATGAGATTGAGTCCCCAGATAGTTGTCTACATGAAATTGTATAGATTTTTAACATTAATAGATAGATTATTGGTGAGCCTATGTGAAGACCTCTCTGTAGATTCACATGGGCATTGTTAGCCCCCTGAATCTGGTATGTAGGAGAGACTGAGTCATCCAGCTAATAGACTGTGTCTTTTGGTCACACAGCTGAGAGGTGCAGACCTGAGTTCAAATCTCAGCTTTGACATGGATTGTGAAGACTTGTGTGAGTTATTTAAGCTTTTTGAATTTTAATTTTTCATGAGAACAGCCTAGCTCTTTCACTTGAGTGCTGTTCTAAGGTAAAGTTCCAAGCCATTATACCTGGCACATAGGAAGAACTCAATAAATATTATTGTTATAACCTCAGGCTGAATTTAGTGTTTCCATTTAAAACATGATCTTGTTTAATTCTCAGAGTGACTCTGAGAAGCAGTAGAAGTGATGATAAAACTAATAAAACTGAAGAAAATTATATGCCATCAGTGATACTCTTTGAACCTAGAAAATGGTGTGGGTCTCTTTTATCCTTTGAGAAAATGAAGGCTAGTAGAGCGATATCGTGAATATCTCATAAAGTATTTGGCATGTATGCAGCACTTTTATGTTTTATTTTTTCACCTGACCTGCACACCAGTGTTAAAAGGTTGAACATGTGATACAATTCCTATTTTAAAAGGAAGGAAACAATGTCAGAGAGCTTAAGACATATACACTAAATCAACAGTAGAGTCTGAACTTTAATGCAGTGCTCTTTACTCTTGTAAAACGCTTTTTCACTCTCTTTAGAATGATCATTCCTGTTCAGGAATGCCTGTGTTAATTCGTAATATACTAGGGAGATGGCTTGAGGAATGAGGAAAATCTATTTAGATACCCACCAAATTGTATATCCCAGTAAATGAGAAAAATCTTTTCCTGGGGTATCAATGAACATGTGAAACCATTGAGCTATAGGACTCGCCTGCAACTGGGGAAGATCTCACTGAAGAGGGGACCTGGGGATAGGATAATTATGGAGAATTAGTGGGGATTCCCAGAATGCTTTGGAACCCAGGGCTGCATTTCATGAATCTCTCAAGTCCTTCAGCGTATAATTACTTTAGATCGTGACATTTCCGGAATTCTGGGCAGTGCCCCCTTGGAAAGACCCCAACATTTTGGACTACATTTTGCTTTGCTTAAGTCCTTAATCTCTTAGACAGAATTTGCTGTTGAATCATTTAAGATAGTAGTAGTAACAGTAGTAGTTGCTGTAGCTGCAGTAAAATAAGAGCAAATATTTAGTGAACAACTGTTACGTACCAAGCATAGGTGTAAACACATTGCCTTTATTGTTTTAGTTAATTCTCTAACCTTTATATGTAAGAACACTTTCAATGGCCATCTTACAAATGAGAGAATTGAGGCACAGAACTTCTACAACCACACAGCCAGGGAGCTGTGGTGCCAAATCTGACCTCAGGGTGGTCTGTCTCCAGAGCCTGGCCTCCTGAGCACCTTACGGTTCCACGGTGGCACACGCAGGTTGCATGCACAGCATGACTAACATCTAGCCACTGCTGGACAGGCTGGATAAACTGAAGGAAGTAGAGCTTGCTCTTTTCTGTCCCGGAAAGGCCATTAGTAAGTTACCATGAACTAAACATTGGTGCTTCACAGCACCCCCATTTCTTTCAGTGGATCTATCATCTCCTTAACTATCATCAGCAATAATTTTCCGCTGCTTGACTACAGGCTTTTTCTTCTTTGTCCCACCATATCCAGTCATCAGAAAGAGTATATTTCCATGTGCTTTTTTCTTCCACTTTGTGCAATAAGTCACCAGATTCCATTAATTCTTCCTCTTTCATCTCTCTTGCACCACCTCTTTGTTTTCTGTGACCATTTTCTTCACTCCAGTTAGGCAATAGCTTCCAGGGCCTTCATACATGGCCGCGGCTACCCATGTTTTCATGTGTTCGAATCCAGTGTGCCATCATTTGTCCCGGCTGTTTTGTTCCGGGAGGCATGAAGAACATTTTATTCACTAATGCTGGGGCTCTGGTAACCTTCACCCAGCTGGTGTCTTGTCCTTTGCTTCTTCTCCCCATCCCCCTTCCTTTGCAGTCCTTGTTGACAGAGTAAAAGTTTTCTTGACAATTGTATTCTGTACATCAGTCCTTCTCCTTAAAACTCTACTCTTCCCCTTGCTTGTACAATGGTATTGACAATATACTGCAGAATCCTAAAGCTTGAAGTCACCTTAGAGTTCTACTACATTCTTTCTCACAATGTAGGTAGACAATGGACCTCTGATTTAAACATTTTTCGAACTCTTTAATGTTTATTTATTTTTGAGAGGGAGGGAGAAAGAGAGAGAGAGAGAGAGAACAAGCAGAAGAGAGGCACAGAAAAGAGGGAGACACAGAACCTGAGGCCAGCTCCGGGTTCTGAACTGTCCGCACCTAGTCTGATGTGGGGCTTGAACCCATGAATGGTAAGATCATGACCTGAGATGAAATCTGAGGCTTAACCGACTTAAAGGGAATTCATTAGTTTTTCTGTCTCTAATTATGAGAATAATCTTCCTTATTTCTGTAAATGGAAATAAAATCTGCCACCATGAGAGTTCCTCCCCATCTTCTCTGTAGATTTAATGTCCTCTGCCCTTTTTTCTTCTCTTTTTTTTAAATGTTTATTACTTATTTTTGAGAGACAGAGGGTGAACAAGGGAGGGGCAGAGAGAGAGGGAGACACAGAATCCGAAGCAGGCTCCAGGCTCTGCGCTGTCAGCACACTGTGCTCACGAACAGTGAGATCATAACCTGAGCTGAAGTCAGATGCTTAACTGACTGAGCATCCAAATTCACTTATACACCAGTGAATTTGGCCATGACCAGGAGCTCTATCCATTTCACCCGCCCCATTTTCCCTTTCTCATTGCTTTGCAGGTATTCTCATTGGCTCATAGTATAATATGCCACTTATATGATGATCATTCCCCAAATTGTGCCTCTAGAGGTGACTTTCCTAAGCTCACTGTGTCTATATTAACATTTTTGAAATATTTCAAAGTATTTCCACATCACCGTGCCATCTCAACTACGTCCCACGGCTCTCTGCTAAGTCTTCTCTTCTTCAGTGTCCAGGTTTTATCAGGTGTTCTTGTCCTGTGATTTCTGGACCTTTTACCTTTTTGGATATTTCCTTGGGATGGTGGCTGGCTTGTTAAAGTCCAGACATGATCTCATTGATACCCAGATGCCCTGTTGATGCAGCTCTTGGTGTGATGTATTGACTTCAACTGCAATGGTGTCACTTACGTAACTGAGTCTTATAACTGAGACTGAAACTCCTAAAAAACTTGCTCTTGTCACACAGTTACCTCATCTTGGTTTAGGCAACGTCCATGAGCCTGTAAATGCCATAAAGCCAGAGTGTGGCTTATGTGTCTTTCTATCCTTAGACCTTAGTGTAGTTCAGACATTTAACAGCAGCTTAGATGAGTGGGTGAATGGGTGAATGCAGAACTTGGCTTATCATGTGAGCTCACGGGTGTGTGTGTGTGTGTGTATTTTGTTAGGAAGTTAGTGGCAGATTGTGGGAAGCCCTGAAAGACAAGGAAGGAAACCTTGACTTGAAGAGCTAGGTGATAGAGAATGTTGATGAGTTTCTACACTAAGTGGTTTCCCAAGTTATTATCTGATGCGCTCCACTCACTGTGCTTTCTCTGTGAGAAATCTCAGGGTCAGAATTCTCGCTGCACAAATAGGAATCTTCAACTCACCGTGGCTGAACTCAAGATCTCTCTTCAAGGGCCTACCCCTGGGGGAGTCCTTCCTGAGGACTTACTACAAACACCCAGAGCTCTGTAGTGCCCTAACTCATTTTCCAACTGGAACTTACGCCGTGCCCACCGGTCCTTGTCCTCAGCTGTTCTCTACCCTGATGGAAGACTTGCCCTAGTCTTAGCCCAACTACCGCTTCAAAGATGTGTCTGTGGCATTTCCAACACAAATTTCCTAGGCTTGCTGTTGCAAACTACCACGAACTTGGGGGCTTAAATGGTAGAAGTGTCTGGTCTCCCGATTGTGGAGGTTAGAAATCTGAGATCAAGGTGTTGGTCGGTTCCTTCTGAGGGCTGTGAGGGAAAATGTGTCCCAGGCCTCTCTTGAGCTTATAGAAGCATCACCTTGATCTCTGCCTTCGTCATCGCACAGTGTTCTCCCCGGATCTCCTCACACAGTCTTCCCTCTGTGCGCATCTGTCTCCCAATTTTCCCTTTTTATAAGGAAACCACTCCTGTTGCATGAGGGTCCACCCTAATTTTTAACTTCGTAACTCTGGAAACACACAATTTCCAAATATAGTCCCATTCTGAGGTACGAGGACCGGGACTTCAACATGTGTCTTTTAGGGGAACATAATTCAACCCGTGACAGTCTGCCCTCTGGCTCTCCCCATAATCCGTGTTCCTCTCACGTGCAAAATAGATTCACTGAAACCCAGCAGGGCAAATGTCACTAAATTGTAAGGCATGAGACTAATCCTCTGTGGCAGGACGTTCTGCCCTCAGGATGGGGAGCCATCCCTTCCCTGGCCTCTGGGTCTCCGGAGGGAGCCTCGGGGCCTGCGCTGGCAGCCTCCCAGGCCCCTAAAGCGCTATCAGAGGATAGTACATGTTCACAGCCAAATAGCTCCACCAGCTCATTTCCTGCTGTCTAACAGCCTTCCTTCCTTTCGTCCCATCTCTGTCCCCCGTTAGTCCAAGCTGGCAGTGGCAGTATTTCTGCTGAGATGGTTGATTGGGTTCACTTCCAAATCTTCAAGTTCTGGTTCCTTCTTGTTTAACGATTCCTTCTTCACTTTCTCTCTCTCCTCTTGTATTTTACTAAGTTCTGGTTCCTTTGGGCCTACCTTTCTTCAATTTATCCCTCTCCTCTTGTATTTTTGCTATCATCAGGAGGGAGAAGCCAGACAGTACTTTCAGTATTTTGTTTAGAAATCTCAGTGAAATATCTGAGTTTGTCAGCTGTAGGTTCTGTTTTCAACTGAGCAGAACACCGTTCAGCCAAGGTTCTGCCACTTTCTAGAAAGGATCACCTTTCTTCCAGTTGCCGAGAACATGGTTCTTCTTTCTGCCTGAAACTTCACCAGAAACACGTTTAACATTCATATTTGTAGCATTTCTGTTCATGACGATGTACATATTCTCTAAGGTTGATAGAGGCTCTTTGTACCTCTCCTCTTTTTCTCTGTGAGCTTTCACCAGAATCTCTGTAGTGCCCAGATTTTTCTAACAGTCTCTTCTAGGCAGTCCAGCCTGTTCCTATCATGTCTCTTCAGACTCTTCCAGATTACCCAATTCGAAAGCCTTTCACATTTTTAGGTATTTGTTACAGCAAGACCTCCTACCCCTAGAGCAAAATATGTATTTGTTTTGTAGGGTGGCCACAACAAAGTGCTTCTAACTGGGTGACAAATGAATCGTGTGGCTGTTCTGGAGGCTAGTAGTCTTGATTTCGAGGTGTTGGTCGGTTCCTTCAGAGGGCTGGTGGTTCGCCGGCACTGTGGCATTCCTTGGCTTACAGATGCGTCACCCTGATTGATCTCTGCCTTCGTCGTCACATGGTGTCCTCCTGTGTTTCTTCATGTAATCCTCCCTCTGTACATTCTCCAGATTTTCCCTTTTAATAAGGACACCAGTCATGTTGGATTAGGGCCCACCTTAATGACCTTATTTTAACTTACTCACTCTGGAAAGACCGTATTTCCAGATAAGGTTACGCTGTAAGGTACTGGGAATTGAAACTTCAACATATCTTTTGGGAGGAATATAACTTAACCAACCACACTTATTGATAAATTATAATAAATATATGTTAGCAGTGAGTCAAGATTTTCAAACATAGATGATCATTATTTCTGGATACATAAGATGTAGAACTTGGATTAGAAATAGGTTATATCTTCATTTTCCCTGCAGCCTCTAACTGAAAGCTAGCATTTCTTTGCATTTTGGATGTTGGCAACAAACCACTGTATTAGTAGCAGAACCTATAACTTTCTTACATAGATCTTTTCATATCGTATATCTTAGCTTTTTCACATCACATTACATTTGTTACACATACTTCATAATACGGTTTATGATCTTTGCTACCTTGAAATTATGAATGATTTCAGTTTCCACTAGATCTTGGAGTGCTCCAAAGAAAATAAGGAGACAGTATGTTCATAGATAGGCACATATATTACTGTATAAAATTTTTTAAAGAATTTGGATAACAGTATTTCAACATAATTGCTCTGTTTTGTTTTTAAAAATTCTATTTTGGGGCGCCTGGGTGGCTCAGTCAGTTAAGCCTCTGACATCGGCTCAGGTCAGATCTCACGTTTGTGGGTTTGAGCCCCACGTCAGGCTCTGTTCTGACAGCTAGCTCAGACCCTAGAGCCTGCTTCTGGTTCTGTGTCTCCTTCTCTTTCTGCCCCTCTCCCTCTCATGCTCTGTCTCTCTCTCTATCAAAAATAAATAAAACATTAAAAATTTTTTTTAAATTCTATTTTGTAAAAGACCCATAGGATTTACTAAATGCTCAAAAGTTTCACTGCATGAAAAATGTTCAAAAACCTTGTTCTAACTAGTGGAGATAATTTTGTGAAACCATTCAGATATGTTCCCTGCCTCCATGGAGCTTACTTTGAGGATCGGCAAGGAGGAACATGTAAAACAATAAAGAAGAAGTAATCAGCAGAACTTCCCAGGTAGTCATGGGGCCACAAATGTAGATAATTTGGAAGGACAACGGGGGTCTGATATGGAAGATCCAGGAATAGAGAGCATCTGGCAAAAGGTATAGACCGTGTACACCTTGCAGGTGAGGCAGGCTTGATGTGATCATGACACAACCAGAGGCCAGCACGGCTGGAGTTGAGTGGGTTTCCAGGGAGGAGAAAGTCATTCTAAGTGAGAGAGTGGGAGAAAGAAGAGAAACCACATCGTGTAGAACATGTAGGCTAGGGTCATTCGTTTCAACTTTATTCCAATTACATTGCTTCTCCATTGGAGATTTTTAAAACATATGTAAGATGCACAAATGTGTATATTTTATGTGAAATACACATAGCATGATTTAGCATCTTAACCACTTTTAAGTGTACATGTCAGTGGCATTAAGCACATTCACACTGTTGGGCTATCACCACCTCCATCCATAGAACCTTTTCATCATCATTCTTATCTCCTCTAAACCCTAACTTCTCATTCGCCTCACCCCCTATCATTGGAGATTTTTGAGCAGGGCAGTGATGAGATGTGTTTTACATTTTAAAAATACAACTGTTTGCTCTATGGAGAAAACGTTGCTAGGCAAGAATAGAAGTATTAACAGGAAACTGGATAGGAAGTTCTTGCAGATGAGACATGATAGCAGATGAACTACAGTGCTGGCAAAGGATGGATCTGACATGTAGTTTCAGTAAATCTACTTGCAGTAAACCAGACAGCATTTGATGATGATCGGAACAGGTTTGGAGGAGGATGTGCAGTCTTTTTCAGGTATGTTAAAATCTGGGTTACGTATTAGACATCCAAGTGGAGGTACCAAATAGAGTTGGGCATGCAAACCCAGAGCATGTATATATATGGAAGTCCTGGGTCAGTGTTGATATTTAAAGTCATGGGAGGAGCACCTGGGTGGTTCAGTCAGTTAAGTGTCTGACTTTGGCTCAGGTCATGATCTTTTGGTTCATGGGTTCAGGTCCCGTGTTGGGCTCTGTGCTGACAGCTCAGAGCCTGGAACCTGCTTCAGATTCTGTGTCTCCCTCTCTTTCTCTGCCCCTCTTCCGCTCATACTCTGTGTCTCTCTCTCAAAAATAAAAGTAAACATTAAAAAAATGAAAGCTCTGGGATTGCCTGAGACAATTGAGGGAGATGATACAGATAAAGGGGAGCTCTAGGAGTAATCCCAGGGCGGCCTCATCTTCTGCAGCACAAACTGAGACCAAGAGGGCTCCTTGAAGGCTCCAGCCAGTCTTAGAGAGCCAGGCGCTACAGGAACCTGGATTTGGGCTCCGGAAAGGAGGCAAAGCTACCTCTCAAAACCCCATTGTGCCTCTGGGTTTGGCAGGTTGTACTGAGTCTGGCTAGAAGAGGGGTCTCTTCTGCCCCCTAACTTATATCTATACTAGAACATCTAAGACAAGGCTGGGATTGACAGAGCATGACAGGACCAAGGAGAAATTGTTAGTTATTTGAAAGAGTTTAACACATTTTGTACATAGAAATACATGACATAAGCATAATTAGTAAAATGTGTATTTAAGGAAAGAAAAGGTAAATATTTTATCATAAAAAAGCTTTGCGCATCTTTTGTCTTCCTATACATTAATAATACTAAGTGTTCGTTTTAATTCTTTCTGTCGTAAGATAGAGTATTATATATGTATTATATCTCAATAACTAATTGATTAATTGACCAGCAAGGTTTTAAGAAGTGGGCCAAAAACAAGTGTGAAAAGTCATGTGATATATATATATATATATATATATATATAGGTTCAAATAAGAAATACCCAAATGTTTTCATTTGAAGTCATATTTTGTGGGGTCCCTGGGTAGCTCAGTCAGTTAAGCATCTGATTTCAGCTCAGGTCATGATCTCACAGTTCATGAGCTCAAGCCCCATGTCAAGCTCTGTACTGACAGCTCAGAGCCTGGAGCCTGCTTCGGATTCTGTGTCTCTCTCTCTGCCCCTCTCCCACTCACACTCTCTCTCTCTCTCTCAAAAGTAAATAAACATTAAAAAAATTTTTTTTAGTGAAGTCACTCTTGGTATACCATCTCTAAATGTCTTCTTTGGAAAACCAATGGTATGATATAGGGTTTAATATAACTTAAGAAAGTCATGTTCTTGGGGTACTTCGGTGGCTCAGTCGTTGAGCGTCCAACTCTTGATATTGGCTCAGGTCATGACCTTGCAGTCATGGGATGGAGCCCAGTGTTGGGTGTGGCACTGAGCATGGAGCCTGCTTGGGATTCTCTCTCTGCCCCTCCTCCCCTCAAAGTAAACAAATAAACATTAAAAAAAAAGTCACATTCTTTTTTTTTTTTTTTTTTGAGTTGGTCACCAGAGCTGGAACTTTTTGGCAGGATTCCAATTGAATTATGGAAATGTTGAATGTCATTAGTCCTGCATGGTGCTGCTCTTAGAACTCCAGGGCTGGCTAGTTACTTGGAAATCTCTCACCCCCTTTGTTCTAGAAAATATTCTCATTTTTGCCTGTGTTCCCCTTTGCCATACTGAAACATTTGGGAAATGGAAATAGGGAAGTAATGGCTTCTTAGAAAAACTAGAGATGAATGGAACAGGAACTGCCAAATTAGCAAAATGTAACAGGAACTGTTGATCTTATGCATTGTTGCTTTTGCTTATTTTTTGTCCTTGCTAGGAGACCTGTTATGATGATGTGCGTTATACTCACCACACTTCCCAGCTTCAGCTTTTCTATTGCAGTGACTGAGGTATGGAATGTTTCTTTATTCTGTAGGATTTTTGAGATTTTAACATTTTTTCTGTTACTGGAATATTATAGAATGGTGTGCCCGAAAATTTTCTTGAAGTTTATTCTATCCAGTCTTCTTCCCAAGCTACAATATGTATATTTCAAGTACTAAGATCACTATTCCCTCTGTGATTGTGAAAGAAAGTCTAGCAACCAATTAAAAAACATACCTTCTGTATTTGTGTGTGTGAGAGAGAAACGTTCCTCCAAGATTGTAAAAAAGCAAGGAATTTAAAAGTAGATCCACATTTGTTGCTTTTAACCTCATGTTTTTCGAGTGTCCTCAGTTCTAAACAATATCCAGAGGGAATACCTCTCACATTCTAAGACCTTTGATAACATATCCCTTGCCTAAGGATTTGTACATGATATTTATTTGAAAAGAAGCTTGACTTTATGTTTTGACTAAATGCATCTTAAAAAGGATTCTGATAGATAGGCATCTAAAGGACAGGTATATTATGGACAGAACTTTCAGGTTGTTAGAATTTTATTACCTAGCAAGTTCAAAGAAGAGTGTCCTACTAATGGTATTAATTTGCACAATGCTTTGAAAGATATAGTTTTCACTTCCCCAAAGTGAACAAAGTACTTTATGTTTCATCTATGTGTTAAGTACATAGTTATTAAGTGCATATTACATGCCAGGCACTGTGTTAGGTGATGGGGTAGAACACTCTGGAAATATGACGGAGTCTCTGGTCTTTACTAATTATTTATTGACTGTAGAGAGAAAAACAGTCAGGCTATTAGAATAGTTTTGATAGGCTTCAGGGGAGTGTGTACTGGGTAGTGTACGATGTCATTAGAAATCCATGACTGTTAGAATATATTCTGGATACTACATTCGGACAGTATATGGATGTAGAGAATAGCCTTGGAAGGCTCTATAGAGATACTTTGCATTAAACAGCAATATGTGAATATTTTAATCTAGTTATCATTTTCTCCTCTGCGTCCCAAAAGACTGTAAAACACTTGGGAGGCTCCCAAGACCTTTACAAATTCAGTGTAAAACCTCTTACGGAAACCTATTATCATAAAATGATGGTATATTTGTAGTATGATTGCCCTTTTTGATTCTTTTCCATTATGCCCTTACCTACTGTTGCATTTTTTTCTTCTTTTGTTTAATTTTTCACTCAAGTGTGACGCAAACAAGAAAGTGCATAAAACATAAGGTGTACAAATTAATGTAATACCACAAGAAATCCCTTGTGCGAACACTACTCAGGGTCAAAAAATAAAACTTCGCCAGTTTCCTAAAAGCCACCCCTGTGTTTTTTGCTGTAACTTCTACCTTAACTTTTAATTTCACAGATTGGTTTTTCTGTTTTAAATCTTTTGTGGAAATAAAATTCTCTTTCTCTCTCTCTCTCTCGTCTATCTATCTATCTATCTTCTATCTACCTAATATGTGTCTGGCTTCTTTTTTTCAGAAGCGTGGATCATTCAGGTTTTTGCGTACAATGGTATTCCATCATTTTAATTCTGTGGAATGAATTCATTCATTTCATTTGATGAATATGTTACAGTTTATCACTTCTGCCTTTGATGCCCACTTCAACTGTTTCTGATTTTGGCTACTATAAATAATGCTGCTGTGAACAGCTTTGAGTATGTCTATTGATGCCCATATATGAGAATTTCAGTTAATATGCAGAAATATAATTGATGGATCATAAGATATTCAAATATTCAATGGTAGCAGAAAATGCCAGTTTTCCAAAGAGACTCTACTTAGACTTAACACTAGCAGAGAATGAGCATACCCATTGCTGCATATCCTAGCTAGCCTTATTTACGTTCTAAGTCTTTTAGCCATTCCGTTGGGCATGTGTTCTTGAATGTCATTGTAGTTTTAAGTTGCGTTTCCTCAATAATTAATGAAATTGAGAGGTGCCTGGGTCGTGTGGTTGGTTAAGCTCTTGATCTTGGCTTAGGTCATGATCTCACAGTTTCTGAGATCAAGCCCGGTGTCAGGCTCTGTGCTGACAGCACGGAGCCTGCTTGGGATTCTCTCTCTATGCTCCCCCCTCTCAAAACAAACAAACAAACAAACGTTTAAATAATTAATGAAATTGAGCACTTTTTTCATCTTGCCAATTTTCCCTATTGGGTTGCTTATCTTTTTAAAATCAGTTTAGAAGTTATTAATATATTCAAATCTCAAGCCCTTTGTTGATTATATATATTGCAAATATATTCATACTTTGTGACTTAATATTTTTAATGCTATTTTTGGTGAAGGGTTCTTAATCTAAAAATAGTCCAGTTTATCAGGTTTTTTGAAAGATTGAACCTCAAAGTCCTCAAGGTATTCCCCTATATTATATTTTGGAGTCTATATGTTTTACCATTTTCTTTTATTTTTGTTCTTTTAATATTTTAAAAATGTTTGTTTATTTGAGAGAGAGAGAAAGAGCACAAGTCGGGAAGGGGCAGAGAGAGAGAGTGGGGCGGGGACAGAAGATCTGAAGCAGGCTCTATGCTGACAGCAGAGAGCCCAATGTGGGGCTAGAACCCATGAACCATGAGATCATGACCTGAGCTGAAGTTGGACACTTAACCAACTGAGCCACCCAGATGCCCCTACCATTCTTTCCATCTGAAACTAATTTTTGTGTGTGTTGTGCAGTAAAGAGTCAGTTTTTCCCCCCAAATAACATCTAATGCACTGAGCACTATTTATTAAAAAGTCTGTCTTCCCACATTTCTCTGCAGCGCTGCCTCTGTTATAAATCTGTGTATATAAACCTGGTCTATTTCAAGCCTTCTGTTTTGTCCACTGCCTACTTTCATATACCCATTCCAATACGACCTTCACTTAATTCTTGTAGTTTTATAATAGCTCTTTATATTCCAAAGAGTAAATCTTTATATCTTTTTCATCTACATGCCCTGTCCTTTATATTTCTAGATGGATTTTAGAATCAGCTTCTCATTTTCCACAAAAAGTTTGAATTTTGATTAGGGTTGCATTGAGTGGTATCTTTTTTTAAAATCCCATTTTCCCTTTATTGTATATGGAGATTTTCCCCCTGTAGTCTATGAATAATGATAAGTAGTTCTTTTCTTTCCAATACTCGCAGTGTTTATTTCCTTCTCTTGCCTCATTACACGGGTTAGGAGCTCTCGCACAGTGCTGCATAGAGTAGATAATGGTGGCACCTTTGTTGTCTTCCAGATCTCAGAGGAAGAACTCTTAACGTATACCCACTAATATGATGCTTGCCATAGTTTTTATGTAGACACCTTAATCAGATGAAGTGTCCCCAAATCTGGCTGGGTTTACCTGGGCTCTCCTTGGGGGACCCTGAACTCCAATATCTATCCCCCTAATTCTTTGACCTAGGGATTCTCAAAGGCTCTGCTCAGCAGTAGAGTTGGAAGAAATTGCCCATCCTACCATTACCAGGAGGCTGCTGTTATATTTTGGCCTGTATTTACAAAGCTCTCTCTTGAACTGAAAACTCATTCATTGATACGAATCTTTATTACATTTTTACAAATTATTCAACAGCTAATAGAATGGAACACCTGAAAAGCTGGAAATCAAGTTTCTGGTCTTTTAGTAAATGTCTTTATAATTAATCTGATGTACCTTTCAGACTTTTAAAAGAATTTTACATAAAGAAAGCACAAAAAAATAATGCTTCTAAATGGTTTTCTGAAAACAGGTTCAAAAGAATATTTATGGTTCTACGGATCTCTTACCTCTTACCTTACCTGACCATCCAGTTTCTCTGGTTCTGACTTCCTTGATTGTGGTTGATATTATTGAAAAACTCAGGATATATCCTCTTAGAGGCTGCCAAAAAGGTAAGTATTCTTTTAAATATAAAGATTTTTAAAAGTTTGACCTATTATTCACCTTTCTGTTGCCCCGTTATCTGTTGACATGTTTAATGATATCTTTTCTTACAGCTAGCATTATAGCTAGACGATTAGAAATAAAGATATCTAAATATAATTAATTTGAAACCTACTTTGATAGCTAAGCAATTATTCTTATTTGTATTTTGGTAGTACTGATAAATTAAGAAACTTAGCAAATATTTAATACCAAAACCCTTAATGTTTACTCTAGCAAGAACATTTTCTATTATTATAGATTTAGATTTTTAGGAACTCTCTTAAAACCGTTCAGTTTAGGGGCGCCTGAGTGGCTCAGTCCGTTAAGCGTCTGGCTTCAGCTCAGGCCATGATCTCGCAGTTCGTGGGTTCGAGCCCCGCATTGGGCTCTGTGCTGATGGCTAGCTCAGAGCCTGGAGCCTGCTTCGGATTCTGTGTCTCCCTCTCTCTCTGACCCTCCCCTGCTCTCACTGTCTCTGTCTCTCAAAAATAAATAAAAACCATAAAAAAAAGAAAAACCGTTCAGTTTAGATGAACAAATACAGTTTTGGATATCTTTGATACAGAAAGTAATGTGGTTACTGCAGTTATGTCCTAGAGAATTATGCATATTTAATTGTGGATTGTTAAAAAGCTGAAGATCACACTAGCAAAAACCAGACATGCCACATTTCTTCAAAGGGATCAGTCACAACTAAATATGGATTGGCCTGTTTTTAAAAAAAAGATATTTTGTTAATTGAATATTTTGTTTGGTTGGTCTTCACTTGATCTTAGCCAAAAGGCTGAGAAGTGATCAGTTGGTCTTAAATTTCTTCAACTTTCACTTAATTTCATGTGATAATATCCATGTTTAATTTCTAATCTGTGTATGCTGTAGTTCTTGTGTGGCCACAATTTTACTCATGAAATGGGTAGGTTTTGTCGAATCACTTCCTGGCAGGGTGTCCGGGTTAAAGTGAGTGAGTCACAGGGGAATTCAGTGCAGTAACAGGGATACCTCCAGGAAGGAAAAGACTGGAGAATGACTTATGTGTCATGAGCCACTACCCTTCTGGTTACTCTTACTCTTCAAACTGGAAAAAAAACTGAGGAGGCCACCAGGAGATCTGAGCTTCCTATTTACACTTTGTCCTTAGGTGGGAGATGATGGTGGTTATGTTTAATATAACACAGGGGACAAGGTAGCTAAGATGGCAGGCAGCAAATGGCCATCCATTAAGGAAAAAGTACCCTCAGGCTACATCTGCCCTCCAGGGTCCAGTGAATTTGTCTCAAACTGAGGACATTTGGGAATTCTCACTTTCTTTGCTCCTTCTCTAGATCCCTTCTCTATGCAAACCTATCTTGAAAATGGATTGTTTAAAAAAATTCTCCCATGTTAATAACCTTCCATATTAATGTGAACATTCTGTGTAAGTTCTTAATGAATGGTCTCTTAAAAAATGTACATGTAAGGGCAGCTGGGATCAGTGGGTCAAGCGTCCAAATTTTGGTTCAGCTCAGGTCATGATCCCCGGGTGGTGGGTTCGAACACTGCATTGGGCTCCATGCTGAGCATGGAGCCGGCTTGGGATTCTCTTTGTCTCTCTCTCTCTTTCTCCCTCCCTCCCTCCTCTGCTTTTCTCCCCTGTTCTCTCTCTCTCTCTCTCTCTCTGAAATAAAAAATGTACGTGTACATTTTTAGAAGAAGTTATTGGAATTTTATATTTTAAGTGATGAGTTGGATTGTTAAAGGAGAATGTTCCCTATATCCAGAAATGATGATGACACTGAGCATTGAAACAAGAAAACCCCAAAGAAGTCAGTCTTGGAGATAAGACCTGAGAACATGTTATACAACTGCTTTTTCTTATTTCAGAGCCTCCTTCTTGATCTCTTCTCTGCCCAAACTTGAGAGGGCCAATGTCTGGTTTATTAGCCCCACCATTTAATAAAACCTCACTTTGAAAAACTAGCATTCACTGCTGAGAATGAACTGAGGGTTGAGGGGGAAGGGGGAGGGGGGAAAAGAGGTGGTGGTGATGGTGGAGGGCACTTAAGGGGAAGAGCACTGGGTGTTGTATGGAAAACAATTTGACAATAAAATATTATGGAGAAAAAAAAAACTAGCATTCACTCAAAACACCTTTGCAAATATTAATTATACATGCATTTAATTTTTATACAAGCTTTTGAACTCAAGTAGTCCCCTCTACTCATTTGAAACATGCATGCTAAGAAAATAGATTCTATGAGTTTTGAATTTATGGAGTATTCTCATTTATCCTCTCGACCTTAATACATAAAGTCACAAGCATGTAAATTGTAATCCATAAATTTGAACATAAGCCAGGATGCTAAAAATATGCTGTTGCTGCATGTGGTACTTTAGATTCGAAGAGGTAGGGTAGGGGTGGGTGGTGATCAAGCTTTAAAAACATTTGGCTCCCTTTTTCTAGAAAAGGTTGGGAAAGGGAATATATTTTGTTCTGTGCTCTGTCCGGAGAGTTCGGAAGGCATACCCATCTATCAGCTTGTCGCACGAACGACCTTGTACTAGAGGGAACTGAGGCAATGTGCACGGCTTGGATTAATGGATACCCTTGTGCCATTCCATCCACCTTAATTCCAAGCTACAAAAGCTTGATCTTTGTGTAGCTTTTACTTTCCTAAAATTTTAAATAGGAGTTATTCTATTTAAAAAAATATATGCTTAGGCTCAAAGCAGTCTTAACTGGCTCAAAGGAGTCCTTTCTGCTAACTTCCTGTTACCAGTTGAAATATCTCAGTATCAAGTGATTACCGTGGCAGAACATTTCACACAGCCTGGGCCTCACATGGGAATATTTCTAGAACATAGATCTCTGAGGCACATCTCAGAGATGTCAGACCTAATAATGCCAAGTCCCAGTCATAGGGACACGTAGGAGGAATACAATGTATAGCCTGAATGTCCCAGCTCTTATCAGTATGTGGGTACAGATGAGCACACCTGGATATTTCTGTTCGAATTTTTTTAGCTCAGTCCCAACCAGTGAATGACTGGGCCTCCATCTCTCTTGTTTTCTATATTGTTCCCTCTCCCATTTTGGAAACTGGACCTAAGGTGGGTCTCCTGTGGTCTCTGGCTGCTGAGTATTCCCTTGCTCCTGCTTTTTTTCTGTTCATCATTCTCACACACAAACAACTTGGCATGCTATTTTCCCACCACTCTTGTCTGACTGTGCTCTAAACACCATTACCTGCCTCCCAGGGAATATCCTAGTTTCTCCTTACATCAGTCTTAACGTATATTGTCGGAACCCCAAATTGTGGTCACTATTAGATTCCCTTTGCCCCCACATAGATTCCTTAAGCTCCATAAAAACCAGTGAATGCAAACAGACACACAGACAAGCCAAGGGTTGGATGCACATTATCAGTTCTACCATCAAGGACTCCTGTGACTAGTATAAGCCTACCTCGGCACCATGTTAGAAGCGGTGGAATAGAGTATAATAGCTAAAGCTATGGGGCTACACGTGAAGAAGTATTTTATCTAAGGTGTCGGAGGTCAGAAAAATACTCCAGGGAATCTCTGGGATTTGTAGGAGCTTTGGCAGGCCTGGTGAAGAAAGCTTTCTACACAGGAGGAAGATTGGGCCTCAAGAAACTCAGGACTACATGTAATAAATGGGCAGAAATAACCAGTTGGATGTCACACGCTGAATGGAAACATCTACTGTGGAGGTGAAGGTCGCCTTCTTAAAACCAGCTACTGTTTGTTTCTCAAGCAGCCACTTTGGACGCCCACGGAGCTGATTTGCAGGGCTGTGTGGGCAGAAAGGGGAGGCTTAACTGGCGTCCCTGTTGCTCTCATTCCTACTGGAACCCAACATGAGCACAGCGTTTGTTTGTTTAGGGGTTGACATCTTGTGTAAGATTTCATTTGGGGAAAAAAAAAAAAAAAGGTTCTTCTCCTCAATGTCTGAAAACCATTCATCTTGGACCTCGTTTTTAGGCCGTAGCTATCTCTAGGGGAGTATTGTAACTCAGGTGGCCAGTTCGCTTCCTCTCCAGCCCATGGCTCCCTGGGAACGATGATGCCGCCTCGCCCAGAGACAAAGTGCAGGTCTTGTGGCTGCCATTGCTTTGGGATATGACGCAATACTGTACAATACTGTACAACACCCTAAAATACACTACGCTATAGCATTGTGGGTAGAGCAAGCCAAACCTGGTGGGGCCCACACGGGTTTTGAGGCCCAACACATATTTAAAAACCAGATCAATTTTTTAAGATTCTGTTTTGAATCGTTCTATTTCTAATGTTTTCTGGGTTCCCGAAGTATGTATTTATTTTAAAAAGAGTGTCAAATAAACATAAGCAAAAAAAAGAAACATGGAACTCCACCAGGGTCCTGGAAACTGGGATTGATAGCTGATCCCATCTCCGTGGGCATGCTCCACTTAAGGAAACCTACTGCCTATCCCTTTTCCGTAAAAATATATGGCGGGTATCATCGTCTCTATTAGTGGAGTAACATTCCATTCTATTAATGAACTGTGACCTCACCGTGAGTTTTTAACCCTTGTTGTTGGGCAATCAGATTTTTTGTCTTGGGTTTTCATGACTAAAAAGGGCTCCTGTTATGACTCTTGTTCAGAAGTAAAAGGGGTTGCAGAAAAAAGGAGAAGGATGTGGCGAGAATGAGCAGGATGATGTGGTTTGAGTTGAGCAGCGGGGGGTGAGCCATGTATAGAGCGCACATGCAGGGCTGGCACAGGCGGTCGGTGTCCCCGGGACCCTGTGCTGTGTATGTGAGTTACAAGCCATTCCGAGGCGACCGGCCAAGCAGAGGCTGGGGACATAGAGAGTTAACTGCCATTGGATGACAACCGAATGATAGCAGGACGGTGACCACAGAGTGTCCTCGCAAGACCCTGAGCATCTGCACATGCCCAGATGCCTTGGCAATGACAGTTGCCAGAAGAAACAGGACTATTATGGGCTGGCCACACATGCACATGCACACAGAGGGGGTCATTCACAGGGGATCTTACAAACAGCGTAGCATGATGGTGTGGCCGCATTAGGGACATCGGCACAGTCAGAGACGACTTGCTAGAAGTGCGATCAACAGGCTGTTTGAGTGGAAAACATCAGAGTTTTGCACACGAGGTGGTTTCCACTGTCACATCAGGAAGAGGTGCCAGGTATGATGTTGGCAGTGTAAGGTTTTCCAATAAATCTGCTCCCAGTGGCCCCGGTCCAGTTCCTACTGTGTAGTCAGTCTTTTTAATACCCAGACACTTGGGCCAAGGGCCGCAGGACGTCAGCAGCGTAGATAATTACGTTTTTAGGTTAAATGCCTAGACGTGGGAATTCTGGTTCAAAGTATATTCAAGCTTTAAGGCTTTCGATATGTGTCATTCAAGCCAAGGACCCCCCCCTCTAAAGAATGCCCTAATTTACTGCCGAAACAGCAGTGTAAGGAAACACCTGTTTTTTTTTCAACCTTGTGACTTCAGATCATTTATTCCTTTTCATCTTCGCCAGTTTCATAGGAAAAATGGTATCTTACTGTTTTAATATTTTGCTTAAAGCAGTAGTTGTGTTGAGCATTTTCTCGTAGGTTTCTCGGCTGTTTGTATTCTTTTTTAATGTTTATTTTTGTGAGACAGAGACGGAGTGAGGGTGGGGGAGGGGAAAAGAGATGGAGACACACAGTTTAAAGCAGGCTCCAGGCTCCGAGCTGCAGGACAGAGCCTGACGTGGGGCTTGAACTCACAAGTGGTGAGATCATGACCTAGGCCAAAGTCGGACACTTAACTGACCGAGCCACCCAGGTGCCCCGGCTGTTCATATTTTTAAAAAATCATATATTTTGTCCTTCATCTGTTTTTCTGTTGATACAATTTTTGTTGTTGTTGTTTTTACTACTGATTCATGAGGGCTGTAAATAGTAAGGCTATTAAATTTTGCCTATATATACACACACACACATATATATAGCATATATTTCAGAGTTATTTTGCCTTTTAATTTTTGACATCGGAAATTTCTAGTTTTGACACAATCCAATCTATAAATGTTTCCTATATGGAGTCTGTCTATGGTGTTAGGCTTTAAAAGTATTTCTCTCACTCCAAGGTGATAGAAATATGCACTAATTATTTTCTCAAAACTTTTTTACATTTAAGTGTTTCATAAAGAAAAGAAGTTGGATTCTCTGTAGGATATAAACTCATTAATTTATAGGTATGCAGTCAACCAGGAATGATAACCCGTAGATTTATTCACTTGATCTGGCACTTACAGACCCCTGCCTCTATTGCACTTCTGTCCATTTCTACTGGCATTTCCAACGTAACAGAAGGACTTACTAGAGCACTTTAAAAATGTCCATGCCCATCAGAGCAATCGCTGATAAACTGAAGGAGGACCTCTGAGGAGAGGACTTGGGCATCGTTAGGTTTTTAAAAACAAAACCTCATTGGTTTCTGATTTGTAACCCCAATTGGTCTCCACTTTGGCTGCCCATTCGAATCACCTAAGGGACTTGCAAGTTTTTTAACTCCCAGACTGTACCCCAGATAAAATCATAATTTTGATGAGGGTAGGACCAGGCATAGGTAATTTTTAAAGCCCCCACAGGTTATTTAGACTTGTGACTATTATTCAAGTGTGTGGGCAGAAAACCAGCAAGGGCAGTTTACACCTGTTAATGCGCACCAAAGCCTCTGGGAACTAGGAAGCAAAGTTACCTGCAGAGAGCAATGAGGAGGGACAGAAGGGAGAGATTTGGTAACAGAATCTGTAAGGTTTGAAATAATTGCTCAAGGTTAGGGACAGGCAGATGGAAGGATGACAGAAGCTTAGGGTTCAGTGAAGAGTGGAAACCAGGAATGTGCCCTGGGACCAGTCAAGATCGTGAGAGCTTTCTTCAAGGATCCTGAGAAACCTGGGCATTGATTGTAGAAAAGCTAGAACCATAGGACTGATCCAGGTTTAGAAGTCTGGTCTGTAGAGCAGGAATGGAAGAAGGAAAAGGAAGGATCTATTACTTTCTTAGTTATTTCCTCTATTGAATTAACACAATTTCTTAAATGAATGACAGGGATGTTTTTATGGAACTCCTAAGCTACTTCCCGTGAATCCTGGGCTACCTGGGAGCATACTTGCGGGACTCCTATGCATGCGTACTCATCAGAACCACCAGTGGAATGTTTTCAAAATGCACAGGCAGGAGCTCTATCTGCTGATCGCTACAACAGGGGACGGTTGTTGGGCCTCCGTGTATACAATTACCTCTTCAGGTTAAATGCCTAGACCAGCAATCGATTTCTGGCTCAAAGTACACCCAAGTTTTTAAAGCCTGGCGTCCATAGTCTTTAAAAATTCCACAATTAGTTCTGATACCCACCCCGACGGAGAGACCCTGATTATAGGAAGTATTGGGAAATGCGACATATACCAAGTTAAAAACTGACAGCCTGGATCCAAATTCCTAAAGGAATCTCCTTTCCAGATTCCCTCAAAATGGAACTCAACACTTTAACCCAAAAGAATATAGGAGATGCCACAGACAATGGGGGGTGGGGGTGGGGGGCGGAAGGGATGCTGCTTTTCTCTGAATCAAATGAATGGCACTTTGAGTTCCCCTTTGTTTCTTTTTAAGAAAAAGCTTATGATACAAGATGAGCGCAGCGTGTGAGCTGGGTTTCCATAATGTGTTTTGCAATGTGTTTAGGGTACGTATGAGGAACACTTTGTTTCAGGGCCATGCCAAGGAAGGGGACTGTTTCCTTTCATGCCCTCCCTTTGCTATTTAGAAGAAGGAAGTTTCAGAAAAGTAAGTTAGCTCTAGGATTTTCTCTGCCTTCTCAAGAAACAAGTGGCTATTTACCAGACTGGGATAAGAGAAGGGTAGAATTTCTGATTTATACCTCCTAATGAGCTCGCAGCTGTCGGGATTAGGTCAGTGTGTATTGGGCCAGAGACTATATTGTAGCCGTCCTCATGCCAAAAGACATAGGACATCAAGTGCTCTCACGTTGTGACCCTTTGATTAGGACAGCTTTACCTGATTGTAACAATTTGGCATTTAATTGTTACTTTCTTCCTACACGGGGCGGGAGGGGGGGGATATGTACAAGTTTAGTATACAACGTGAGATTCTTGAGTGTGGCAAGAGATTTCCTAAGTAAATATTGTAGGGAGACTGATAGAAATAAGGGAACAAGAAGCATTCAGCCTGCATTACTCTGTCATAATCCCAAGATGTGTTCCTCCTGTCATTATTATTCAGCAAAAATTAGGGCGCAAGGTTGAAAGGAAAGGTAAAGGTCATTGTCAGTTTCGAGATTTCCTTGTCTTGGAGTGAATAGAGTAAAATAGGTTGTTGAGCTGATGGACTGCAAAATGTGCGGAAATCTTGGTCGTTTTGTGGTTACAGCACAGGGTCCTCTGTACGGAGCACCATTTTGCTGTGGCTCTGCGATTTTAGAACCCCAAGCCCCCCCATTTCTGGAAGGGGGTGGTATTCTTAGTGTGTTTCCTGTGAACTCACAGAATCCGTTCTTCCCGGAAGCACACATCGGCATTTTTGTCCTCTGACTGGTGACTCCTGCCTCCTGGGAAGCCTTCGAAAGGTCTTGAATCAGACTGCTGCTGGTGGTGCCATTTCCCACCCATGTGTGCCCCCGTCCTGCAGGGCAATGCCGGGCACACGTCGCGCCGGCTGTTCCTGGGCCCAAAGCTGTGGGACATCATGTCTCACCGTTGAGCTGTGTAGGTTCCCAGGCTGCCAGGACCTCCACATGTCCCCCAGGGCTCCTTAGCCGAATCGGTCGTGTGGGCTTGCTTAAAGTGCTCTCTCCAGGATCTGGGCTGGATGGCAGTGCTGGTGGCAGACCTCACGCAGGGCTCCAGAGTCCTGCCTCCTGTTGAATGGAGGGCGATGCGTTCTTATTCCGCCCGGTTGTCACGCTTTGGCTTACTCACCCGGGTGCAGATTTCCCCAGCGAGACACCCAGTGCCCCCTTTATGCCACCGGACCCAGAATAAGAAGGTCTCCTACCTTCTATACGACAGTCTTTCCCGGAGGATTTGTTACCTCCATGATCCAGAGATCATGACCTGAGCTGAAGTTGGATGCTTATCAACTGAGCCACCTAGGCACCCCTATATTTGATATATTGAACACACGTATAGCTGCTTCTATGTGTCAGGCACTATTTTAAATGTTTTATGAATATTGACTTGTTCAGACCTCATAACCGCCCTGTGAGGTAGGTGCTGTGTTTCATCACTTATTACTTAGCCATGAAGTTACTCACTTGTCTTCCGACCTCAGATGAGCTGCACAAAAGAAACAAACTATACATGATAAGGTAGATAGTGTCTAAATACTGATGTATGTAAGTGCCCTGTTTGTATTTTATTACATTTTTTCCCTTCATCTCCAAAATTATGGCTAAAAGTACTTTGTGTGTTTAATGTGCTTTAGAATATTTGTAATGACTATTTCTTTTCTTCTTTTCTAGATTTTTTTTCTTGGAATGTTATGTCTAAATCATTAGCATTTCACTTTCTCTAGAACACTTTTCTCTCAAGAAAAATAGATTTTGGGTGGGGCAGCTGGGTGGCTCAGTCAGTTAAGCGTCCGACTTTGGCTCAGGTCATGATGTCGCGGTTTGTGAGTTCAAGCCCCACATCGGGCTCTGTGCTGACAGCTCAGAGCCTGGAGCCTGCTTCGTATTCTGTGTCTCCCTCTCTCTCTGCCCCTCCTCCACCTGTGCTTTGTCTCTCTCTCTCTCTCTCAAAAATAAAACAAAAAGAAATAAGTAAAGCAGATGTGAGCTACCTACTTAAACACTTATCTGTGATCAAAATTACACTTCCTTAAGTATTTAACTTGTACAGTGAAGACAGAAAGTTGTTTCAGCACCTGGCATTAGATGTAGGAATGACACGGAATGTCTGCTGCTTTCATTTTTTACAGGGAAATGCCAGCCTCGAAGAGAGTGAGTCTATCTCTTGCTTCATGCTTATATCTTTTATGGGTTTGGCATAAATATGTATCATTTTACCCACAGTAGAATACTAACAACAACAAAAGAATCCTAGCTGTAAGCAGAAATTTAAAAAAAATAGTAATTTGGAGGGAAACTAATCCCTGCACCAAAGGGAATAGAATTGGGTACACGAACGTTTACATCGCTCAGGGATAGATTTGTTGTTCGACTGTCATGACCAGTTTCTTGGCTTCTTCGACACCGTTTTGCCTTCTGGGAGGCCAGCAGAGCTCTCCAGGGGACAGTTACAGTTGTCATGTGGAAAGAGGCCAACAGCGTCCCTGTACCTCTCAATATAGTGTCTGTTGAGCTTAGAAAGATATGAAGTTCCCAGCCCAATCTCACCAAGTGTACATGGGCCATAGAATTTTATCAGAAATGAACTTAGAGGCACCTGGGTGGCTCAGTCAGTTGAGCATCTTGATTTCGGCTTAGGTCATGATCTCACGGTTTGTGGGTTCAAGTCCCGTGTAAGGTTCTGTGCTGACAGTGCAGAACCTGCTTGGGATTCTGTCTCCCTCTCTCTCTGCCCCTCCAGCCCCCTCTCAGAACGAATAAAAAAAGAATTAAAAAATTTAAAAAAAAATTAAAAAAATTTTAGCTAAGAATTCATCAAGCATCCCACGGCTCTTATCCATAGATATTAAGATTCTTCCTGACTGTTTAAAATGGTAATGTGTCATTTCTAACATCACCACTTCCTGGCATTGATACAATGCTGAATTTGGAGTCATCCTCAGAGCCCAAATTGTACGCTGCATTATTTATGTTGACAAAAGGAGTTGGATTTCCATTTAAACAGTTCTATCTATTAAGGCAGATGAAGGAGAGTTCTCCAGGACGACATACTCTAAGAAACATAATTTCCTTGTTGATTTTTTTCTTTTGTAAGATGAGAGATATAATTGATGCCAGTGAGCATCTGAGTTTTAGAAAAGATAATTTTAGGAATATTTTTTGACATTTATTTATTTTTGAGAGACAGACAGAGCACGTGAGCAGGGGAAAGACAGAGAGAGAGGGAGACAGAATCCAAAACAGGCTCCAGTCTCTGAGCTGTCAGCATAGAGCCCAACAGGAGGCTCAAACTCACAAACCCCAAGATCATGACCTAAGCCGCAGTTGGCACTTAACCGATTGAGCCACCCAGGTGCCTGCAATTTTAGGAATATTAAAATAATAGTAATTAGTATACAACTTTCTTTCTTACTTGACTATTTAATAAAGTGATACTCCTTCATGCTATTGTGCACCTAAGGTTGGTAAAGAAATTTCTAAGGGTCCTGCCATTTATTTATAAATGATTCCTATCAGAAGTAAATGGGGGTGCCTGGGCAGTTTAGTCGGTTAGGCATCTGACTTTGGCTCAGGTCACGATCACGTGGTTCGTGGCTTCAAGCCCCGCATCAGGCTCTGTGTTGACCGCTCAGAGACTGGAGCCTGTTTCAGATTCTCTCTCCCTCGCTCTCTGCCCCTCCCCCACTCACACTCTGTCTCTCCCTGTCTCTCAAAAATGAATAAATGTTAAAAAGAAAAAGTAAATAGTATTTTATTGAGAATTTAGATTCTTTTTAGTTAATCAATTTACTCAATTCACACTTAAAATTTTAAAGCAGTTAATTATATACAAAGAAAACCGAGGTTTGTCCTTTAAACAGCTCCTATTTAAAGTACTCAAATATTTTATTAGTCATTAATCATGATTATTTATTATGTCTTTTTATGATGTTTTCACATCAATATAGTTCAACAAATTCTTATCGACTTCATGTCTTTAACCTTTAGAGCTATGCAGTCTAATGACCCTTTAAATTTTGTCTTATCAAATAATGTGACAGCTCAGCATGTTGGCAGAATAAACTTTCCTTAAGACCAGATAAATTCTTAGAAAAAAAAGTGGTGTAACTAGATAAGTGTTTGAAAAACAATGTGCTGGGGGCGCCTAGGTGGCTTAGTCAATTGAGCATCCGACTTCGGCTCAGGTCATGATCTCGCGGTTTGTGGGTTCAAGCCCCGCATCGGGCTCTGTGCTGACAGCTCAGAGCCTGGAGCCTGCTTTCCATTCTGTCTTTCTCTCTGTCTCTGCCTCCTCCCCCCAACCCCCACTCTCAAAAAATGAATAAACATTTAAAAAAAGAAAGATTTGGGGCACCTGGGTGGGTCGCTCAGAGCCTGGGGCCTGCTGCGGTTTCTGTACCTCCCTCTCTCCCTGACTCTCCCCTGCTCGTGCTGTCTCTTTCTGTCTCTTAAAGATAAATAAAAAAGAAAGACAAACAATGTGCTATATACCTTTCATGTCTAAAAACTATACCATCAATAGTGGTATTGAGTCTTGAGGTTTTCCCCTCATAACCCCCAACCTCAACACCCATGTGTGCACAGAAGGCACTTAAATGAATGTGTGCACACACACACAGGCACCCCCCAACATACAATGTGATACTCATGAGAAAATATCCTGCGTATTCAAATCATGGCTGTGTTGATCAGGTCTAGCCTGTGGCACAAACCAATTGCTTTAGTCTAACCGATTGTGCTGACTGGCTCAAAAACGTTGGGGAAAGAACAGCTTAAAAAAGTCTGGCATTCAGGAGCGCCTGGCCACTCAGTCGGTTAAGCTACTGAATGTGGTTCATGTCCTGATCTCATGGTTGGTGAGTTTGAGGCCCATGTCGGGTTCTTTGCTGACTAGCTCAGAGCCTGGAGCCTGCTTTGGATTCTGTGTCTCCCTCTCTCTCTGCCCCTCCCCTGCTAGTGCTCTTTTTCTCTCTCTCAAAAATAAACATTAAAAGGAATCTGGGGTTCAGAGTGGCACCCTTCACTAAAACATTGATTGGACAAACGGACTCCCTCTTAGCACCAAACTCCAGGTCCAGACATCTGAGTTGTAGGGATCCCTGTGGACTTCTTATAAAAAAATGACAACATGGGCCCATTGGACTTTGATTTTATGATATCTGTATGTTTTATAATTAGCACATGATGTTTGGCCTCTGGGCAGGTGATAGCAGCCATAAAGTTAAGAGGTTGTCAATCGGGGTTAAACAAATCTGGGTGTGGATTTCAGCTCTGTGCATTCTGTGTATTAGAATTGCAGTGTCATTTCACCTCTTGGGCTATCGTTTCTATGTTTATATTTATGTAAATATAGTTTCTATATTCATAAAATGGGATAGCCCTCAACTTTTTTCTGAGATTAAGTAAGATTTATGTGTGAAAGTGCTTAGCTCAGTAACCAAAACTGGCTGGTACTGGAAAATGGTAAAAACGACTTGGGATCCATATCTAGAAAAATACAAAAGCATAAAGAACCTTCTCTACATCTGTTTTTTTGTTTGTTTGTTTGTTTTTTGGTCAGTATGATACCACTTGTTATCTGAAGTTCCATGTGTAAGACGTTAAAAAGACAATGTTCCCAATTTTATCATGTTTCAAATTTAACTAAAACACTGACATTTAAAAATTCACGTAAAAGTGAAATACAATTTTCATTGACATGCAATGTAAAACATGTTTCAATTGTCGTGAATCAATGACTTTATTGCAGGGAATGAAGACAGGCATATTCATACAACTACTTTGCACCAAGTAAAAACGGTGACGGACCAAGTGAATCAAAAGGAAGAAAATACGTCCTTTCCGCAGCCAGCCAGCAGGACTGAGGCACCACAGCCGCCGGGAGAAAGCAGATGGAGCCCTGCTCCGGTGCTGGCGGGACCCCAGGAGCCCTCCTTCCACTCGGGAGTCCTGGGAGCCATGTCCCAGCAGGACATCCGTGCGCACATCATCCTCTGGAGCTTTCTGCTGTGGTCCGACACCATCGAGATGGTGCGCGTGGCTGGCCACCTTGCAGTCTATAAGTCAGGCTGGCTGTACCCAGTCTACATATTCAGTTTTATTTCTCTCCTTCGGATAATATTAACACCTCAGAACCCTCTTCACAATTCCCTGGGCATCATTCTCCAAGACTTACCCTTTGCTTTTGTTAGACTTAGTTTAATCATTGCCCTGGGAACTATCACACCCGTATTGGGCCTTTGTAAAAACATCCTTGTGACTGTCTCTTATGTTTACTTCAATTATTTCTCCAAATCCAAAGCTTTCTCTACGTTTGAAATACCTTCATTTTAAAAAGAAAATGTAATAGGGGTGCCTGAGTGGCTCAGGCGTTTGAGTGTCCGACTTTGGCTCAGGCTGTGATCTCACAGCTTGTGAGTTCGAGCCCTGTGTCGGGCTCTGTGCTGACAGCCTGGAGCCTGCTTCCACTTCTGTGTCTCCCTCTTTCTCTGCCCCTCCCCTGCTTGTGCTCTGTCTGTCTCTCTCTCTCAATAATAAATAAACATTAAAAAAAATAAAAAAGAAAATGTCATATAGTCAAACCTCTTCATTATGCATGTGTGTACCTTTGCAATTTTTCCCCTGGGGCATAAATTCTATAGAAAGAAATGAGGAATACACTGTAGAGAATAAACTGTTTTTAATAATGGTAGCTTATCACTTTTTAAAAAGTATATTCAAATGATATTAAATTTCAGCAATGTTTTATTCTTATAAGTTAACTCCCCTGGACCTCTAGAAAATGTTAGTAATTTTAGTTACTTATGTATCCTGCACTGTTTCTAAAAACATTCTTCCTTAGACCTTAAAAAAATTAGAACATATTTTTTTACTAAGTTAGTCCAAGAATGATATTTTTATCATTTATATTAATTAAAGAACATTGCAAGAATGAATTAGAACTATTTTTAAACAATAAACCTGATGTTATTGAATAATTTTTAGATTATACTTAAAAATTTTTTTAATTCTAGGGGCACCTGGATGGCTCAGTTGGTTAAGCATCTGACTCTTGGTTTTGGCTCAGGTCATGATCTCATAGTTCATGAGATCCAACCCCACACTGGGCTCTGTGTTGCTGGTGCAGAGCCTTCTTGGGTCTCTCTCTCTCTCTCTCTCTCTCTCTCTCTCTCTCTCTCTCTCTCTCTCTCCCTCTCTCTCCCTCCCTCCCTCCTTCCCTCCCTCCCTCCCTCTCCCTCTCCCTCTCCTCTGCTTACACTCCCTCTCCCTCTAAAAATAAATAAATAAACATTTTAAGAAAGATATAAAACATTTATTAAACATTTTTTTCTGAACTGTAGTCTTAGGGTCTTGTTCAAGCATGGAATTAGGTTCTTTAATCTGCTGTGGCAAGCGGCTTTTCTGTAATCAACTGATTTGAGTATAAACAGCAATTCAGTTTAACAGATGTTTGGTTCAGTTTAAGGCATAGCCCTTTTCGCTCATACTGAAGTACTCATATACATATTGTTTAATATAATGAAGTCTAGGTACATCAGTAATACCTAAAGTTTTATAATAGAAAGAAGCCATACATTGAAGATGTGGATTTCAAAGAATATTTTATTTGTGGAGTTTCATACCATCATAAAAATAGTCACAAGCTCTGTTTAAAGTTTTTTTAATGTTTATTTTGGAGAAAGAGAGAAAGAGTGTGAATGGGGGAGGGGCAGAGAGAGAAAGAGAGAGACAAGAACCTGAAGCAGGCTCCAGGCTCTGAGCTGTCAGCCCAGAGCCCAACATGGGGCTTGAACCCACGAATGGTAAGATCATGACCTGAACTGAAGTCCCATGCTTAACCGACTGAGCCACCCTGGCGCCCCAAAAGCCCTGTTTAAAATTAGAAGTTCACCTTATGAATACAACAGCAAATGCATTAGTGTTGTATGTGCTGATATATATTGAATACCTTGATGTAAAAGAATAGGATGCACAATTATATAATTTGCCTTCTCTACTTGGTGACACTTTGGGGTATTCAGATGCCGGAACGATTTGAGAGGCTTATGTGTGCGGAGTAATGTGTCAAACTAGCCAGTCTCTTCAATGATCCGTGGCCACATGTACGGTAAGAACGGATAACTGAGCGTGCGAGCCAGCCTTGTCTCCATCAAAGTCCCCAGTGTCCCGGACCCCCTATGCTTTATGGGTTTTCCTCACACTATACGAGATCTGTTTACAGTTCTTAAAAGCTTAGCTCCTGGCTTTATGGCTTTGGGCAAGTTCTTTGACCGCTGTGAAACCCTAGTGTCCGCATCTAAAATATGAGCATGACAATCGTACCTTAACAGGTTAGAATTGTACTTTAAGAGCCTGCACGGATTACGTAAGACAGGAAATGCTCATCATATTGTCTGGCAAACAATAATAACTTGATAAACTCTAAGCATTTCAAATGTACCAAATCATAGAGGCAAGTAACTAAATGCATTGTTTTCATTTTCCTCTTTCATTCTTTGCTGTCCCTTCATACTGTCTGGGAATAAAAATTTTAGCCATGCATTTATGAAAAATAATATGGAAAATCTTCAGGTCACCTTAACTTATAATTTTTTACCAAGTGGCATTAGGTTCAAAAACGAGCAATCTACTGAATATATCGATTAAAGTTGATATGAGTACTCATTCCTCAGGCATTTGACTGTCCCTCCTGAGTCACTCTAATTATAGCACTCTATTAAGACTTCACTTATGGATTTACTTTTCTAAGTTCCCCATTAATGCTTAAATTCCTTAAAGGAAAGTCCCGAAGGTACCTTGTACTCTTTCTCTTCATCTGTCAATCCAACAGGCACTTACAATACTTATTACTGTAAAAAATTGAGAATTCAAATAATTCCTCTCAAATTATGCCATGATAATGTTTTTTAATTAAGAAAAACCTATAGCGAAGTAGTTGATTTATAATTTTCTTAAATATGAAAACATTTTACATACATTTATATTTATCTTCATATTGGAATTGATAAGTCTAAAGTATTACTTACTGGCACTTAGAATGCATTTTGTGTTCAATATTTGAATACAGCCCTTTATACCAATAGTAAAGGGATGTACATGTAGAGGAAAATTTTTGAGTAACTAATTAAATATTTTATTTTAAGAGTATACACATGTTTATTAAGTTCATGTCATGATTTTCTTTCATTTCAATGCCTTTCAGTATTTTTTTAATTAAAAAAATTTTTTAATTGAGTAGTCGACATACAGCATTAATTTTAGGTATCTAACATAATAATTTTATATTTTATATACCTTAAAAATTATCACTGTAATGGGTCTAGTTACAATTCGTCACCATGAATAGTTATTACAATATTACTGACTATATTCTCTATGCTATACTTTATATCCCCATAACTTATTTATTTTGTAACTGGAAGTTTGTACTTCTTAATCCCCTTCACCTGTTTCGTTCATCCCTACCCGCTCCCCTCTGGCAACCACCAGTTTGTATCTAAAAGTCTGTTTCTGTTTTGTTTTTCACTTGTCTTTTTAGATTCTGCCTATAAGTGAAATCATATGGTATCTGTCCTCTGACTTATTTCACTTAGCGTAATACCGTCAAGTCCATCCACGTTGAGAATGGCAAGATTTCATTCTTTTTTTATGGCTGAGTAATACTCCATTGTGTACATATTACTTTTTTTTTAATATATGACTTTTAAAAAGTTTATTCATGTATTGACGGACACTTAGACTGTGTACTTTGGCTATTGTAAACAGTGCTGCAATGAGCCTAGGGTGCCTATGTCTGTTTGAACCAATGTTTTCGTTTTCTTCTGATAAATACTGAAATGGAATTGCTGGGTTGTAGGGTAGTTCTATTTTTAATTTTTCAAGGAACCTCCATACTGTTTTGCATAATGGCTGCACAATATTACATTCCCACGAACAGACATGGAGGCTCCTGTTTTTCCACATTCTTATCAACACTTGTTATTTCTTGTCTTTTTGATACTAACCTTTCTGATTGGTGTGAGGTAATATCTTAATGTTTTGATTTGCATTTCCCGGGTTATGTTCCCTAGAGATGTTTAGCATCTTTTCATGGGTTGGATTTTCATCTATTTGCCATCTTTGGAAAAATGCCTCTTCACCTCCCTCCTCTGCTCATTTTTTCATTGTTCACTTTTTTTTTGATGTTGAGTTGTATTTGTTATTTATGTATCTTGGATATTAACCCTTCACCAGATACATCATTTGCAAATATCTTCTCCAATTCGGTAAGTTGCCTTTTCTCTTGTTGACTTTGTCCAATAGCTTTTTGGTTTGATAAAGTCCCATTTGTTTGGTTTCGCTTCTGTTGTGTTTGCCAAGGGAGACCTCCCCCTACCCCCAAATATTGCCAAGACCCAGAAACCAAGAGTTTGCTGCCTGTGTTTTCCTTTAGGAACTTTATGGTTTCAGGTCTTTAAATTTGTGTGGTCCAGTTTCACTCTTTTCTCTGCAGCTGTCCAGTATTTTCCAATATTACTTATTGAAGAGATTGCCTTTTCCTCCTTGTTTATTCCTGCCTCCTTTGTCATAGATTAATTGACCATGTAATAGTGGGTTTCTTTCTGGGCTCTCTATTCTATTCTATTGATCTGTATGTCTGGTGTGTGTGTGTGTGTGTGTGTGTGAGAGAGAGAGAGAGACAGAGACAGAGACAGAAGGAGAGTGAGAATCATGCTGATTTGATTATTAAAGCTCTGTAGTATAGTTTCGAGTCAAAGAGCATGATAATTCCAGCTTTGTTCTTCTTTTTCAGGATATTTTGGTTATTTGGGCCTTTTTTGCTTCCATACCAATTGTAGGACTATTTGTTCTGTTTCTGAAGAATGCTGTTGGTATTTTATTAGGATTATATTTAATCTTTAGATTCCTTGGGTAGGATGGATATTTTAACAATATTAATTGTTCTAATTCATAAGTACAGCATATCTTTCTTTTTAAAAATATAATTTATTGTCAAATTGGCCTTCATACAGTGTGTACCCTGTGCTCTTGGTTTGGGGGTAGACGTCCTTGGTTCATCGCCTACATGCAACACCCAATGCTCATCTTAGTGCCCTTCTCAGTGCCCGTCATCCATTTTCCCATCTCCCCCACCTCCCCATCAACCCTCAGTTTGCTCTCTGTATTTTTTAAAAATGTTTTTAATTTATTTTTGAGAGACAGAGAGAGATAGTGCGAGCAGGGGAGGGTCAGAGAGAGAGGGAGATACAGACTCTGAAGCAGGCTCCAGGCTCTGAGCTAGCTGTCAGAACAGAGCCCGACGCGGGACTTGAACCCACAAACCGTGAGATTCATGACCTGAGCTGAAGCCGGACACTTAACTGACTGAGCCACCCAGGCGCCCCTGTTCTCTGTATTTAAGAGTCTTTTATGGTTTGCTTCCCTCCCTATTTGTAACAACTTTTTTCCCCTTCCTTTCCCCCATGGTTTTCTGTTAAGTTTCTCAAGTTCCACAGATGAGTGAAAACATATGATATCTGTTTTTCTCAGCCTGATTTATTTCACTTAGCATATTACCTTCCAGTTCCATCCACATTGCTGCAAATGGCATGATTTCATTTTTTCTCATTGCCAACTAGTACTCCATTGTATATATAAACCACATCTTCTTTACCCATTCATCCATAGACATTTAGGCTCTTTCCATAATTAGGCTATTGTTGAAAGTGCTGCTATAAAAATTGGGGTACATGTGACCCTATGAATGAGCACTCCTCTATTCTTTGGATAAATTCCTAGTAGTGCTATTGCTGGGTCGTAGGGTAGTTCTATTTTTATTTTTTGAGCGACCTCCACACTGTTTTCCAGAATGGCTGTACCAGTTTGCATTCCTACCAACAGTGCCATTTCTCCACATTCTTGCCAATATCTGTTGTTACCTGAGTTGTTAATTTTAGGCACTCTGACCAGTGTGAAGTGGTATCTCAGTGTGGTTTTGATTTATATTTCTCTGATTATGAGTGATGCTGAGCATCTTTTCATGTGTCTGTTGGCCATCTGGATATCGACTTTGTAAAAGTGTCTATTTATGTCTAATGTGTTTCTTCACTGGATTATTTGCTTTTCAGGTGTTGAATTTGGTAAGTTCTTTATAGATTTTGGATATTAACCCTTCATCCAGTATATCATTTGCAACTATCTTTTCAAATTTCATCAGTTGCCTTTTAATTTTGTTGATTGATTCCTTTGCCATGCAGAAGCTTTATCTTGGTGAGGTCCCAGTAGTTCATTTTTGCTTTTAATTCTCTTGGCTTTAGAGATGTGTCAAGTAAGAAATTGCTGTGGCTGAGGTCAAAGAAGTTGTTGACTGATTTCTCCTCTAGAGTTTTGATGGCTTTCTGTCTCACATTTAAGTCTTTATACATTTTGAGTTTATTTTTGTGTATAGTGTAAGGAAGTGGTCTAGCTTCATTCTTCTGCATGTTGCTGTCCAATTCTCCCAGAACTGTCTGTCAAAGAGGCTGTCTTTTTTCCATTGGATACTCTTTCCTGCTTTGTCAAAGATTAGTTGGTCATATGTTTGTAGGTCTAATTCTGGCTTCTCTATTCTATTCCATTGGTTTATGTGTCCATTTTTGTGCCAACAGCTTACTGTCTGGATGATTACAGCTTTGTAGTAGAGGCTAAAGTCTGGGATTATGATGCCTCCTGCTTTGGTTTTCTTTTTCAATATTTGGCTATTTGGGGTCTTTTGTGGTTCCAAACAAATTTTAGGATTGCTTGTTCTAGCTTTGAGAAGAATGCTGGTGTAATTTTGATTGGGATTGCATTGAATGTATAAATTGCTTTGGGTAGTATTGACATTTTAACAATATTTGTTCTTCTGATCCATGAGCATGGAATGTTTTTCCATTTCTTTGTGTCTTCTTCAATTTCCTTCATAAGTTTTCTACAGCATATCTTTCCATTTGTGTCATCATCAATTACTTTCATCAACATCTTATACTTTTCAGAATATAGGTCTTTCACGTCCTTGGTTAAATAGGTATTTTAAAAAAACCTCTTCCTAAGTATTTTATTCTTTTTGGTATAATTATAAGTGGGATTGTTTTTCTTAATTTATCTTTCTGATAATTTATTATTAGTGTACAGAAATACAACAGATCTGTGTATATTAATTTTGTATCCTGCAACGTTACTGAATTCATTTACTAGATCCAGTAATTTTTTAAGTTTTTAGAGCTTTCTCTGTATATTGTCATGTCATCTGCAAATAGTGACGGTTACAGTTCTTTACCAATTGGGATGCCTTTTATTTCTTTTTCCCATCTAATGGCTGTGGCTAAGACCTCCTGTGCTATGTTGAAGAATAAAAGTTCCAAGAGTGGGCCTTCTTGTCTTGTTCCGATCTTAGAGGAAAACGTAGCAACTTTTCACCGTAGGGTATGATATCATCTGTGGGTTTATCCTTTATTATATTGACATATGTTCTCTCTACGCACTTTACTGAGAGTTTTAACTCAAAAACAGATATTGAATTTGGTCAATAGATGCTTTTTCTGCATCTGTTAAGATGATGATATGATTTTTATCATCATTGTTGATTCACTTGCAGATATTGAACCATCCTTGCATCTTGGAAAAAATCCCACCTGATTGTGGTATAAGATCTTTTAAAATTTATTGTTGAATTCAATGTGCTAATATTTGTTGAGGAATTTTGCATCAGCATTCCTTAAGGATATTGTCCTGTAATTATTTTTTTCATATTACCTTTGTCTGATTTTGATATTAGGGTAATGCTGGACTCCTAGCATAAATTTGGAAGCATTCCTTTCTTTTTAATTTTTTTGAGCAGTTTCAGGAAGATAGATGTCAATTTCTGTTTTAATATTCAGTAGAATTCACCTATGAAGCCTGGATTTTGGTTTGTTGGGAGTTTTTTGATACCAATTCAATTTCTTTATTAATACTCAATCTGTTTCAGATTTACTATTTCTGTTTCAGTCTTGGAAGATTATATATTTCTAGGAATTTTTCCATTTTCTTTGTGTTGTCCAGTTTGTTGTACACGAATTGCTCATACTTTTCTCTTATAATCTTTTGTATTTCTGTGTTGTCTGTTGTAACTTCTCTTTCTGATTTTAGTTGCATCCTCTTCCTTTTTTTTTTTCTTTATGCGTCTTGCTATATGCTTATCAATTTTGTTAATCTTTTCAAGGAAACAGCTCTTAGTTTCATTGATCTTTTCTATTGTTATTTAGTCTCTGTTTCATTTATTGTTGCTTTTATCTTTATTATTTCTTCTTTCTGAAACTTTGGCTCTTTTCTTTTTTTCTGGTTCCTTTAGGTATAAGCTTAAATTGTTTACTTGAGATTTTTCTTATTTTTTTGAGGTAGGCTTATATTACTGTAAATTTTCCTCCTAGAACTGCTTTTGCTGTCTCCCACAGATTTTGTTATGTTTTATTTTCATTTTCATTTTTTCCTGGTATTTTTTTAAATTTCCTCCTTGATTTGTTAATTGATCTACTGGTTGTTTAATAGCTTGTTGTTTAGCCTCCATGTTTTTGTGTTATGCTAGTATTTTATTTTTGTAAATGATATCTAGTCATAGCATTATGGTCACAAAAGATGCTGATATGGTTTAAGTTTTCTTATACATATTGAGACTTGTTTTGTGGCCTAACATGTGATCTCTCCTGGAGAGTGTTCCATGTGTACCTAGAGAGAATGTGTACTCTGATGTTTTTGCATGGAATGTTCTGTACAGATCTGGTAAGTACCTCTGATCTAATGTGTTATTTAAGGCCACTGTTTTATTAATGATTTTCTGTCTGGATGAACTATGTATTGATGTAAGTGGGGTGGTAAATTTCCTTACTGTTACTGTATTACTTCTTTGGTCTCTTACTCTTTGCTATTATATTTTTTGGTGCCCCTTCCTGGGTGAATACATGTTTACAAGTGTTATATCTTCTTATTGGGCGGATCCCTCTGTCATTATGTCAATGCTCATCTTTGTCTCTTGATACAGTCTTTGTTTTATTGCTACCCCAGCTTTCTTTTTGTTTTCATTTGTATGGAATATCTTTTCCCATCACTTCACTTTCAGTCTGTATGTGTCTTAGATCTGAAATGAATCTCTTGTAGATAATATATTCGTGGGTCTTTTTTTTTTTTAATTCAGTCATCTGTGTATTTTGATTGGAACATTTAGTCCGTTTACCTTTAAAGTAATTATTGATGTGTAGGTACTTATTGCCATTTAAAAAATTGTTTTCTGGTTGTTTTTATAGTTATCTCTATACTTTTCTTCTTAATCTTTTCACTTTGTTTTGATGATTTTCTGTCACATTATGTTTGAAATTCTTTCTCTTTCTCTTTGGGGTGTCTATAACAGGGTTTTAGCTTATTGTTACCATGAAATTTATATTTAGCACCCTTTGTATATACAAGTCTATTTAAGTTGATGGAAACTTAAGTTTGAACACATTCTAAAACAGCTACATTTTTACACCCTCCTCATTGTTTTATGTATTTGATGCCATATTTTACATCCTTTTTATTTTGTATATCCCTTAACTAATTATTGTAAATGTAGTTGATTTTACTACTTTTGTATTTTAATATTTATGCCAGCTACATAAGTGGTTTATCTACTATTTTAACTATATATTTGCTTTTACCAGTAAGATTTTTTCTTTCGTAATTTTCTTACTTCTAGTTATGACCTTTTCTTTTCCACCTAAAGGATTTCCTTTAACATTTCTTGAAAGGCCAGTTTAGTGATGATTAACTTTTGTTTCTTTGGAGCACTTTTAATCTCTCTTTCAATTCTAAATGGGCGGGTGGAGTATTTTTGGTTGTAGGTTTTCCCCCCTTTCAGCACTTTGATTATAACATGCCAGTCCATTTTGGACTGTAAAGTTTCTGCTGAAATATCAGTTGATAGTCTTCCATTGTACATGACAAGATGTTTTTCTTTTGCTGCTTTTTTTTTTAATGTTTTATTTATTTTTGAGACAGAGAGAGACAGAGCATGAGAGGGGGAGGGGCAGAGAGAGAAGGAAACACAGAACCGGAAGCAGGCTCCAGGCTCTGAGCTAGCTGTCAGCACAGAGCCTGACGCGGGGCTCGAACCCACGAGTGTGAGATCTGACCTGAGCCGAAGTCGGAGCCTCAACCGACTGAGCCACCCAGGCGCCCCTTTCTTTTGCTGCTTTTAAGATTCTTCCTTCATCCTTAACTTTTGACATGTTAATTATTACATGTCTTGGTGTGAACCTTTTGGGGTTCATCCTGTTTGGGGCTCTCTGCTTTATGGAACCAAATGTCTGTTTCCTTCTCCAGATTTGGGAAAGTCTCAGCTATTATTACTTCAAATGAGTTTTCTGCCCTTTCTCTCATCTTTTTCTGGAACCCCTAGAATAAGAATGTTCGTATGGTTGATATTATCACAGAGGGTACCTAATCTATCCTCATTAAAATTTTTTTTAACATTTATTTATTTTTGAGAGACAGAGACAAATAAAGCATGAGCAGGGGAGAGGCAGAGAGAGAGACGGAGACATAGAATCTGAAGCAGGCTCCAGGCTTTGAGCTGTCAGCAGAGAGCCCAACGTGGGGCCTGAACCTACAAACCATGAGATGGCGACCTGAGTCAAAGTTGGATGCCCAACCGACTGAGCCACCCAGGTGCCCCTAAATTCATTTTTAATTTTCTTTTTTCTTTTTGACGTTCAGTTTGGGCGATTTCAACTACTCTGTCTTCCAGATTACTGATCTGTTCTTCTGCATCCTATAATCTAATATTGATTCCCTCCAGTGTATTTTTCATTTCAGTTATTGTATTCTTTAACTCCGATTGATTTTTATACTTTTTGTCTCTTTATTGAAATTTCACTGTGTTCATTCATTCTATCCCTAGTTCAGTGACCATGTTTATTTCATGTGCCTGGAACTCTTTATCATAGTGATTGCTTATCTTTATTTCTTTTAGTGCTCTTTCTGTAGTTTTGTCTTGTTCTTTTGTTTAGAACACAATCCTTCATTTCCTCATTGTGCCTCACTCTCTCTGTTTCTATGTATTAGTCAGGCCAGCTACATCTTCTTGGCTTTGAAGAAGTGGCCCGATGCAGGAGATGCCCTGTGGGCCTCAGAAGTATAGCCCTCCCGGTCGGTCACCAGAACGAAGTGCTCCAAAAGTCTCCCCTGTGTGACCTGTATGTCCTCTCCTCTTATAGCTTCGCTATGACTGGTGACAAGGATGCCCCTAGTGTGGTTGACCAAGAAGCCAACTGTAGCTGCTGTGGGCAGGCTTGTGTTTGAAGCTACCCCCTAGTGTGGCTGGCGGCAAAATCCAGATGCAACTATTGTGGGCACACTGGCGGGTGGGTCCCACGGCTCAACATGCATTAGGAAGGTATTTCAGTGTTTCACAAGGAAACATTAATTCATGAAATCTAAATCATGCTGCTCCATGTATTTTTAAGGACTGCCATGTATGGTTGTGGTAGTCCATGGAATAGGCACCCCTTCTGATTGAGCAGTGCACAACCTGAACATCATTATGCTATGGCTCTCAGAAAAGAAACTGTTACTCCCAAATGGGTTTCCCTCCTTGGTGAGTATTGAGCCAAAAGACAACCAAGCCAAAGAATAGGGGAAGAGAAAGTTTTACCTGCAGTGACTAAAGACAACACCAGGGATATTTCCCCAAACAGTGTCTCCTCAACAGCAAGACAGGAGAAGTTTTAAGTTAAGAGTGCTCAGGGACACCTGGGTGGCTCAGTTGGTTAAGCGTCCAACTTCAGCTCAGGTCATGATCTCACAGTTCATGGGTTCAAGCCCTGCATCGAGCTCTGTGCTGGCAGCTCGGAGCCTGGAGCCTGCCTTCGATTCTGTGTGTCCTCTCTCTCTCTGCCCCTCCCCTGCTCATGATCTGTCTCTCTCTCTGTCTATCAAAAATAAATAAAAATGTTTAAAAAATTAAAATTGAAAAAAAAGTTAAGAGTGCCTACAGAGGCTCCTGGGGGTGCTCAGTTTGTCAAACGTCCGACTTCAGCTCAGGTCACGACTTTGCGGTTTGTGGGTTCGAGCCCCGCATCGGGCCCTGTGCTGACAGCTAGCTCAGAGCCTGGAGCCTGCTTTAGATTCTGTGTCTCCCTCTCTCGCTGACCCTCCCCTGCTCATGCTATCTCTCTCTCTCTCAAATAAATAAATAAATAAATAATTTAAAAAAATTTTTAAAAAGAGTGCCTACATATTTATGAAAGGGCTTGTGAAATGGGGAATATCACATGAAATTGGACAAAAGTCGTCTGAAGGTGGAAGAATCCAGGCTGAAGTTATGACAGCCAGCAAGGGTCACAGCTATCAATTCCAGTTGGTCCAGCATCTGATTGCTCAAAGAGGTTTGGACCCTGCAAAGATAACCCAAGTGCATCAGATGTGAATGTTCACTTTTGAGTCAGCACTGGGAGTTTTACCACTGATTTACTGTCACTAATATAATTAAGATATCCCTGCCCTGATAGTAGACTCTTTTGTTCCCTTAAAGTCATTAACTATTAAGGTCCATTCCTCTGCAATTTCAACATATTCCAGAATTTCTACAAGAAATGTGCTTTGGGCAAGTAGTGTCAATGAGGCATAGTTCACAAGACAGCTGGGGCCCTAAAATGATTTGTAGTATGTCCAGAAAGTCATGCCTTGTCTTTTTGAAGGGACTACTAACTTTCTGTTTACAAAGCCAAAGTATCTGTACCTAATAGTTTTAGTAACACTAAATATTTATAAACAATCGACAGTTTACAAGAGACTTTACATTTAAGCCCATATTTATTCTGAAGGTTATCTTTTTATATGTAGTATGGTTTTTATGATTAATACATACACACACACCAAAAGCCTTGGTAAAACTGACAAAATTAAAGAGTAATTTAGGCTACTTCCCATTTCCAGTTCTGCCGGCAAGGAGCTTAGAAGTTGCCCGTCTGTCCTAACAAGTAAAAAAGATGAACAGACTGAGAAAACCAGTCTTCTGGGATTCATAAGAGAGGACAGGATACCTGGCAAACCACCGCTGCCCCCAAGACTGGACACTCCCAAATGGAGAGTCACCAGCCCCCAGGTAGGAAAACCTCAGCTGTAATAGTCAATTGTTGGAGGCTCTATGTAGATAACAGAGTTAAAAGTTCCTGAACGACCCATCATGGAGGGTTCCCCATAACATGTTAAGTGTGCCTCCAGCAACTTGACTAAGGTTCCATAGTACATATTGGAGAAAGATCCCCTCGGGCTTCCACCGGGGGAGGGAAAAGGAGCCATTTTGAAATAAGTGGAGCACTCTGTTCATCTAAATAAAGTCTGCCCTTCGGGGGAACCAGGTAACCAAGCCCAGTGTGCTGGGGTATTATAAGAGCCTGGCTGACCTGGGGGAAAGGAAGTACCCAATTCCAGCCCACTCTATCTTGTCAACCTGTAGTTAAGGAAAGAATATAATACAGAAACCGTTGCAAAATTCACAGCCTAGAGACATAGGTTCACTAAAGATGGAGACCTGGTCATAAATTATAAAATGCATTCCCTTCCCCCTCTCCCACATTTCACCACCTTATTACAAAAGGCCTATTTACAGAAGTTCCTTTTAGCTGGTCGATCATGCCCAGCTATAAAGAAAAAATTACAAGGCATATCAAAAGGAAAAAAAAAGATGTTAAGAGATAGAACAATCAAAACCAAACATATCAGGGGTGTTATCAGGCCAGGAATTTACGACAACTAGGGTTAATATGGTGATGGCTCAAATAGATAAAGTGGACAGCATGCAGGAACAGATAGGAAATGGAAATAGAGAAATGGAAATGCCAAGAAGGAACCAAAAAGAAAGTTCTAGAAAGAACTGTGTAGCAGAAATGAAGACTGCATTCATTGGGCTTATTAGTAGACTGGATAATCTCTGCATTAAAGGATATAGTAATAGAATATTTGAAAACAAAGGCTGAAAAAATGGAACAGAATACAAGAAATTTGGGACTACTGCAAAAGACATAAGTCATGAGTACCAGGAATACTAGAAGCAGAAGAAAGAAAGGAACAGAAGAAATATCTGAAACAAAGATGACTAAGAATTTCCTCCAAAGTAATGTCAGACACCAAACCCGCAGATTCAGGAAGCTCAGAAAACACAAAGTCGAATAAATGGCAAAAGAATTATACCTCGCCATATCATTTTTAAATTACAGAAATTCACAGACAAAATATCCTGAAAGAAGCCAGAGGAGAAAAGCACCTTACTTGTAAAGTCCAACTTTTCATAAACCATGCTAGCAAGATGACAGAGCAGTGAAATATTTAAAGGGTTAAGAGAAAAAACTACCAACCCAGAATTCTGTACCCTGTGAAATCATTCTTCAAAGGTGAGGAGAAGACTTTCTCAGACTTATAAAAGTTGGAAGAAATTTTTTGCCTGTAGACCTGTATTGAAAGCAATGTTTAAAGAAGTTCCTTAGGGAGAAAGGGAAAAAATATAGATCAGAAACTAGGATACATATAGAAAGTAAATGACTAGATGAAGGTAAATAAAAACTATAAAAATTTCTTAACTGATCTAATAGATAACAAAATAATAGCAACAATGTATTCAATTATGTATGCCTATACAATTATACATAAGTGATATGAATGACAGCAGTGATATAAATGATGGGAGGAAGGAATTAGATTTTTAAAAAATATAAGATACTCACATTCCTGTAAAGCAGTATAGCATTATCTGAAACTGTACTTGGATTAGCTACAAATGTATGTTGCAAACTCTAGGACAACTGCCAAAAGATTATAAAAGGAAGTATAACAGATATGGTGAGAAAGGAGACAAAATGGACTCATACAAAATGCTCAGTTAATACCACAGAGGACAGAAAAAGACTGAAAGACAAAAACAGCAACAAAGAAAACAGTAATACACATGATAGAACTGCTAAGAGAAATAGATGGAACTCCTGTTATCGTGAAAGACTTCAACACCCTCTTTTAGAAACAGAGTCCCAGCAGGCAGGAGATCAGTAAGGATGTAGTTGAACTCAACAACACCATCAATGAACTGGATAAAATTGACATCTATAGACTATTTTATCCAACAGGAGCATAATGCACATTCTTTCCAAGCTCACATGAAACCAAGATAAACCACATGCTGGGCCATAAAACACACTTTAACAAATTTAAAGGAATACAAGTCATAAAATGCCTGTTCTCATAACACAAATGGAATTAAGCTAGAAATCAGTAACACAAGAATAATAGGAAAATCCCACAATACACAGACACTAAACACACTTCTAAATAACACATAGGTCAAAAAAGAAATCTCAAGATTAATTAAAATATTTTGGAGTAAATAAAAATGAAGACAACTTACCAAATTTGTATAATGCAGTAAAAACAGCATTTAAAGGGAAATTTATAGCATTGAATGCATCACTTAGAAGAGAAGAAAGATCTAAAATTGATAACCTAAGTTTTCACCTTAGGAAACCAGAAAATGCAGGGCATGTTAAGTCCCAAGTAAGTAGAAGAAAAGGAATAATAAAAATTAGAGCAGAAATAAATGAAATTATAAACAGAAAATCAATAGAAAAAAAGCTATTTTGAAAAGATCAATAAATTTGATAAGCCTGTAGCCAGGCTAATTAAAAGAGAGAGAGAGAGAGAGAGAAGGCACAAATTAGTAACATCAGAAATAAAAGTGAGGACTTCATTCCATATCCCAATGAAAGTAAAAGAATACTATGAACAACTCTACACACACAGTTGATAACCTAGATGAAATGGTCCAATTCCTTGAAAAAAACAATGCGTCAAAACTCACACAAGAAGAAATAAATGATCTCAGTAGACCCAAATCAAAGAAATTAAATCTATAACTAATAATCTCCCAAAACTGAGGGGTACCTGCATGACTCAGCTGAGTGTCCAACTTCTGCTCAGGTCATGATCTCACAGTTCATGGGTTCAAGCTCTCAGTGGGCATGGGCTCTGTGCTAACAGCTCTGAGCCTGGAACCTGCTTTGGATTCTGTATCTCCCTCTCTCTCTCTGCCCCTCCCCGCTTGTGCTCTGTCACTCAAAAATGAATAAATGTTAAAAAAAATTTTACTAAAATAAAAAATAATAATCTTCCAAAACTGAAAGCACGAGGCAATGATAGGTTTATTGGTGAATTCTACCAAACATTTAAGGAAAAAATTAAAGAGATTGCAGATAATTGCTATACTTTCTCTTTGAGAGAATGGAAGAAAAGAGGGGTGGTTCAGTCGATTGAGCATCCAACCCTTGATTTCCACCCAGGTCATGGTCTCACGGTTTCATGGGTTCAAGCCCTGCATCATGCTCTGTGCACTGACTGCTTGGGATCCTCCCTCTCTCTTTCTGTCCCTCTTCTGCTTGTGCTCTCTGCGTCTCTCAAATTAAATAAATAAATTTTAAGAAGAGAGAATAGAAGAAAACAGAATTCTTTTAAAGTAGTTCTGTGATGGCAACATTACCTTAATAAAAAAAACACACAAATGCATTGAAAAGAAAAGGAAGAAAACTACAGATCAATATTTCTCATAACAGTGATGTAAAATTCCTCAAGAAAATATTAGCAAAACAAATCCAAGAAAGAATCAAAAAAATCATACACCGTAATTAACTTGAGTTCATCCCGGGTAAGCAAACCTTGTCTAGGACTCAAAAATCAATTAATGTAATCCATGACTTTGACAAACTAACAAAGAAAACTCACAAGGACGTATCAACTGAGACATAAAAGCATCTCAAAAAAATCCAACACCCATTCATGATTTTAAAAAAATCTGAGAAAACTAGGAATGGAGGGAAACTTTTTCAACCAGATAAATATCATCTACAAGAAACCACAAGTAGCATCGTTCTTAGTGATGATAAATTTAAAGTTTTCCCACTAAAACCATGTATAAGGCAAGGATGTCCTATTTTTGAACATCAGGTACAAGGCAGTGATGTTTTCACTACTTTTCAACATCATATTGGAATTATTTGCCAATTCAATAAGACAAGTAAAGGAAATGAAAGGTACATAGATTAGGAAGAAAGACATAAGAATGTCTTTGTTCATAGATAATATGATCATCTATGTAGAAAACCCATAAGAACTGATAAAAAAAAAAACCCAAACAAACCCTGGAGATAATAGATTATAGCAAGGTTGCAGGATACAAAGTTGATATACAGAAATCAATTGCTTTCTTATATATCAGGAACAAACCAGTGGACTTTAAAATTAAAAACATACGAATATTTGTAGTAGCACCCACCAAAATGAAATACTTAGATATAAATTTAACAAAATATGTACAAGATCTATATGAGTCAGATAAAAGATATCAAAGGAGAACTCAATATATGAAGAGATACATCACGTTCATGAATAGGAAGACAGTATTGTCAAGATGTCAGTCCTTCACAACTAAAGCTGGTGATTCAATGCAATCCAATCAAAGTTTTAGGAAGTTCTTTTGTGGATGTTGACAAATTGATTCTAAAGTTTACAAGGAGAGATAAAAGGTCCAGAATAGACAGCACAATATTAAAGAAGAAGAAGTACAAAGTTGGAGAATTGATGCTACCTGATTTCAAGACATACTATAAAGCTACAGTATGGTATTGACAGGACAGTAGACAAACAGATCAATAGAACAGAGTAGAGAGACCAGGCATAAACCCACATAAAAAAGGATCACCTGATCTTTGAGAAAGAAATAAAATGAATAAAGTGGAGGAAAGACCGTCTTTTCAACAAATGGTGTTGGAACTACGAGACATCCACATGCAAAAACATAAATCTGTACCTAGAACTTACACCCTTCACAAATTAAGTCAAGATGGATCATTGATCGATCTATCTATCCATCTATTTTTATTTATATTCAAATTAGTTAACATATAGTAGAATACTGATTTCAGGAGTAGATTCCAGTGATTCATTCCCTATGTATAACACCTACGGGTTATCCTCACAGGTGTCTTCCTTAATGCCCCTTACCCTTTTAGCCATTTCTTCACCCCCAACCTCTCCAGCAACCCTCAGTTTCTCTCTGTATTTATGAATCTTTTATGGTTCCCCCCCTCCTTGTTTTTAAATTATTTTCACTTCCCTTCCCTTATGTTCATCTGTTTTGCATCTTAAATTCCTCATATGAGTGAAGTCATATGATAAGATGGATCATAGATCTAAATGGAAAATACAAAACTATAAAACTTCTAGAAGATAATGTAGGAGAAAATCCAGATGCCCTTGGGTCATCTGGGTATGGTGATGCCTTCTTAGGTATAACACGAAAGACATGATCCATACAGAAATAATTGATCAACTTGATTCAGTTAAATTAAAAAGGCTTCTTTGTGAAAGACAATATCAACATTAGAAGACAAGCCACAGACTGGAGGAAGATATTGGCATATTGGCAGAAGACATATCTGATAAAGACTGTTATGCAAAATACACAGCACATAAACTCGACACCAAGAAAACAAGCAACCCGGTTTAAAAATGGACAAAGGACCTCACCAAAGGAGCAGACACCGCACAGATGACAAGTTAGCATACAAAGAGATTTCCAGAGCATATGTCATCAGGGAAATGCAAATTAAAACAACAATGAGATACCACTACGTATCAGTTAGAATGGACCAAATCAAAACACTGGCAACACCAAATGCTGGTGAGAATGTGGAGCAGAAGAAATTCTCATTCATTACTGGTGGGAATGCAAAGTATAGACACTTTGGAAGACAGAAAGAAGGTTTTGTACAAAACTGAACACACTCCGCAGTCGCGATCCTTGGCATTTACACAAAGGAGTTGGAAACTCACATTAATGCAAAAGCTTGAAAATGGATGTTTTTAGCACCTTTGTTCATAGTTGTCAAAACTTAGAGCCAGGAAAGATGTCCTTCTGTAGTTAAACAGATAAATAAACAGTGGTAATTTTGGTGATGGAATATTATTTAGCACTAAAAATGCTGGAAGCCCACTCCGGCTGGTCCAGGGCTCCCTGAAGGGGTAGCAGTGGACGGGAACAATGAAGAGACGTTCACACAGTTTCTTTCTTGGTCTAGCCTGGCATCGTCTTATCCTCTTTTCTTCTGCCAGGTTTTGGGCCTTTATTTATAGACTTATGACATCAAAAAGCAGAGTTTTTCAAATTCTCAGTGATAAAGATGCTTTAAAAAGGGTGCAGAAACAGGTTTTACAGAGGCATTTCTTCAGAACTATTCTAATTACAATGAGGTAACTTACACATCATAGGATAACAGGATATTCTCAGTGAAAAGCAGGTAACATACACATTTGTTTCAACCGGTAGTAAATCTTACAACTAAGAAGATAGCAGGATGTTTTCAGTGAGAAGCAGATAGCAAACACATTTTATAACAAGGTTGCTAAAATTCAGGCAGCAACAGGGCTAGGAGGCATTCTATTTGGCTTACAAGAGGAAGAATACATTTGTGATGGTTAGTAAGTAAACCTTTTGTCAACCTTGTTCTTTGAGATCCATAGGCACCCTAGACTAGCCGGTCTTTGCATAGGAGTTTAAGTTGTAACTACTCTTACCCATCCTCACCATGGGCACCAAATTAGCATCTGTATGCGCAGTAACTTATGCCTGGCTCTTGTTTGTTTCTTATTCCTAAATTAGGCTCTTTATCTCAGGGCCAGGGTAAATATTATCTTTTAACCCCCTTCATTTTCCTGTCTTAAGTTTGTGAAGCTCAATAGAAGAGCCTTTGGACAAACATCTGCAGTGCTTTGTTTAACTTCCTCTTCATAGAGGTGGGAATATGCTTCTTCCCATGAGGTGTCTGGGGAATATCAGTCTGATTTGGAACATTGTGAAGCCTAATCAATAGCAACAGGCTTCATTTTACGCGAGCAATCAGTTAACAGAAGGAGATGCCAGCTTCCGTCACCTGTGGCAGGAGCTGTGCTACGTCTACCATTTCCGTACTGTGACCGTGTCACCCAGCAAGGCCGGTGCGGCTCCCAGCGTAAAAAGAAATAAGCTAGCAAGCCATGAAAAGATATACGGGAAGCTTATCTGAATATTACTAAGTGTAAGAAACTAGTTTGAGAAGACCACATATTGTATGATTCAAACTATATGACATTCCAGAAATTGCAACACTATAGAGACAATAAAAAAAAGATGAATAGTCAGAGCACAGAGGATGATTATGATGGAGAAGGCTACGCCCATGTCAGGGCAGGGGAGTATATGGGAAATTTCTGTCCCTTCTTCACACGTTTACTGTAAACTTAGAAGTGTTCTAAAACATAATCTTTTAAATGAAGCGGTGTCGTCTTAAATATAGCAAAATGATTTGATATGTATTGGGGATAATATTCACTACAGTAATATTTTATGTGAATGTTTGCATTTATATACACACAAATCTTAATTTCTCATGCATTTAAATTAAAATATTAATGGATTTTTCAGGAATGCCTTCTTTCTCTACAATGTATTTTTCTTTTCTGTCCGGAATGTATGTTTTTCATCTTCTTAAATTTTTTTCAATTATTAAGTGGGTCATATAACCTTCTAATTAAATTATATGGCAAAGCTAAATAAGGATATTATAAGAATGTGAGCAGTGCCAAACAAAACATCACACTGATTGGAGAACTGTAAAACTCATAGGTCCCTCAAATAGTCTGCATGTATATGCTATAAATTACAGTCAATCTAAATATTCTATCTGAAGAGAATTACTATTAAAGTCAAATTATAAAAAAGTCTTTTTAAGGCTATTTATTTATTTTGAGAGAGGGAAAGACAGCATGAGCAGGGGAGGGGCAGAGAGAAAAAGAATCCCAAGCAGACTCTGCACTGTCAGCACCGAGCCTGATGCAGGGCTTGAACTCATGAAACTGTAAGATCATAACCTGAGCTGAAACTGAGAGTTGGACCGACTGAGCCACCCAGGTGCCCCTAAAGTCAATTTTTAGATAAATAACCCAATACAAAGATTGTTTTATTGCCATAAGCCAACTGTTTTCTACTAAACTGCAAATGCATTACTGGTGTTTTGACATATTTTGGAAATAAAGATTGAAAAATGTGAAGAATAGGAATGTGAAGAAAGTGTTCCATCTTTTTAAGTTTGTATTCAATGGCATCAAGATCTTTTTTCTTCTGGGTCAAAATTATTGTGATTCTCTTTGTGCAAACTTGCCCAGCAAGAGATAGGCTTGTTTAAGCAAAACCAGCTTCTGAATTGGTCGTCGGTTTTAACCATGAGAGATGATAGGACAGGTTACAAAAAGAACGTGTTGAGCTAATTTTCTTGGAACTGCTTCAGAGCAAAAGAGTCACCAAGTTCATTTTTATGGAATTGAGTGGGTGTGAAGTACGCAATGCTTGAGAAAGAGAACGTCTAGGAGGAAATGAAATAATTCAGTGATTATCTTGCCAATGAAAAATAAGGGTTTCCTTAGTTTTAGCTCAAAAGAACTACTAGTTACAAGTTACGCCGGCATCAACAGCTAAGCAAAAACCAGATTCAAAACAGTAGTATGTGATTAACATTTGGATTTTATTTTAATGTGGTGCCATATACATAACATAAAAATTTTCCATTTTAACAATTTTTATTGTACAATTCACTTACTTCAAGTATGTCCACCATGTTGTGGAACTCTCTCTACTATTTTCAGAACTTTTCATCATCTCAATCAGATACTCTGTGTCCACTAAATAATACCATCACTCCCCCCTCCTCGCCAGCCCCTTGTAACTTTTCTTTCTGTCTTTATGAATATGTATATCATGTAAATGGAATCATACAATAGATTTCCTTTTGTGTCTGGATTATTTCACTTAACATAATGTTTTCAAGGTTATGCATGTAGCGGGTATTAGTTCCTTTTTGTGACTGAATAATATTCCTCTGTGTGTGTGTGTGTGTGTGTGTGTGTGTGTGTGTGTGTGTGTCTGTCTGTCTGTCTGTCTCTCTGAGAGAGAGAGAGAGAGAGAGAGAGAGAGAGAGAGAGAGAGAGAGAGAGAGACACTTAATACATTTGGTTTTTCCACTCCTCTGCTAACAGACACTTGGCTTGCCTCTACCTTTTGGCTACTGTGAATAATGTTGCTATGAACATTGGAATACACATATTTGAGTGTCTGTTTTCAGTTCTGTTGGATATATACCTAGAAGTAGAATTGCTGGATTATATAGCAGTTATGTGTTTAACTTTTTGAGAAACAGCCAAACCATTTCCCACAATGGCTATATCATTTTACATTCCCTCCAAAGGTGCACAAGGGTCTGATTTCTCCACAACCTCATCAATGCTTGTTATTTTCTGTTTCTGGTTCCTGATAGTAGCCATCCTAATGAGTGTGAAGTGATACTGCATTATGGTTTGGTTTGCACGTCCCTAATGACTAGCAATGTTGAGCCTCTTCCCATGTGCTTACTGGCTACTTGTGTATCTCTTTTTAGAGATCTGTCAGCTCACCTTCATTGTCCATTTTTTAAATAGATTGCATTTTGTTGCTGTTGAGTTGCACTTCTTTATATTTTATGGATATTAATCCCTTATCAGATATATGATTTACAAATATTTTCTCCCATTTTGCGGATTGTCTTCTCACTCTTTTGATTGTGTACAAAGGACATTTATTTAGGTCTTCTTTAATTTCTTTCAGCAATGCTATGTAGTTTTCATTGTAGAAGTCTTTTGTCTCCTTGGTTAAATTTATTCCTAAATATTTTATTCTTTTTGATGCTATTGGAAATGGAAATATTTTCTTAAGTTCCTTTTCAGAGTGTTCATTAATAGAAATGCAACTGGTTTTTGTGTTTTGATTTTGTATCTTTCAGCTTTGTTGCATTTGTTTATTAGCTCTAACAGGATTGTGTGTGTGTGTGTGTGTGTGTGTGTCTGTGTGTGTGTGTGTGTAAGCTTTAGTGTTTTATACATATAAAATCATGCCATCTGTGAAAAGAGATAGTTTTGTAAGGACACAGGTCTGAATCAAACAGACTCTGACCTTGGAGGCCTAAGTGTCAGCTTCTCAGAAAACCTTGTAACCCCCAATCAGGAAAGGCCAGCTAACACCTTTAACATTTCTAAGGGCGGGCCTAAAGATGCAGGCTACAGGATAATCACCTATGGCTTAAGACTAGTCACACCCTATGTGAGGGTCCTAGTCACGCCCTACGTGAGCGTCCTGGGCCCACTCTGTGATTGGTCAATACTCGAAATGTTGTGATTGGCTCACACTCTGTGATTAGTCAAAGTTACTGCCAGTATTGATAGAGGGTAGGGATTGGATCGCTGTACCTGTGTCACCATTTCCTGTAACGCCCCCTCCCTAAAAAAGCCCCCCCCCCATGCTTGGGGCTCGCTCCACGTGGATCCAGTGCGTTGGTGGAGTCTGTGAGCCCGTGCTTATAAGTCCATAGTAATAAAGCCCTTTGCTTTTGCATGCATGACTCAGTCTCCCTGGTGGTCTCTGGTTTTGGGGGGTGATATTAAAATCTGGGTATAACAGTTTTACCTCTTCTTTTTTTTAAATATATTTTTTAAAATATCTTATTTCTTTTTGATACAGAGAGAGACAGAGCATGAGAGGGGGAGGGGCAGAGAGAGAGGGAGACACTGAACCGGAAGCAGGCTCCAGGCTCTGAGCTAGCTGTCAGCACAGAGCCCGATGCGGGGCTTGAACCCACAAACGTCAGATCTGACCTGAGCTGAAGTCGGAGGCTTAACCGACTGAACCACCCAGGCGCCCCCAGTTTTACCTCGTCTTGTTTTACCTCGTCTTAAGAGATAGTGTTTCTTTTTCTTTTCCAGTTTGGTACTTTTAATTGTTTCGTTTCTTTTTTTGTTCTTGCCCAGTACTCCAGCTGAAACATCTAATACTATGTTGACTAAAATCAATGAAAGCAAATAAAAGCGGCATTGGCCTTCAGAACCCGTAACTCTGATATTCTGGAGGACAAGCAAGGTGCTCCAGAAACTCGGTCTGCTGCCCTCACGCCACAAGCCACAAAGGTTGGGGATGGAAGAGGGCTGCCACTGCCACCAGGGAAGCTTTCTGTGGAGTTCCAGAATAGTTACTTCAGACCGTTCCTGCCAGGTCAGCAGCGGTTTAGGTGAAATGATGGAGTCCTAGAACTTCATTGTCCTCTGATGTGACTCTCCCAAAGGCTGGATTTTTTTTTGGCCTGTTCACTCCTTCTTGCCTGAAAAATCTGTTTCAATAAGGTCAAGGTCTTGGGGTAAATTCTTTGTGGGACAGTGGCTTCCTTTTGTTTCAATGTCATAGATTTACCACTGCTCTTGGTTAGCTCTGTGACACTTCTGTATAAATCAAAAAACCATAAGGGTGAGTGTAGGGAGACTAATTACATTTTCCTTGGTTCTGAAATTCACATACGTCCAAGTTAGGCCAATTTTTTGGAATTTATAAAAATTATTTATATTTGAAAGCCATGAATGACTCACTTAAAATATCTTTTTTTCAAGGGAAGTTAATGAAACAGTGTTTTAGAAAGAAACATTTTGTTTCATCTGTACTGTTTCATAAACTTTTTTGGTCAGTCAAGTCGGAAAAAACAAAACAATAAAACCTTGTCCTGCGTCCTGCATTTTTAGCACCTTTTACATTCTGTTAGAATAATCTTAAATTTAGAATGTTTTTTTAAAAAATCAGTAAGAGGACTATATCATATTTCTTATTAGAAAGCAAAGTTTATAACTTTATCACAAAGATGGTCAACCTTGGGGCTTTCCACTTGCTGATAAACTATTCATTTAAAATTGAAGAAACACTGCGATGTTTCCAGCAGCTTTGTTTTTTTTTTTTTTTTAATGATTTTGTTTATTTTTAAGAGAGAAAGAGAGCACAAGCGGGGGAAGGGCAGAGAGAGAGGGATACAGAATCCCAAGCAGGCTCCAGGCTGAGCTGTCAGCACAGAGCCTGATGCAGGTCTCGAAGTGTGAGATCATGACCTGAGCCAAAGTTGGACACTTAAGGGACTTAACTCCCCAGGCCCCCCAGGGGGCTTCTGTTTTTGAATTGCTAATCTTTACCACACTCTAGGTGTGGGTTGGCTATCTAATTACTGATATCTGCATCAAAAATATTCCTCATTTATGTTTTACTTTTGAAAAATAACAAAAATAGATATTTAGGGGTTAGTATTGTGTTTAATGAATGTTTTTGTTTTTAAAGAAAGAATTCTACCCATCATCTAACAAATATACATTCTTTTCACCAAATGAGCAGATTTTCTCCTACCAAGAGGACCCTTTCAAGATTGAAGACGACCAGCATGGTTGAGACAAGACATCAAGGCTTCATTACAAATCTTTTGTCACTGTTTTCTGTTTTACTAGAGAACTTCCCAGAGAAAACCTTCCAGAACTTTCCTCCTCCTAACCCACCAGAGATTCCCTCTTAGGTTTAACCTCTCACTTTTCCTTTGGCTTTTAAAGCAACACATCTCTGTGAGAACTGAGTCTTTTGAGTCTAAGAAAAAAAGAGACTCTAAGCAGTAAGTGTAGAGAATGAGGGGGACCTGTTTCAGTTCTTATGAAAATGTCTCCAGCATCCAACTGTCCTTTTTAGTGCCTGCCACTTCTGTCCCTTTAGGGGGGGTTGTCTGCTGAGGGACGTTGGTTCAGCTGCTCCCCAAAGGGACCCCCAGCCCTCAGCCAGGTAATGGCCACCCGCCTGCTCTCCACCAGCCCCGTGGAGCCTGCCCTAAGGCACCGCGCTGTTTCACTTCTCCCCTTCCCCGCAGGGCCCGCCTGCCTGGCTCCTCGTTTCTCACCATCACCCTTTCACCTCCCCCCTTCCTCACCCCTCTCCCCCGTGTGTCCCTTTCTTCCCTCCCTCTGCGTCTGCTCTTCGCAGAAGTTAGCTTACGAAGCAAAGTTGTAACTTTGAATTCCTGTTTTTCCAACTACCCTCATGTGACAGGATATCTCCTTATTGGAGGTTTTCCCTAATTTCAGAAGCCCTTTAAAAGCGCCAGCTTCCTTCACACTTCTTTTCATCAGGACAGCTCTGAGAACGCGGCAGGGGAAGGGGTCCCTGGGACCCTGCGTTGCTTGGCTGCCGACTTACCCCCTCCTCTCCATCACTGGAAGGAAAGGCTAAGCTCTGGGCCATGAGGCTGGCCCTGCTCCTGGTTTTCCTCTGTCTCATTCCGGTTGCAGTGCAGCTGTTGGGTAAGTTGACTGAGTGGCAGCTTTCTGACTGGGGGCCTGGAGGCGCACCTTCCCTTTTGGGTCAAGGTCAGTGGACCCTCATGCCTGCGATGAAGAGGGAGCAAAAGTCCCCTGCACCACCAGTTCTGGGGGAACCCGGTGGCCTGCTCCTGGCTGTCGCGCCTGGAATCTTGAGCCCAGAGGTGGCTTCTCAGGCCAGAGGTGCCACCTGGCCCCACAGACCCCCGTCTCCTCCTGACTTCTCTCAGCCCCATGGTTCCTTCCCCGGTTGGCTTTCAGAGGGACTTCCTTTGTGGTTCGGGCAGTCTAGTTTGCAGTGGAGAGTGTTTCTGTCTAGCCTGCAAGAAATAATCTGTCCGAGTGTTTTTGGCAGCAAGGAGCACGGGTCCTGGTGTCTTTCCTCGTGGTGGGTCCAAGGCCAGGCTCCTCGATTCCGGGAGATTTTCACAAGGCGTCTTTTTGCCCGTGAGCAAGCTTTTTAAAATCACCCTTAGTTTTTATCCGTACAAATTGCATCCTTATCAGTTTTCTCAGTTGTTCAAACTGATTTATACTTGTTTTCTTCCTCCTGTTTTTTTTTTTTTTCTTTCTTTCTGGAGACTGGCAATTACTTAAGAGGGACAGATTCACAGTTTTTCAAATTCTCAAAGACATTAGCTAGTCTCTTTTCTCTCTCTCCAGGCTCAACCTGCCTAAACTGCAGAAAGAGTGCCTGCAGGTTAGAATTTGCATTCTCAGTTCCCTTTGAAAAGGAGATCCAAAGGGCTGCACCCTTAATTTTTGGTTTGAGATCTCGCTCTTTTCTCCCAAATCAGCCCACGCTGCCCTCGGTGCCCCTTCTGTGCCAAGGACACTCGGTGCTCTCCACAGAACCGTGGGGGCAGAACTAGGAGCAGGCACCCCAACCGCCTGGCGGGGTTGGGGGGGTGCTGACCACAGAAAATGTGAAATCGTAAAGAGCATTAAGTAGCAGTGATTAGAAAAGCACTAGCACGGGCACCCCACCCCTGCCGGGAAGCTACTTAATTACTCTGTGTTTTAGTTTCTCTGTTTATAAGGTGAGGAGCATCATGTTATTTGGCCCCATGTTGGTTTATTTTTTTCATTCATTCAATGTTTTAAAAACTATTAATTAATTAATTTTTATTTTAGAGAGAGTGCATGCACAAGTGGGGGAAAGGGGCGGAGGGAGAAGGAGAGAGAGAAAGAGAGAGAATCTCTCAAGCAAGCTCCATGGATGGAGCCCGATGCGGGGCTCAGTCGCACAACCCTGGGATCATGACCTGAGCCAAAGTCAGAAGTTGGATGCTCACCTGACAGAGCCACCCAGGCGCCCCTAAAATGAGCAGAACACAGGATGGCCTGTAGGAATTGGTTTGTAAGTGCTGGCTATTAAGGGCAGTGACTTCTTGTTCCCACAGTAGTATTTAATTATTCAGTTAAAGCAGTATATTAAGCATTTGAGAGATTTCCCAAGAAACCAGGCTGAGAAGGAGTCTTGGAGCTTAAGGAGATATTCTGCCTTATTCCTGGCTACGAAGCATATCTTTCAATGTGGGAGGGCTGCTGGAGGAGGAGATGATTTGCCTAATCGGGAGACCATCATGGGGTAGGGTTGGCATCGTCACAGTATTCATTTTGCAGATCTGTCTTGTGGAAGAGGATTAATGTATTCTTCATGACTCCAAAGGTTAAAACTAAAACCAGTGAAAAGCTCCTAAGAGTTGTGCTGTCTGGGGGCGCCTGGGTGGTTCAGTCGGTTAAGCATCCGGCTTCGGCTCAGGTCATGATCTCACAGTTCGTGTGTTCGAGCCCTCATTGGGCCCTGTGCTGACAGCTAGCTCAGAGCCTGGATCCTGCTTCAGATTCTCTATCTTCCTCTCTCTCGGACCCTCCCCTGCTCGTGCTGTCTCTCTCTGTCTCTCAAAAATAAATAATAATAAAAAAAACCGAGTTATGCTGTCTCAAATAGGGTAGTCTTCTTGGGAGCAAGTTCCCTGTCTCTGAAGGTCTTCAGTTGGAATCTGGATGAATAATCCAAGGGCTCTGTGTGTGACCTGAATTTCTAATCCGAGCCAGTCCAATAGAAACATCACTGGTCACATTATGTAGCCACACTAAGAAAAGTAAAAGAGAAACAGGTGACATTGATTTTAGGAAGATATTTAATTTAACCCAATATATCTGAAATATTGTTAGTGAACATGAATTGGAATAAAGCAGATTGGAATAGTTTTACACTCATTTTTTAAAAGTTAAATTTTCGGGGCACCTGGGTGGCTCAGTCGGTTAAGCATCCGGCTTCGGCTCAGGTCATGATCTCGCGGTTTGTGGGTTCAAGCCCCATGTCAGGCTCTGTGCTGACAGCTAGTTCAGAGCCTGGAGCCTGTCTTCCGATTCTGTGTCCCCCTCTCTCTAGGACCCTCCCTGCTCACACTGTCTCTGTCTCTCCAAAATAAATAAAAACCATAAAAAAAGTTAAAATTTCAAAATCCAGTATTTTATACTTACAGCAGTTCATCAATTCAGACTGGCCTCATTCAACTCTACGATAGATCCTTGGGGCCAATGGCTACCATATTGGGCAACATAGACACTAAGTTTCTTTATACTGACTCTTAATGCTTTGGGGCAAGAAATGTTTCTCAATTTGCTAAGGAATTTTCCCCTCCCTGAGACAGCAGGATGCCTTCCTCTGATGGATGTCTTCCTCTTCAGAGACACAAACACAGGGGAAGCAAGGAGGTGCTGACGATGGTTACTCAGGGATTAAAAAACAAAACCATGGGTAAGGGAGCCCCTTCCAGAATTTTTTTCTTTTCTTTTCTTTTTTTTTTTAATTTTTTAACATTTATTTATTTTTGAGAGACAGATCATGAGCAGGGGAGGGACAGAGAGAGAGGGACACACAGAATCCAAAGCAGGCTCCAGGCTCTGAGCTGTCAGCACAGAGCCCGACGTGGGGCTTGAACCCACGAACTGTGACATCATGACCTGAGCCGAAGTTGGATGCTCAACCGACTGAGCCACCCAGGTGCCCTCGAAATTTCTTTTTCAACTTGAGAACCTATAATTCTGATTTTACCCTTTTTTTTTTTCTTTTTGGCTCAGGCAGCACTTGAAGAGAGGTTAGTTGCTGCTTAGTTAGCAATAGAACAAAGGGTATATGAGTTCCCTGTACCCCCGGCAGCCCCTCCCCCAGCTCCCTATCCATTAAGCAAATCCATGGAAAGGTCTCCCTACTTTCTGTGGTTTATTCTTTTTCTTCAGCCCAGAACTCTTTGTCCCTCCTCCCTGAGAGCACCCTACATCTTCAGCACCATGAGCAACCACATTGCACCTTGAGGGGCCAGGAAGCCAAGCTTGAGGTGGGGCAAGTCCTTACCCTTCTTCCCTGCTGCCCATTTAGCAGATGGCATTCTGCACCAATGTTCAGGTCTCAGGGGGGATATAGTCCCAGTAGTGACACAGTGAGAGATAGATGCTCAGACATGAATGTTGGACCTCAGCAGAGCAGCTTAGCTCAAAATAGGATGGTCTGACTCATAGACAAGGGTGTGTTGGTAAACCTAACAACTGGTTCTCTGAAGAAAAGCCCTGATCTGTGGCATTTGCTAATTTCCATGGGTTTCCATGGTTGATTTCAAACTCCTGATGTGATGGTACGAGAGACAGAGCCGGAAAAGATGCCAATAATAGGATCTCACTAGCCAAGGAGTGAAAAAAAATACAGTGAATGTGATCTCTGGCATGGTCTTATGCTGCATCCAACCTCCTTGTCTTATAGATAAGAGAACTGAAGTCCTGACCTGTGGGTGATCTTTCCAGAGTCTCACAACTAGTGAATAGCACCTCTTCAGTGCTTAAGACTCCGACTCCTAATGGAGTATTCTTTCTGTGAAACAGCAGCAATGCATTTTTGGCTGGTTTAATACTAATCTAGGATTTCCACAAGAAATAATTCCCCACTGCTGTTCCCTTGGTCATTTTAATTTTCATAAAATTTTCTTTATAATATTTCTACTTTTCTTTATTTCTAGTCTCTTTTTTTCTTCCTTTACCTAGGACTTCTTTTAGATGCCAGATTTAAGGCATACTTTCTAAAGTTACTGAGCAAAACCAAGTCCTTGTCATATTTCTTTTTTCAATCCTTCTTATATTTGTCTATTTTTCCCGGTGGTGTTCCAAACTTCATCTGATTTTTCTGAAATTGAAAGATGGAGTTCTGGGTATGTAAGATATTGCAGCTATAGGTAAGATGAAGATTGCTTTGTTACATGACAATTCAGTCCCTCATGAGGGTACTAACCCAAATTTCTAGGTAGGAAGAGTCATCATTAGTTAAATGTGAATTTCACAGGTCGAATGTGTTCAACCTCCGTTGAAGACAAAGACGCTTGTCTTCAGAAGGGAACTAGAGGAGCGCCTGGGTAGCTCACTCAGCTGAGCATCCGACTTCGGCTCAGGTCATGATCTTGTGGTTCGTGAGTTCGAGCCCCACATCGGCCTCACTGCTGTCAGCCTATGAGCTCAGAGTCTGCTTTAGATCCTTTGTCCCCCTCTCTCTGCCCCTCTGCCACTTGCACTCTCTCAAAAATAAATAAACATTAAAAAAAGGAACTGAAGATCACAGGCATCCTTTGACACTCACATCTGGTCTCTGAGACTGAATCGCAAGCAGCTGAGGGAGAACTAGGAAGTCACAGAGGCCACAAAAGGAGCTGAACGGAAGGAAAGTAGCTTCTACTTTCTGTGTGTATCTACGTAGCAAAGAGGGAGTCAAACTGATGTCAAAATGAGAACGGTAGTGTCCTCTTGCCTTTTGGCCACCATCAAGCGTTGTTGGATGGAAACGTCATGTGGTTAGTTTGATCTAGAAAAGTGTAGAGGAAATCAGAACAAAAGTGAGAGTCCAGGAGGTCAGAAAGCAAGCGCCCTTTCAAAAAGAATGGACACTGACATGGAAAAAAACCAATGCATTCTAAGACAAATGTGTTCAATTACAAATCAAGTTAAGGTCACTCAAGAGCACTTTCAGATCCTCCATCGCATTAATTAATCCCTTTCAGATCCTTAATCAGATCCTTACCACAGCCCCGTGGGGTAAGATGGGTAAGTGTCAGTAGCCACCAGAGGAAACAGGCCTCAGAAGTTAGCTAGCCAGGAGGGACCAGCGTGGATTCTTCACTAGTGTCTTCTGACTCCGAGACCAAGAAGTCCCCAGAATTTACCAGCTATAGTGTGTCGACCAGGAAAGACGTAAATGTGCTCAAAACAACAGTATGTCAGAGGAGGACTTAGTCTTTCTATTTATACCAACTGTTTACACTTTTCACTTGGGGAAGGGGAAGGAGGGCATTACCACTGGAGTATTCACTTGATGCAAAATGACGTACTGGGTGTTTTACATAAATCAGCTCATTTAGAGGTTCATGGCAACTCGCTCAAGGAGCACTGTTACCCCTATTTTACAGATGAGGAAATTGAGGCTGGAGTGATTCATTGAGGCAGCACAACTAAGGAATGGTGGAGCCAGAAGTTGATAGCAAGTGGACTGACCCCAAAGAATATTGTTTTCTCCACCGTGTCACGTGCCTCTTGAGTTTGGAGACTCCGGAGTCTCCATCATTTCTGTTCTTCTGTTCCTTTCTCTGGGCTGCTGCCACAGCTCTGTTTTCTCTAGCCTCATCCTGTTCAGAGCCATTTCACACTGTCTTCAAGACTGATTTTCCCATTTACCCTTTGGGAAAGTTAATGACAACATTTACCATGTATCTAGCAATTTCTGCATCATGAACTGTTCTCAGTGCTTTATTTAGAGGATCTCCCTGAACTCTCGCAACAGCCAGCAGGTCCTGTTACTTTCCCCTCATTTTTCAGACGAGGAAGAGGAAGCCCAGAGTAGTTTAGGAACTTGAGCAAAGTCACACAGACAATGAGCCTCAGAGCTCTGATTATGTCATGATCGGATTGATACAATGCATAAGAATGAATTTGTTAGCACAGCCGTGAAGGGAAGAAGAAACAGTGGTATCGTGTCAACGTCTTCCCTACAGATTTCGTTTATCTGTCTTAGACCTGGGGGAGAGGCTGGGGTTCTGAGGTGGAGGACCCAGGAGAGAAAGGAAAGGAGAACTCGTGGGGAGGCAGAAGTGGGTAGAATCCAGTACTCAGGTGGAGAGATCAGCAGACCAGGGGAGGCTGAACTCCCAGGAAGGAATTAGAATGAACTAGCCCAGGAAGGGTAGAGATATTCATATCTTTAGGAAAGGAGCCAGGAAGTTGGAGGAATGTCTTGCTCCTGGCTTCTCCTTTCTCCTCAAGGTCATAACCCATATTGGATTCTTAGATGTACCTCCCCAAATGGCCAAACGCAGTGACTTAAATTATTAGGTTCTCTGAATATTTGGTGAATAAATGAAGGATCAAAGTGAAATATAAAAGCATTCTCATTTTTTCTTAATCTTTTAAAAAATTATTTATTTATTTTAAACAAGTTTTTAATGTTTATTTAGCGAGAGAGACAGAGAGAGAGAGTGCAGGCATGCATGCATATGAGAAGGGGAGGGGCAGAGAGAGAGAGAGAGAAAAAAAATCCCCAGTAGGCTCCATGTGTGCTGTCAGCACAGAGCCCACAATGCAGGACTCGAACTCACCAACTGTGAGACCATGACCTGAGCCGAGATCAAGCGCTGGACTCCTAACCGATTGAGCCACCCACGCGTCCCTCCTTTATTCTTTGTTCAATATTCCTAAACCTCACACTGCAATCCTTAGCCCTCTCCCTGCCCCCTGTTTCTCAGCTGTTGGCACAGTGGGGCTTTTTTTTTTTTTTTTGGATATACTACATGGATGATACGTATTTGCTTTTTGCTTAACTTCAGTTCTGGGAGGATGCATATGTACGTTTCACATTCATTTACTGAGGCTAATGGACAGATTTCTTTGTTTGGGCTGCTCAAGACGCTCTCTCTGACGGTGATTTGAGTGCAGTAGTTTACTTGGGAGACAATATCAGGAAACACTGGCAGAGGAGTCGGGGGCTGAGACCGGAAGGGAAGGAACCAGTGACCACGGTGGACAACTGGGGTTCAGCTCTGGTGGGGTGCTCTGGGTGACAATATAGAGTATGTGCCTTAGAGTCATCCCGCCCAACATGCCAAGGATTTGGGGGTGCGGTTCATCAATTCCATCAGTCACTGGTGAAAGACTCCCCTCGGGGGTCCTCAGGTCTCTGACCTTTCTTGTCCTTGCACTGTGTAGGCAGGGGGGCTCTGGTGACCGGAAAACACCCCCCAGGCTCACAGATGTCGTGTTGGCTTTGGGGAACGGGGCTGCACCGAAATAGCCGACAGCAAGAAAAAATAAGTGGGAGTATCTGGTGCAAAATATCCGCTTACTTCCTTCTTCTCCAGCTTCTCTATCTTGCAGAAGATTGCTTTTCATGTTTGTAGGTCAGCATTGTATTTATCGATAGTGGGGAAAGTCCGCAATAGTCTAGGGAAACATAAAATTTAATAGTTATATCTCTAGTTAGTGCCATTTAATAACCTAATTTCCTTTGCTAGTAAATTCAGAAATTTAATTATTTGCGCAATGTTACGGAAAAATTTAACCCTGTTAAAATACGCTTGAAGGAATACTCACACTTGTGCTCCTGGATATCCGTCTTCAGTTAGGTTGACTTGAGATATTGAATTGAAACTTACTGCTTCTTCCCTACGTGTGTTTTGACCTTAGAGGTTTCTTCCCGTGGGTTAATGTCAGGCGACACGAGCTTAGTGTGGCAGGGAACTGGTCTCTGGTATGTGATGTGATTTGCAATGTCACCAGCACGATGCCTGGCACATATGTGTTGAAAAATTAATATGAGATAAGGCAGATCAAGTTCAAGATGAAAGGAGGGTCTCTTCAATTCTGTAAAGAAATTTCTGATGTATAAGTATTTAAAATGCAAAAAGAGGGGCGCCTGGGTGGCTCAATCGGTTAAGCAGCTGACTTCAGTTCAGGTTGTGATCTCCCAGTCTATGTGTTCAAGTCCCGCATCAGGCTTTGCTCTAACAGCCCAGAGCCTGGAGCCTTCTTCGGATTCTGTGTCTCCCTCGCTGTCTACCCCTCACCATCTCATTCTCTGTCTCTGTCTCTCTCTCAAAAATGAATAAACATTTAAAAAAAATTAACAAGCAGGCGCCTGAGTGGCTTAGTCAGTTAAGCAGCTGACTTCGGCTCAGGTCATGATCTTGCATTTCATGAGTTCGAGTCCCACATTGGACCCTGTGCTAATAGCTCAGGGCCTGGAGCCTGCTTCATAGTCTCTCTTCCTCTCTATCTCCCCCTCCCCAGCTCACACTCTGTCTCTGTCTCTCTCAAAAATAAATAATGGTTAAAAAACTTAAAAGGCAGAAAGAAAGAAAAATACTCAATGGATCCCAAAACTGAGATGGCAGAGAAATGAATACATCAGTTCAGCTGTCCTCATGTGTCACCTTTGCAGTGTCTGCATTACAATAACAGAATCACTCTAGACAGAAAACTTGAATGCTTATACATAGAAAACACTGGTGTGGTGCTAGCCGCAAGAATAGGACAAGATGCCTCTTGGTCATTGCCTTGAATCACTGTCAGAGGAAGAAATATGACAGTTTAAATCAGAGACATTGCACAGGGAACCATGAAAAAAGCAGAGCTCCGTGTTGACTGGCTGCGGAGAGGAATAATGTATGACCGTGAAATCATAAAGTGATAATTTTACGTTTCCTTATATTGTCTAGCAAAAGCAATATCAAACTTGCACTGCTCCCTACTGTCAAAGATAAATAAAGGAAATCAGAATAGATAAGTTTGAACTGAAGCAGAAGCTTTTCATTTCCAAGTATTACTTAAACATTTTTTAATGTTTATTTATTTTTGAGAGAGAGAGAGAGACAGAGATGAGCGGGGGAGGGACAGAGAGAGGAGACACAGATTCCGAAGCAGGCTCCAGGCTCTGAGGTGTGAGCACAGAGCCTGACATGGGGCTCGAACCCATGAACCATAAAATCATGACCTGAGCCTAGTCAGACGCTTGACTGACTGTGCCCCCCAGGTGCCCCTCCAAGTACTCCTTTTATAAAAATATATAAATTTCTCTTCAGCAAAAATAAACTTTCAGGGGAAAAAGTGATATTAAATATACTCATCATCATTAGTCAATTATTAAATAAAATAATGTATCTGGGTTACTAGTCAAAATGCTTTAGACTTAATTAATATTCTTTTATTCCTTCAACCAATATTTGTTGAGAGGCTAGTCTGGTCCAAAAAGAGAGGATAGAATACTGAGCCAGAATGGTTAAGTCTTTCTACCCGTGGAATTTACATTTCAGTAGAGGGACACAGATAAAATATAATTAAATGATTTTTTTAAGTTTATATATTTATTTTGAGAAAGAGAGCATGTGCAGAAGGGGCAGAGTGAGGGGGAAAGAGAGAGAATCCCAAGCAGGCTCCACACTGTCAGCATAGAGCCTGATGCGGGGCTTGAACTCACAAACTATGAGATCATGACTTGAGCCAAAAACAAGAGTTGGATGCTTAACCGACTGAGCCACGCAGGCACCTGATAATTAAGTGGACTTCTAAAAAAGAATATATTTTAAGATGTTGTGTACATTATATGGAAAATAAAAGAGCAAAATTAAGATAGGGGCACGCTGTGGAGTTGATGGTTGAGCTGTGACCTTAATGAGCATCCCCCAAATAGGAACTTGAAATATCAAGTTTCCAAAGTGGAAATGAAGTGTTTGGGGAACAGAAAGGCCTATGGTTGGAAGGTGGTGGGTGAGAGCCGGGGTGGCCAGGCTAGATCGTGGCTCTCCTAGTGAGCTATGATGTGGACATTGCAGGATTTTCTCCCGTGCACAGCTGTGCGCTCTTGAAGGGTTTAAGTTGTTGGGAGAATATAGTTAAAAACAAAATTTCCTCTCAACCTGGAAAACCCCTCCACAAAGGCAGAAGAAAAAGAAAACAGTTTTGTTAATGAATGGACATTTGACCAGGATGTAATGCACATCACAGGCAATCTGCTAGAGAGACTGCAGAAACAGAAAGAAATGGGACTCATACACAGTTAAGTGAGAATGACCCATTACTTTAGGTAGGTTTTGTAATTTGGAGTCAGGTGGCAAATTAGGCCCTTCTCACCCAGGACGTGGGCAGATCAAGTGTTATTTTCTTTGCTACTTGTATTTCAAAGAGAGGAAGACTAGAGTCAAGACTGTGGTGGCGTGGTCTAGGGCGGTGGCCATGGAGACAGACAGAAAAGAATGGATTAAAGGGTCAGGGTTCCCTGGAGAAACAGAACGATCAGGGCGTGTGTGTATCTTTATATCTATCCATCTGTCTATGTATCTACCTACCTATTATCCACCTACTATCATCTATCTATCTATCTATCTATCTATCTATCTATCTATCTATCTATCTATCTATCTATCTACAAGGGTAGGCTGGCAGGCTGGAAACTCAAGAAAGAGTTGATATTGCGGTTCAAGTCCAAAGGTAATCTGGAGATAGAATTTTTTTCTTCTTTAGGGACCTCAATCTGTTATCTCTAAAGCTTTTCAACCGATTGGATGGGGCCCACCTACAGTCTGGAGGTTAATCTGCTTTACTCAAAGTCTACCCATTCAAATGGTCATCGTATCAATCCAACCAACAAACTTTCACAGCAGTGCCCAGACTGGTGTTTGACCAAATTTCTAGGTTCTGTGACCTAGCCTAGCTGACACATAAAATTACCCATCACAGTATATTTTTGAGTAGAACCAATTCTGAGAATCCATGATGAGTCCTAGGTTTTTCGCTTATGGATATGAATGGATAATGTCGCCATTAATAAAACATGGAAGATTGGATGTTTGCTCATTCAATGCCATCATATTTAGAGAGAAATTAAGGCAGATCCACAGATAGAAATTAATGACATAAAACAAAAGTCAAATAAAAACCTCTGAAGGAAGAATACTATCTGTGCATAAAGACGTTCAAACGCCTTAAATGGCTGGTTATGAGCCGATTGGGACTGAATTTAGGTGGGTAATTAATGCTGGGTGTTCTGTGATGCTGAAATATGAGGTGGAAGAAATTGTTGTTGATGAGATAGATGTTACTCAGCAAAACTATCTGAAAAGTGAAAGATACGTCAAGATAGGAAACAACAGTTGGGCTAGAAAACACACATTAAAGGTAAAGGGGGTAGAGTTGAGTTCACAGAACTATATGACAGAATTTTCAGACTCATTACCATTTTATTTTTTATTAAAATTTTTTAATGTTTATTTATTTTTGAGAGAGAGAGAGACAGAGACAGAGCAGAGCAGGGAAGAGAGAGCGAGGGAGACACAGAATCCGAAGCAAGATCCAGGCTCTGAGCTGTCAGCACAGAGCCTGACATGGGGCTCGAACCCACAAAACCTGAGGTCATGACCAGAGTCAAAGTCGGATGCCCAACTGACTGAACCACCCAGGTGCCCCCAGACTTCATTACCATTTCCGATTAGAGGAGTCTAGATTTACCTTTGGGTATGGTAAACTATCACAGGAATTGATTTTTAAACTTTTTGTCTTCCTATCTCCTGTGTATTATCATGAACAAAACACCCTATTATGAGTATTTTCATTTTCTTGCAAATGCAGAAAATTCTTCATCTTGTCATACAAGGACACAGGCGATAAGATGAGGTCGAGTCTGGGAAGGAGTTCAGCTGGATGGGAGGGGCTGTGGCTTGGGCATTGCAAGTTCTGATGACAGATGTCAGCTCTGGAGAAGCCAGCAGAAACAGGTGTGAGTCCCATTTCCAAGAAATCAAACCAGCAGAAATGAGAAACCCAGCCGAGGATCCCTGGCTAAGGTTCACAGTGGCACCAAATTAGGAACCCAGACGGATTAGAGGTAGGAGGTCTCTCACAAGTGTGGGACAGAGCAGCTACAGGAGCCCAGCAGGGGAAAAGACTCAAGGCAAATGGCCATTGTGAGCCCTAACCTGATGGTCCAAGAACAGACCTCAGGATGCAAGTGGAACTAACCCCCTCAGGGCGTTGAGGACAATACATGGAATATGGCTTGTGAAAATGTTTTGTAAACTGCGACGGAAGCTACTAGTGGAACTTTTATGACTCTGCTTTATTTCACAGACAGTTTGATTTAAAATAATGAGCTAATTAGGTCAGACCCTCAAACATCTGCAATCCTACTGGCTCGTTTTGAAAGAACACTTAAGTAGGAGGAATTTAGTAACATTTCAGAAATAGTGTTTGATATTTATGTCATAAAATGAAAAGTCAGTTCTTTTGTCTATTCTTAAAAAGATAAGCAAAAAAGAAAACCCTTTACATGAATTCAGTTTTGATGTAAGGGGAAAAATTTGCTTACCAGATTCTTTCTTTTCTTTTCTCCTCCTCCTCCTCCTCCTCCTCCTCCTCCTCCTCCTCCTCTTCCTCCTCCTCCTCCTCCTTTCTTCATCGTTGTCGTCGTCTTCTTCTCCTTCTCCTTCTCCTCCTTCCTCTTCACAAGCAGAAGTTGAGTTTTGCCAGCTAGCAGCTCTATACTATAAGTATAAAATATCTATACATACTAATTTAAATCATCAGCTCCAAGGGCACGTGGATGGCTCAGTTGGTTAAGCGTCTGACTTCAGTTCAGGTCATGATCTCATGGTTGGTGAGTTCAAGCCCCACATCGGGCTTTGTGCTGACAGATCAGAACCTGGAGCCTGCTTCAGATTCTGTGTCTCCCTCTCTCTCTGCCCCTCCCCTGCTCAAACTCTGTCTCTCTCAAAAATAAAAATAAAAATAAATAAATCATCAGCTCCAAATTACAAGTATAAAACAACACTACTATATGTAGTTATACTTATAAATATTACCTTTTTTTAAAAAGAGAAAGAATTGATACTTTATTTAAAAAATTTTTTTTAAACATTTATTTATTTTTGAGAGACAGGGAGAGACAGGGTGAACAGGAGAGGGTCAGAGAGAGAGGGAGACACAGAATCTGAAGCAGGCTCCAGGTTCTGAGCTGTCAGCACAGAGCCCGACGCGGGGCTCCAACCCACGAACCATGAGATCATGACCTGAGCCGAAGCTGGATGCTCAAACGACTGACCACCCAGGCGCCCCAATATTACCTTAAATGATATAAAAACTTATATTTACTTAATCTTTACTGCAAACCTGACAAATTGTTACACTTACAGGTACATTTTTGTATCTTTTTTTATACAAAGGCCACCTTGAGTATGCCAATAAAATCAAAGTTAAAACTATATAATAGAGACTAACTCACCTCTAGTTGCTAGATCTATTGTTGCTAGATCTAAGCTACTTATTGTTGCAAGGGAAAACAAAACAAAACAAAAGTCTTCCTGAGTAGGGCTGTCCAGAAGGCTCTCCATTCAAAAATTTGCTAGATATAAAGGCAAAAACTTCCTAAAATAAAATCAGTTATTAAGTTTCAACAAACTTCCCTAATGTTATCATTCAAACGATTAGAATTTCCTCTATATCGAACAGACTAGGGATGAATCAGACTTCAAAATTCTATTCCAAGGTACACATGCACTTAATTTTATAGCTTATTTATTCATATCTAACTTTTCTTGGATGGGTATTATTTCTTTCTGTGTTATCTACCTTTTATGTTTACTGCACTACATTTGTGTGCACTTAAGGCATGTCTTTTTGTAATGCTTCCCGTAGTGAACTCCAATGTCTTGAGGATTTCCAGCCAATTGCTGGGGGCCACATGACTGGCCCTTTCCCTGCCCACCCATCTCTTTCTCTCTCTCTAGCTTCAAGGACCCCCACCCAAATCAAGAGAGCTGAGCTGTCTCAGGCAAAATCTTTTTTTTTTCAAGTTATAATAGTTTATTGTCAAATTAGTTTCCATATAACACCCAGTGCTTCTCCCCACAAGTGCCCCCCTCCATGACCATCACCCCCTCCCTCCTCCCCCTCCCCTTCAGTCCGTGGTTCGTCTCCAGTATTCAGTAGTCTCCCTTGACCTGTGTCCCTCACTCTTCCCCGCTCTCTTTCCCCCTTCCTCTCCCCGTGGTCCACTGCCAGGTCTCTCCTGTTAGACCTATGAGTGCAAACATATGGTATCTGTCCTTCTCTGCCTGACTTATTTCGCTTAGCATGACACCCTCAAGGTCCATCCACTTTGCTACAAATGGCCATATGTCATTCCCTCTCATTGCCATGTAGTACTCCATCGTGAATATATACCACGTCTTCTTGATCCATTCGTCAGGTGATGGACATTTCGGCTCCTTCCATGTTTTGGCTATGGTTGACAGTGCTGCTATGAACATTGGGGTACATGTGCTCCTATGCATCAGCATTTCTGTCTCTCTTGGGTAAATCCCCAGCAATGCTATTGCTGGGTCATAAGGGAGTTCTGTCGATAGTTTTTTGAGGAACCTCCACACGGTTTTCCAGAGCGGCTGCACCAGTTTACATTGTCTCAGGCAAAATCTTTATCACCCCTTCTCCTGGGATCAATTTTATGAAGGAAACATCGGGAATTTTGACCTAAAATATTCTTTGTCACATGTATCCACTTAAGCATCTTTTGTTTTTCTTCTTTTTTTAAACAGACACTAGGCAATTTTTAATATATAATGAAGACCACAAGCGCTGCGTCGAAGCATTAAGTCCCAGCGCGGTCCAAACAGCCGCTTGCAACCAGGAAAACGAAGCGCAGAAGTTCCGATGGGTGTCTGATTCCCGGATTATGAGTGTGGCATTTAAACTGTGTCTGGGGGTCCCATCAAAGACGGACTGGGTTCCTGTCACTCTGTATGCCTGTGATCCAAAGAGCGAATTTCAGAAATGGGAGTGCAAAAATGACACACTTTTGGGGATCAAGGGAGAAGATTTATTTTTTAATTACGGCAACAAACAAGAAAAGAATGTTATGCTTTACAAGGGCTCTGGCTTGTGGAGCCGATGGAAAATCTACGGAACCACAGATGATTTATGCGCCAGGGGTTATGAAGGTAAGAAGCACGGGCTGTCTTGCCTTCTTTCTGTCGCGTTTTTCTCATCTTCTCCGTTGGAACCTAATTGAAGAAAACAGGCATATTCTTGTTTAGTCTGTGGTAGAATTATTAATTGATGATGTTTGTATTTTGAACTATTCTGTGTTCTATGAGGACATGACAGTGAATACATATGATAAAAAGTCCTGAATAGTACTTTAGTGATTTATAATTAACAGAAAAACTGTTCTATTTTTTTTTTTTGGCTAAAGGTTTTTTAAACAATAGATTATAGTTTTTAGAAATTTATTTTTTCTGTAGTCTTTGCCCCAAAGCCTCTTGTTTGACATTTTATGGTTCTAGTGATAAATGAATTTAACCACATGTTTCTTTTCCTTTGGTTTAAGTTATCCCTGGAGAAATGATCCACGGAAGAACACTCTTTACCAAGTCCGATTGCCTGAAATGAAATCTTGGCGTTCCTTGACTTTTTAGGTTTTTGCATGTTTCTTTGGCATCTTATGGGTAGTAAAAGACTGTGGTAATCAAAAGATTAGAAAAGCTGAGGAATTGGCTTATACATTGACATACAACACATTTAGGCAGCTATATATTTTTTAATTTTCAGGAAGTCTTGTATTTTTAAAAAATTTTTTTATGTTTATTTATTATTGAGACAGAGAGTCAGAGCATGAGTAGGGGAGGGGCAGAGAGAGAGGGAGACCAGATCTGAAGCAGGCTGCAGGCTCTGAGCTGTCAGCATAGAGCCGGACGTGGGGCTCGAACCCATGAACCGTGAGATCATGACCTGAGCTGAAGTCAGATGCTTCAATGACTGAGCCACCCGGGTGGCCCTTGTCAGTTATTTTAGAAAGTGGGGACACTTGGGGGACATAAAGGGTTTTTTATGAGGTGGGTTCCTTAAGCTCTTGAAGGTTAAATAAAATCAGAGTATTTCATTTTCTGTGATCTTGGCCAAACTTCATTCTGTGGTGGTTGCAGAGAAACAACAAAACAAAGATAAAGCAGAACTTGAAGCCATTTACAAAGCCTTCTTGAGTCAGATGATGTTATCACCACATTCCAGGTTTGGACACTTGATTATTTGGGAGTGTTATCTACAACAACCTCAAGGTCAGAGGAAGAGTCTGCCTTTTGGGATAAGAGATTACCTGTTTCTAAAATTACTGTTACTGGGGTTCTAAAGATTGCTTGAACCTGGTTATAGAGCTAATCAGAGTGCAGGAGTTCAGACTTTGTGAGACCATAATAGGTCAAGTCTCCATTTTCCTTCTTTCTTTTTTTAAAATTTAAATATGTTTATTTATTTTAAGACTGAGGGGATGGTGCAGAGAGAGAGAGAGAGGAAGACACAGAATCTGAAGCAGGCTCCAGGCTCTGAGCTGTCAGCACAGAGCTCAACGTGGGGCTTGAACTCATGAACTGTGAGATCATGACCGGAGCTGAAGCTGGATGCTTAACTGACGGAGCCACCCAAGGGCCCCATCCATTTTCTTTCTTTTTAAAGAAGAGGGAGAACAGATGTTGAAGAAGAACGAGAACAAGTGTTCAGAAAGAGACTATACTGAGGCAATTAGTGAACATAATGAAGGTTTATAAGTTATAGGAGAGATAACGTTTCAGGAGAAACTTGATTGAAAACTACGTCGGACAAGAGTGAACCAAAGTTGACTGAGCCACATTCCACAGACCAGACAGTATTCTTAACTGAGGGATTCAAAACACGCAAGATTGGAGCTAAGACATGGGACTTCTTATCTTATATAAAAATACATCACTGAGGTTACATAGACCCCACCCCTTACGCCCACCACCCCTTGTCTTCTGCTTGGTTTGAGAAAAATATGCATAGGGTTTAGGATAGCAGTTCTCAAACTTTAAATATGCTTAAGAATCACCAGGAAAGCTTGTTAAAAGTAAAGATACCAAGGTTCCCCTCCTACCGACTCTAAATTAGCACACGAGGGGAAAGTCTAAGAATCTATTGAATTATTTCTATGAACACCTGAGTGCTTGGAGGAAGATGGTCCATTGACCACCCTACCTTTTCTCCAAGTCTCTCTGAACACTTAGGATCTTCCTGCTGAAAGATCTAGCCTTTCGGAGTGATCTTGGAATCGACTCATTGGAGTACGCATTCGATCTGAAGACAATGCAGAGAGGGTAGTGTATGTAGAGCCTGTCTCTCTAAAGAAAACATGGGGGAGACAACTGGCTGAGGTCAGGGACTATTTTAGAATAACAGAATTACAGATCTAGAAGAATCTAAGTGTTGTCTGGGAGTTTGGACCACAGTGGAAGAGACATGGACTGCAATAGTGAAAGGTGGCTAGACTAGAATGTGGTTCTTTTGGCTTCATCAGGGCATTCTAAGGTACATCTGGCTAGTCTTGAAAAGCCCATTTCTGACTGGTATCTATCAATCCAGTATTGACAGTTTCTTGGCTAATTTAATGAATGGTACAACCAGCTCTGAGGTGGTCTTAACAGATCTTCTTCATATGAAGGAACAGGGCCCCAGGGGTTTAGAGCGGCGTGATTGAATCTTAAGTCTAGTGTGTTCCCTGTATGAGATGTGATTTGGAAACCTGGTCCTGGAACTTAGTGGCACAAAAGCCAGAATTGCATTTTGAAGTAACTACTAGCTAATCAGCAGAAAAGTAATATTGAGGTAAACAAAAATAAACCTAGCATTGTCAGGAGGACTAGATAAATACAGTGAGTCCGGGAAAAGGAAAGAGGGTAAGAGATTTACATTCATTATGATTTTAAGATATGTTAGGTATTGTGCTGCATGTTTTACAAACTTTATATTGTCTAAATGAATTTTGAGATATCTTTTTTTAGGTTTATTTATTTATTTATTTATTTATTGAGAGAGAGAGAGAGAGAGAGAGAGAGAGAGAGAACGTACAGGGGAGGGGCAGAGAGGGAGTAAGGGAGAGAGAGAGAATCCCAAGCAGGTTCCACGCTGTCAGTGTGGAGCCTGAAGTGGGGCTTGAACCCACAAACTGTGTGATCATGACCTGATCAAGAGTCAGATGCTTCACCAACTGAGCCACCCAGGTGCCCTAAGATGTCTTTTAAGAGCTGTGTAAAGGCATAGAATGTATAAAACTTAATTGAGGAAACAGTATTTTTATCTAGGACAAATTCTGAATATCAGCTGGTGGCAAAAGGCTAAATATGTCCCTATGGAAGGTTGTTATTTCCCCAAGGGGTGTCCCTACAAAGGCAGAGACATTAAACATATTGGAGAATGTAGCTAGGGAAGTGAGGTGTTTGTCAATGGAGATACCAGCTTCTCTAATCCTTTGGCTTAGGTGAAACCATAATCAACAACGATTTTGGGTTTATTTCCATTTTCTTTTCTAGGTAAACCCGGAACTTCCCATTCTGTTGTGTTTGAAATCAGTTTTAAGAAAGCAAATATTGATCGTAAATGGTTTTGAGTGCTTTCTTTCCGTGATGTGGATTAGAGAGTTATGCCCAAATTCTGACCCTTTCTCACAGTCATTGTTGAGGGACCCTGATGGAGGCTGGCTTGACAGGAAGTAGTAGGGGGTTTAAGTTTTGACTGTGCATTTAAGTCACACAGTTATAAGGTTATTTTGTACTCGAGAAATTCAATAATTCTGTGATTCCAAGCAAGAGGAAGGATGGCCTCTTCTCTGTTCTGGAGGAAATGCAGAAGTCCAAGCAGGTGTCAGTGCAGCTGACTACTTTTACCTCAGACGGGGAAAGAGGGAAAGCTGTCCTAAAAGACAGCAGAAATGAAGTGGTCCTAGAGTTGTTCCTAGTAGAGACTGCTGTGCGTACTCAGCAAGAGACTGAGGTAGAGACAGAAGGGAAATAAAACGAAATTCCCCGTAAGGGGACATCAAATGTGATCTTCTTTTGTCATCCCTCTTATTGGAAAGTCAACATTCAGAAGATTGACCTTCTAAGTGCATGTCCATCTGTTTCTTCTAGACATGTACACCCTGCTGGGCAATGCCAACGGGGCGACTTGTGCATTTCCATTCAAATTTCAAGACAAGTGGTACGCAGATTGCACCAGTGCTGGGCGATCGGATGGATGGCTCTGGTGTGGGACCACCCCAGATTACGATACAGACAAGCTCTTTGGATATTGTCCCTTGAAATGTAAGTAACGTCCCCGTCAAGAAAACTTGGCACATTTAACATGGCAATGTAATGAGCAGATGTTGTGTTTGTTGAGAATATTTTCCCCTCCAAGGTGATTTCCCATTTATTATCTTGTCACACTCCAGCATGACCCTGTACAGATGACATTGTCCCCATTTTATAATGGAGAAAGTGATCCATGTTGGCCGAAGACCGGAACACAGATCTTCGGACTCTCAGCCCTGGGCGGCATCACATGACCTCTTTATTCCCACCAACCGCTTCTTCCCTTCACCTTCTCCTTTCCTGTAGGTTATTTGCTAAGACTTTAGGGCAAATTATCCTGTGTATCATGCAATGTATACTTCATACCACCCTCCCAGGGACTTACCTTTATTAAATTTTAAATAAAAAATAAAACTTAATGCCCTGAGCATGTGGTTTGATAGAAAGAGAGAGATATGAACCTCCTGACTTTTGTGTCTCCTTTGTGTGAAAATGATAGTAATGGGAGTAAAATTAATTTCATTTAAAAAGAATATCATTTAATTTAACATAGCTGTGAATCAAATGGAAAGGATTATTTTTATGCTCGAAGGATTTTTAAAATGAAAACATGATATTGGTGGGAGCAGCCAGAATGTAAGAGTTCTTAGGATTCTCTCTGTACTCAGGAAGCTGTAAAGAAACAGTGTAGCAGATTGAGGGGGGCTGGAGGAGGGCATCGGCATGGGGAGGCAGGGCTGGGCTGAAGAAGGAGATAAGGGAGGGGTTCTTTGCTTTACTTTCCCTTTCGCCCCACGTTCTCTACCTGCTGCTAACCACCCCCTTCCTGTTCTACCCCCTAAATTTCTTACTCCGTGACCCCCTTGCTCCTTCAGACTTTCTGGTTTGCAGCAGCTCCCGTTCTATGCTGTTACCCAGAACTCTCTCTCCTGCTGGCCTGCAAAGTGGTGGGGTCAGGGGTAGAATCTGGGTGCACGTGCCCTCAGGCCTGGCTGTCAGCCCACCTCAACTGCAATAGCATTGTTATGGCTGAAGTTTTGGGACCATGCATCCCATCCAACAATCACATCATTCTGAGCAATATTGTGAAATAATTCACAAAAATATTGCAGTTACTCAAGTCAAAGGCAGAATTCTAAGGACCATCCGTCTTTACCTCTTTTGATATATAATCCCACTTAAAATAAATGTGATTTCTCAGCTCCATATGTTATTGTAATTCTCTTCTGGGTGCAGTTCCTGTGTTCTGGGTGGATATCGACAAAACCCCGAGGCTTCCCATTCATAGGGACACTGTTCTCCAGTTCTTGGGGGAAGTAATTGTACTCACGTCTCTTAGAATAATTTTAGAGGTCTGATTCCCATGGAAGGTTTATAGATGTCTGATCTCTGTATCAGAAGTGTTTTTGTCTGAATTGAGCATTTTTTCCTCTAAGATAAAGCAATACTTGTTTTCCAAAGATGGGGGGTGTCTTTCACCTTTACTTAGAAGGAATGGTATTTTCTGAATCTGTCATCATGGAGTTCCTTGGGGAGGCGATTTCACAGGTCTAACTGTAGCATCTTGGACGTGGGTGGCGTTGATGAAGGAGGTGTTAGATGAATATATGACTTAATCCATCATTAAATGGAAGACCAACGGTTAGTCACAAATCACACACACACAAACCCCCTACAAAAACCTCACACTCTTGGGATAGATGTGTGTTGGATGGGTGTCCTGAGTATTCTCTTGAATACTTGTAATTTGTGTCGTCAAAACTTATGCATATGTATTTTTTCTTGTTAAATGTAAAAATAAGATAACCATAGGAAATACATTGTTTGATTCAACATGCATTCACAATTTAAAGCACATTTTATACATTCCATGCCTTTCTTAAAGTGCTTTGCAATTTCCCAGTCTACTTCATTTTCCTTGCTTTCGGTTCCTTTCAAAAGACCATTTTATTTTACGTTAGCCTCAAACTAGCAGGTTTCATACAGGAAGATGAGGTACCGGTTATTGACCTGGTGACACTTTAATATGTGCTTTTCATTGTCCTTTGTGCTGTTTATTATAGTGTTTCCCCTCGGTTTAGACATCTATTTTAAAATATCATGAGAACCGGAAAAGGAAAAGACCCTTTCTCTCAATTCTCCGTAGCTTGCAACTTTAGCTTGCCACCTCGGTTGTGCTGGTTGACTGTGGGAATTTGAACATTGGGGGAGATGTAGACTCAGCAAACCTATACATTCAGTGAGAAATAGATTTCAATTCCTTGATCCAAAGACCCAAATATACTTTTGTTAAACAATGAAGAGTCATCCTGCATTCCCTTCGTTGGTCATGTATGTCCTCGGACATGAAAAGAGTCCCTTGTTTCTTTTAATGTTTCACATTTTCTACCATACCAGACCATTTTATTTTATATAAGTTCTTAAAGTTTTTTTTTTTTTTTTGAGAGAGAGAGAGAATTATGAGCTGGCACTGAACTGTCAGCACAGAGTCCCATGCAGGGCTCGATCCCATGTACTGCAAGATCATGACTGGAGTCAAAATCAAGAGTCAGATACTCAATCAATGGAGCTAACCGGGCACCCCTCAAATGTATTTTTATATAGATACATAATAATTTTATAATCAATACTTCTTAGAAGTTTCTGTGTTGTTGCCCGGATGGAATTCTGATTTATTTTTAAAGGTCACTTCCTTGTCACATACGAAGATTCATGGCAGCACAAGCACATGCTTGTTGGAAACTGGCCAACATCTTGGCAGGTTGAACACTTCTTAGAAAATTTGAGAAGATACATACTTCCGTCTCTTGTTTACAGACAGGGGAAGAAAGTCTTACTTCCTATGATTTGTAGGTAGAAGTTTATATTATTAAAAAGAGAAGAAAGAAAAAATCATAACACGAAGCACACAAAAATATTTCATTTGTTGACCGATTTCCCCAATATCTTATGTGTAACACATTATAAATAATATGTACCTATACTATTGACCTTTCATAAGGTAAAACTATGTTTATAGAGTATATTGGGAATTACAAAATAACAAAGGAAAAAATAAGCTAAAAGAATTATTTTTTACTCTGAAGGAAGACAAATGAACAATCAGTATCTATTATTACCTGGTGCTACCTAGCTTTCATATATCCTAGAGGTGGAAACATGAGACTTGAGAGGTTTACAATTTAAGGACAGATCACTAGTGAGTCAACATTGCCTGAAAGAAGGTCCAGGTCAGCCTGGTGGTGGCGTCCATGTCTTACCTTCTAATGCCTATGACTGTGGTCTAAAAAGACCCAACTAGAATGTACAGGCTGAATATCCACTTGCTGAAAGAAGGCATATTTTTAATGTTTTTCTTATATATTTTTTCTAGACTAAGGAGTTTGGGCTGGCATCTCTATTCTTGCTTATTTGCAACTCAACTTATCCCAACTCACCTGATCCCAAACCCCCTGACAGAAAAATAGGAGATGATTCCTCTCTTTCCTCTCTTAGGCACAGGAAACAAAATGGGATGTGGTAGATCTTTTGAAAACTCCCCTCTTCGTTAAAGGAGGGAAGAGCACCTCACAGGCACTTTAAAAATAAGGAAAAGGAAAGAAAGGAAAAGAAAGAAGCTTCAGGCAATAATGCTACTATTAGAACAAAATATAGTTCCCTGAAAGTCTTCTCTGTGCCTAATGCAGCCAATTCTATTTGATTTCTTTTACAGTTGAAGGTAGTGAAAGTTTATGGAACAAAGACCCGCTGACTGGCATTTCCTACCAGATAAACTCCAAATCTGCCCTAACGTGGCATCAAGCGAGGAGAAGTTGCCAACAACAAAACGCGGAGCTCATGAGTATCACGGAAATCCACGAGCAAACATACCTGACAGGTAATGACAGGAGAAGAAGAGGAAGTTGTAAGTAAGACCAGGATGGTTTTATTTCTCTCCAGGTCAGCCTAAGAGCCAACAGCAGAGGGGATTGTAGACAGACATGATAGAGTCAGTCCCAGGCAGGTGCCACCCCAAGCTCTGACACATCGGCCCCTGGGTTGGCAAATGGCTTGTGTCTCATCAGCCAACTCTCTTCCATCCATTGTGACAGTCTTTCTAGAACCTGCATTGGAAAGGATTCCGAGAGTTAATCTGGGCTCAGAGTAGAAGACATCTCCATCACTAGGGGATGTTCTTGGACACAGCAGGGGGATCAAGCTGGTCAAACATTCCAGGTCCAACTTTTGAAGCCAAAGGGTGTCTTTCAACACCGTGGCATTTAGAAGGGTAACCTGAAGTAGGCACTCCTGCCACAGGCCGGGACAGGTCAAGAGCGGCTCTGGAATTCCATGTCCTTTTTACTTCCTGTCTCTCCAACTCCCAGACCGTAATGGTTTTCAAGCTCTATTGACATCCCCTCCACAATGTGTTTGTTTTTGAAGCATTTGTTCCTGTAGGATTATGAAGATGAAAAGAGCTAATGTTTGCTGGAGATGAAAGTATTTGTGTTAAGTTCGGAAACCCACACTTGGGGAACAAACAGAGAGATTAGGAGCAGAAACGAGTGGGGAGAAAAAGCATCCTCAATCCCCTATTCCAGGTCCCCTCCCTCCAGGTCCCCCGACACTGCTACCGGATGAGTAGATCTCTGAGCCTACGACTCCCGTGTTCGAAAAGCCCTTAGTGGCTTCTTATTTCCGATCAAGTAATTAACAAAACACATTTGCCTGGCATTCAAAGGCCATCATCTGCCCCTGACAGATGCATTTTGCAGTCTTGACAGAAGGCTTTGGGTTTCCCTATCTCATTCTTTCTCCCCACTGCATCTTTAAATCTCATGCCATTTCTTGTACCTGGAATGGCCAAAATTTTATACGGCTCTAATGTAATCCTGTCCATTTCCATCTGGATTTCTCTTATTTGTTTCATGCTTTTAGTTATTTATTTAAAAATTTTAATGTTTATTTTAGAGAGAGAGAGGGGGAGAGAGAGCCAGAGCCAAAGCACAAGCATGGGGAGGGTCAGAGAGAGAGGGAGACACAGAATCCGGAGACAGGCTCCAGGCTCTGAGCTGTCAGCACAGAGCCCAACATGGGGCTCGAACTCATGAACTGCGAGATCATGACCTGAGCCCATACCAAGAGTCGGACACTTAACCGACTGAGCCACCCAAGGCCCCTGCTTTTACTGTTTTTATAATAGCTACTTACATATGTGTCCCACTTCCTCTACAAGACTAGAAATATGTTTATTTGTTATTTTTCACTCACTTATTCAACAAGGTGGCTGGTGTCCGTGTGTGAGGTATTATGCTAGGTCATAGGGACACAACGATGATCCTATGTCCTTTCTGGAGCTTAAAGCCCAGGGGGCAAAGCAGACATAAACCAGAAAACAAACAGATAAATACATGTGCCATGTAAGTGCCATGAAGAAAGCAAACCGAAGGCTGTGTGGAGAAAGGATTACATGGACAAATGGTTGGAAATGAGGGCTGTCTCATGAATATTTATGCGCCCCAGCCCTCCAAGAGATTCACACAGAACCTTCCAAGGAAGAGTCTCAGTGAATATCTGCGGACTGACAAATGAAGGTGTGGCACAATAAAAATAATTATCTAGAAATTCAGCCTCGTGCTTGGATGAGCGGTCAGCTTATGGCAAAGAGACAGTAAGAGCAGTGGTTCGTAAATGTGAAGTTGCTCATTAATCCCCAGGGAACTTTGTTAAAATGAAGACATGTGGGCACACAGTCTAGAGATGCGAGATCAGTAGGTGTGCCATGGGGCCCAGGAATCAGCGTATTATCAGTGGTCGCCCTGATTCTGGGGCATATTAACAAGACTGACAACAGAAGAGCAATCTGACTCCACTGTAGTCATAAGTTCAGAGAAGGAAGCGTGCCTCAGGCTGCTCAATTATCCCGTTTTGTGTTGGTTTGAGGGGCCTTCCTAGTGCTGAGACATAGTGTCAGAGGGATTAATGTTTATAACCATGTATAATAATAAGGACAGGAAGCACGGAGTCAACGCTAATTTCACATAGATGATCAAGGAAGAGAAGGGATGACTTAACAACCCTGCTGTGATCCATGCACGCTGGTGTGGGTGACAGAAATCTCTCGAAGTTGAAATGGCTTTTTTAAATTTCATATTTTTTTAATGTTTTATTTATTTTTGAGAGAGAGAGACAGCGTGAGCAGGGGAGAGGCAAAGAGAGAGAGGGAGTCACAGAATCTGAAGCAGACTCCAGGCTCTGAGCTGTCAGCACAGAACCTGACGCGGGGCTTGAACCCACGAACCGTGAGATCATGCCCTGAGCCGAAGTCTGATGCTTAATCTGCTTAACCAACTGAGCCACCAGGTGCCCCCAAAGTTGAAATGGTTTCTAAGTCAGTCAGAGAATGACTAATACCATATGATTTCACTCGTATGTGGAAGTTAAGAACCAAACTAAAGAGCAAAGCGGAAAGAGAGAGAGAGAGAGAGAGCCCAAGAAAGAGACTCTTAACTGTAGAGAACACGCTGTGGTCACCAGAGGGGAGGTGGGCGGGGGATGGGTGAAATAGGTAGGTGAGATTAAGGAGGGCCCTTGTGAGGAGGAGAACTGGGTGAGGTATTCTGGAATTAAAACAAAAACTTTATAAAGAAGTTGAAATGGTTTCAACTGGCTCTCTGTCTCTCTTTGCTTTTTTTTTTTTTAAGGGACTCTGGGTTGTATTATCTAGACTCTTCTGAGTTTTCCCGGATTTCTGGCTTTCTGGAAGCCAAGGGACCTAACACAGGTTACTTTTCCACTGCGTTCACCAGCTGCCTGGAGGAAAGGGGGATGCCCTCTGGCCAGGACAGCAGCTCCTGCCGGAAATGCTTTCCTAATCAGCCAGAGCTATTCTTGTGTCCCGAGAGCCAACCAGCCCAGAGAGTCAGAGGCTTGGTTCACCTCAGATACTTATTTGAATCTTATCCAAGCCTCCGGAATTGTAGTCAGCAAATTTTAACTGAAATCTGGATAAGAAGGACTTCTCTAATGAAATTTGGAGTATTTCCTGCTTTTCTTTAAGTCAAAAATATCATGCATTCGGGGAAAAAAAAGTCTGAAGGGGAATTCATAAAATAAAACAGAATTTTGTGTTTGGGATGGAAGATATTCATGACATTCGGGATTTATTGGGATGTACTGGGGGAAGAATCTAGAAAATAATGGTGTGAGTGAAGACTTGTGATCTATATGAGGAAATAGGCCCCCCTCAAAAATACCTGCAAATGGTTATATCTTTTTAAATATGACTAATCTCCATTATTTGATGAGTTGGTTCTTGCCTTCTTTTACTCACACTGAGGAATTTGAAAAATGACAATTACTTATTATTACTCAATTGCTTTGGTTTGTTCTAGTGTGGGTAATGCAAAGCTAT